>NC_067121.1:12721961-13321961 GCF_021347895.1 Acanthochromis polyacanthus | reverse complement strand
CACTCGAATAATCACTCAATGAACCACTCTGGACTTGTGGGCTCATGGCAGCTGCTTAGTGCTGGATTTCTTCAGACTCTGAGGGGCTACAAGACAAAGTTACCCAGATATGCGACGTCGCATCATACTATTATTTAAATTGTATAATGTTATGTGATGTGCCACAATGCCACACAATTCATTGACTTGATAATTAACTTGAAGGGTGGTTTGAAGGCAAAGTTAAATATCTTGTCGTACCGTTTCATCGTCCTCATTTGACGTTTCAAACCGGGAGCTCATTTTAGTGAAAAAGTCTACAATTTCAGCACATTTGACTGCATGTGTTTCCAGAGCTTTCCTCTTTTTAATTCTTGCTTTCTTCGTGCCAGCCTTGCTCATTCTATTTTCCATCTTTTAAACACCTCTGACTGTGTGGACGGACGTGTTATGTCAGGGTGCACCTGCACACACACAAAAAAAAAAGAGCTGCCAGTGGAGGCGGCCCAGGGGCCGCTGCAGTACTATACATGATCAGACCAGTGCCATGACTGAACACCCGCCCTAAAAAACAAAACAAACAAAAAGTGAAGGCCGGCCCTCGTGGCCCAAACATCAGACCGGCCCACCAAGAATTGTCCCGGTCCTCCTGATTAGCCACTCCGGGCCTGATTGTATGCATTGCATTGCCACAGAAACCAAACATGTATTCAGTTAGTGATGCCGACATCACATAAACACGATTTTATGTTTGGTCCAGATTTGCTGTCGAGTCCATTTACATTGCTGGTACTGCAGTTGATAGTTTATTAGTATTTATTACAGAGAATACTCAGTCAGTAATATTAGTTTCACTTTAATTTGGCCAAAAAAAGATGATATCCTGCACTATGGAACAGTGTCAGACCTAAATGCACTTCAATACAATATGTTTAAATAAATTAGGTTTGAAGTTTAACTTTATTGCGCAGCTGTCAGTTAGAAATAAGTGGCTTTATTGATCGGTAAAATAAATATATTAACAGATGTTTTCTACCAGCATTTCCATCTTGCATCATTTGCAGCAGTAGCACTTTTTATTGTCATAATTGTTTTAAAACTCTACATAGCTCTCCATTACAACAACGTCTTGACTCAAGCAGTGGAATACCATTGATACATTTAGTGCAGCATAAGAGTCACATGACGCGTTAAATGCCCACTTTTATGTGAACATGCACAGAGATTGAAGGATAAAGCCTGAGTTAACAAAGAAAGTTGGAAACAACCATAATCTCTGATTTGGGATTTAGTTTTTGTTGAGCTGACTAACACAAAAAAAGCCTGGCTATGTCAAGCCAGCTTCATACAGTGCCTATCATAAGTATTCACCCCCTTTGATGTTTTACCCTTTTATTGCTTTCATAAATCAATCATGGTCAATAAAATTTAACTTTCTTAACAAAAAAAAATATTGGAAAAAACTCTTTAATGTCAAAGTGAAAACAGATTTCTATAAAGTAATGTTAATGAAAGAAAATTATATAAATGAAAATAATTGCATAATTATTCACCCCCTTTTTAATTTAATGGTCTAATTCAATAGAGGTCCATCAAATTGTTGTCAATAGTCTCACAATTAGTGAAATGAAGATCACCTGAGTGGTGTGGGTGTGTTTCAAGTGATTGAGTTGTAAAACACCTGTGTCTGAAGGGTCCAGAGAGTGGTTGATCAGTATTCCTGGCTACCATTACACCATGAAGACAGAAGAACACTCTAAGCAACTCAGGGAAAGGGTTATTGAGAAGTACAATTCAGGGGATGGTTACAAAAAAATTTCCAAGGCACTGAACATGCCCCGGAGTTCAGTGAAATCAATTATCAAGAAATGGAAGGAATATGGCACTTGTGTGAATCTCCCTAGATCAGGCCGCCCTCGTAAACTGAGTGACTGTGCAAGTAGGAGACTAGTGAGAGAAGCCACCAAGACCCCTACAACTACTCTGAAGGAGTTACAAGCTTCAGCTGCTGAGATGGGAGAGACTGTGCATGGAGCAACTGCTGCCTGGGTTCTTCACCGGTCAAAGCTTTATGGGAGAGGGGCAATGAGAAAGCCACTGTTGAAGAAAAGTCATATTAGATCTCGACTAGAGTTTGCCAAAAAGCACGTGGAAGACTCCATGGTCAAGTGGAAGAAGATTCTTTGGTCTGATGAGACCAAAATTGAGCTTTTTGGCCATCAGACAAGACGTCATGTTTGGCGGAAACCAAACACTGCACATCACCAAAAACACACCATCTCCACTGTGAAGCATGGTGGTGGCAGCATCATGCTGTGGGGATATTTCTCAGCAACTGGACGTGGAAGGCTTGTAAAGACAGAGGGCAGAATGAATGCTGCAAAATACACTGAAATCCTGGGGGACAATCTTTTTCAGTCTGCAAGAGAACATTTATTTTCCAGCAAGACAATGATCCAAAACATACTGCAAAAGCTACACAGGAATGGTTAAAAAAGAACCAGGTAAATGTTCTGAAGTGGCCGAGTCAAAGCCCAGACCTCAATCCTATAGAGAATTTGTGGCTGGACTTGAAAAGGGCTGTTCATGCCCGATACCCGCGCAACCTGACAGAGCTTGAGCAGTTTTGCAAAGAAGAATGGAGCAAAATTGCAGTGGGCAGATGTGCAAGACTGATTGAGACCTATCCATACAGACTCACTGGTGTGATTGCAGCCAAAGGTGCATCTACTAAATACTGACTTGAAGGGGGTGAATAATTATGCAAACAATTATTTTTATTTATATAATTTTCTTTCATTAACATTACTTTATAGAAATCTGTTTTCACTTTGACATTAAAGAGTTTTTTCCAACATTTTTTTGTTAAGAAAGCAAAATTTTATTGACCATGATTGATTTATGAAAGCAATAAAAGGGTAAAACATCAAAGGGGGTGAATACTTATGATAGGCACTGTAGTACAGCCCCCTGGTGTGTGCATGTTTTACAGCAAACCACTGAAGTGCTCCACTTTGCCCTCACAGGTAAGTTGTAAATTATTTTTATTATCATTATAGCACTACTAATTGTGTGCCTACAAACATGCTTTTGTGAATATCTGAACTGATCTGAAATACTAGATCAGAATCAAAGCATGAAGATTTTCTTTCTCACCCATATCCAGTAAAAATACTTACATAGTAGTCGGAGATGAGATCCTGCACACTCTCCCCCATGTACTCGATGAGACATCTCAGAGTCACATCCCTCTTCTTCACAACTGAGGCATGGGGGTCCTATAATTGGATCAAAAATTAAAACTCAAGCAATTTTATTTCTCTTGTGTCATTTCTTAAAGCTTGTGTCCAGAGTTTCCGTTTGTTTTCAATTTATGTATCATTTTTTAACAAAGCTTAAATGTGTTAGTCTAGTTCGATACTATAATATAATGTTAGTATGACGCGATATGAACATTTATTCATGAGCTCCACCTTCCTCTCATAGACCCCCATGTTATTCCAAAAAGCGCCGGTTGCTGCCGACCAATCAAGTTCGAGCTTCAGCTTTGTCATGCTGTCAATCAACGGTTACGCGCACAGCAAGCAAGCCCATGCAGAGGTGGGCGAGCTACGCACTACGCAACCGCGCGCACATTTGTTTTGCTTGTGGAGGAGAGAGCATCAGGGCTCAGCAACTTCCAGAAAAGTTACCAATCCCACGGCTTGTCAGGCCAAGAGACTGCAGGACGTTTTTTGGCTCGGGGTGCTCGCGTCGCTCCCCGACCACGGCCTCCATAGCCCGCCTGGCGGCTTCGTTTAGATGCCCGACCTCTGGAGGAAGATGTTGGGGCGTCTGGGACATACTCTTCGTCAGAGGAGTCATGCAATTCTGAACTCTAGATAGAAATAAATAAACAATGTAACACATATACACGCGTAAATGCAGTTTGATAAACAACGTCATCGAGAGGGATACACGAGTGTAATCACATATTGAAACTTTACTCGTTCGTCCTAGCAGATTCATGTTATTTTGGTATTAGGACAAGTTAGACTCAATACAGAATTCTAACACAATTCCTTTATTATTTACTAAATGTACTAAATGTAGAAGAGTGGAAAACAGCAAAACAGGCAAGATGCTGCAGCACTCCGGGCACTCCTGTCAGGTACTGCGCGCGTGCACAAATAAAGGGGCGAAATCAGAGGGAGGGTGGGACCAACAGTGTTTTGGGAGACGCTGCGATTCAAACTCCGGACACGATCTTTAAGGGCGCGTTTCATTTTCTCAGTTCATAATTACCTAAATGACAATTCATGACCAGTAGTATGTCTAAATGCAAGGCACACATGATTACACATAACATTAAAACCACCTGCATCAGAAAGATATTGATTTCAGCTCAGTATTCAATATAAACTCCCCTATGACACTGACTGGCAAATTTGGCATTTTGCCCTTGAATCTCTGAATTTTGATCTTCCACAGACTCTGGACAATCTGGATTAGCAGATTTTTGTAGTGTGGCATGGTGCATTGTTCTGCTGAGAGAGGATAATGCCATGTGGGCCACAGGGGACCCACTTGGTCTCTTAGCAATGTTTATGTAAGTGATATATGCCAAAGTAACATCCACATGAATTTAGGCCCCTAGATTTGCCAGCAGAACAATGCAATGAATCAGTTAGTGTTACCCCGTTTACCTGTCACATGCTTTAATGTTGTGGTTGATATGTGCACACCCTGTTGCTCAAGCTCCAATTTGGCCTCATTCACTTTTTGTGATGTTGACCTCACCTGAATCAGGTCAGTCAGCACATTCTTCATGCGTTGTCCAACAGCTCCCCCTTTGGACCTGAATAATTCCAGGAACTTTGGCATATACCCGTCCAGCTGGGAGATGAATGTGGACTCCAGAGGAATGGTGTTGCACCTTCGGAACTCTTCCTTTATCTGAAAGATAGGATTTTTTTCGTGTATGACACTGAAGACAAACATTTACAGCAAGTAACACAGACATATTCCCACATCATGTAATAAAATACTTGCAGTTTGAGGCTGCTCTTTGGGTTGTAGGCTTTTTCTGAGTTTGAAACATATTGAAGGAAATACTGTCACTCTTAAGTTTTTCCACCACAGGGCACTGCTGTCATTTCTACTTTGCAACCATCCTGCACGCTGTATGTTTTTTGTGTATTCCATTCAAAGAAGGAGAATCTTTTAGAAAGATCATAAACATTTTAACATGCAGGTGTTATTACAAAAAGACAGTTTTGGATATAAAAACTAATCAGAAAACTTGTAAGGAAGTATAACTGGGTCCAAGCAACATCATACAGGTTTTGACTTGGCCCAAGAAAAAGAAGAACATTGCTAAATAGGCCTTTAACAGGTGCTTGAACACTTGTTACATGCTTGGTCAAATATAACTTAAGACTGTGCAAACTGCTAAAATATGATTGAGCCTTGGACAATATGGACTAACTATTGTCAGTCTGCAACAAAAGGCTCTCAATTCTTCATTCTTTCTTTTATTCATTTGGAAATGACAAAATGGTTAGGTAGCTTCTCTGACCTTTAGCTTCTCTGATGAGTTTTTTTATATGGGAGTTGTTACAATAGCTTTTCTTGGGTTGCCAATTAATTTTGTGTCACTAAGCTTACTGGCTAATCATTGCAGCTCTAGAACTAGCTGCTCAGTGATGCTAACATTCTTCATTCTTCCTTTTATTCATTTGGAAATGACAAAATGGTTAGGTAGCTTCTCTGACCTTTTCCACCAGTGCTGCTCAGGATGATATGGGATATTGCTCAGGATGATAAGATAAACTTTACTGATCCCTCAACAGGGAAATTTACATGTTACAGGAGCTAAACAAAAATGAGGAAGGATCAAGACATGAAATACAAAAGGGCTAAAATCAGACTAAATATTGCAATATCCCATATCATCCTGAGAAGCTCTACGCTCGGGCGTGCGCCGCACGTTCGTCCCGTCTGGGCTACCTGGCTGATCCTGCCAGTAGCATATGCTTGCCTCAAAGATTAAGCCATGCAAGTCTCAGTACACACGGCCGGTACAGTGAAACTGCGAATGGCTCATTAAATCAGTTACAACTCTGTAATCTTAATACCTGATGAGAACTGTATATTTTTATTGAAATGTCCAAAAACAAGTGAGTAACCAGACCTTGCTTTTTCCTTTCCAAGAAGTGCCAATTCCAGATTTCTTTCACAAGCATTCTCTGTACAACAAATTTACAACACGCAACCTCTCCCTTTTGTTTTTTGCCACATTGTAGCACTGGGATTATATGGGATATTGCAATATCCCATATAATCCTGAGCAGCACGGGTGGAAAAAGTCAGAGAAGGTACTTAACCATTTTGTCATTTCCAAATGAATAAAAGGAAGAATGAAGAATGTTAGCATCGCTGAGCAGCTAGTTCTAGAGCTGCAATGATTAGCCAGTAAGCTTAGTGACATAAAATTAACTGGCAACCCAAGAAAAGCTATTGTAACAACTCCCACATAAAAAAACTCATGTAACTCTGTTCTTCATTGCCTTTACTCAATATGAGACAATTTATTCAGTGTAAGTTTTGACTGCACTTCATTTTACTCACTCCACTGTACTCACTCCAAGACTTGATTGTCTTATTATATGAAGTCGTGTTTCTGCTATATCTTACAAACCAAAAGATGCTATGCAAAAAAAAAAAAAAAAAAAAGGATTTTATCTCCAAATAAGGATACATGCTACATTGAGTTGTAATACAGGTATTTTCTGGCATGACAGGATGATTGCTCGGTAACTTTATTTACCTGTAATGGCTCAAACAGGGCAGGCCATCTTTCTTTGAACTCTGCAATCTGCACAGATTGGCCTACCACTTCTCTCCTTCTACAGCTGTATGTTCTGGACATCATGTCATTTATCATCTGGCCATTGTCCTGTATCTTGCTCATTGCTATAAGCTCAAGTCTCACATTTTCCAGACTACTGTCTGTTTCACCCACTGGATGTGGGGGGAGGTAGTTCACCTCAGATTTCCTCGGTTTTTTGACATTTTTGGCAGGTTTTCTGTCGCCCTCCTGCTTGTGCTTAAGTGTATTTATAATCAGTTCAGGGTTTCCGTGTGCTTTTAATTTGCTTCTGTAGTTTGCACATTTGTATTTTAAACTTTGCTGCCACCCATAGCATCCATTAAAAGAGCCTGGCTCCCTCAAGCATGGATGCTTCTCTATTAGTGCCTGTGCAACTGCCGCCCTCTGTGGGTCATTGGGATATGCTGTATAGGAAAACATGGTCTCAGCCAGGCGCTCCAAAATGTCTGATTTGATGCTTGGTATTGTTAGGGGAGTTCCATCTTTTAGAAACTTCTCATTGCCTTGCCTCAAAGCCATCTCAGTATTGTAGGAGAAGATTGGAATGGGGAACAGGGCAGGCCACAAGTTTTGCCTCTCAGTGACAGGTGGACTGGGAATCAGATTGTCTTGTGAATCCACTGAGAGCAGATCATCCACAGAGGACACATCAGAGTTGTCTGGGTTGCGCTCATGAGGGACCGTGGTCATTATTATGCCCGGTGGCACATGCACTACTTTCAGCGTGTCTTTATCCTTCAGGTCACTTGTAGATGTTAGTGTGAAGAAGTCATCGAAGTCAACATCTTTGTACTGAAGGCTTATGTCTGTGGTGATGGAAAAAGCTTGTTTAAATACTTTAATGAAGTCCTCCACTGATGAGGGGATGCCATTTTGGAAAGTAATCTTCTTGATATCATGATCAATGATGACTCGAAATCTCATTGCTTGTTGCATATCTGCACATAAAAGAAACACAGAAATGGTCATAAATTCATAGAGTTAAATGCCTGTGGTTTTAAAAGGACAACCAGCAATACTCCTGTCTTTGCTCCAAAATCCAGGATTTCTCACCGTAACCCCAAGCTACATCATCCATTTATAGCCTTTAGAGAACATAAAAACATATCAACACAAGCCCAACAATCAATTGTACACTGACAATGAGTTTTTATAGCTTGTAGTTTGGGTACACTAGACAACGATATAGTATTATTGAACAAAAAGCCTTAAATATCTGATATTTACTACCACCAACAATTAAACTGCACTCTCAAACTCTGAACTGCAGGTAACATCTGACCACAGATTTCAGTGGGATGTAAAACTGAAGGGAACCGCAAACATCAAAAACCTTTTCAGTGCTATCAGGTTGAGTGATATTTGCAGACTGCAACATCTTAATTCAGTGCTAATACTAAAAAAAAATCACATTAATATATGTTGGATTTTACCTTTAAAACAGTGAACTGTGAAATAAAATGAAGGCAATTTAAAAAGCTGTTAACAGATTAGATTTTTTAAAATGTCAAAATGAAAAACACAAAGGAAAAGCTTTATCCTCTGATTTCATCCACTGGTCACTTTCATGCACCAGTCCAGAACATAGCAGAAATCTCTGAGGATACAATCATGTTGTTTCTGAAGTCTCAAATACAGGAGGACTGATTTAATGTCAGGGCAAACTGCTCTCAATTTATCCAGAAGGTCATTTATTTGTAAGTGAGCAGCTGCAAACTTTTTATTGTTAGTAATATAACATTTTTAACTGTTTCTATGTTTTCAATGGACATGAAGACATTCTCTTCAAAAAGTTTAAAAGAAATCAAAACAATCCTTCCTGAAAATAAATAGTTAAAATGTCCTAAAAAGTGTGTTTTCCATCTCTGAAGCTAATTTCAGGAACATCTGTGGCAGTCAATTTTTTACTAAACACAAAATGACATATTGGTATTACAAAATTAAACAGTTCTACACGCAACAAAAATTTGGTCAGAATTGACTTTTTCTTGAAGGTTGCTGATAATGCATGCTGATGTGACAATGTTTTAAAAGAGTTTTAGTCCAGAAGGTATTTGATATACCAAGTTCAAATTATAAAATATTTTATCCCGATTTTATGCTATATGAAATCAGGCAAATCAAGATGGTCAAGCTGACATTGTTGTAAAAATGTCATTTTGTGTTTGTAAAAAGAAAAAAAAATGTCTTGTGATCAAGATAAGGCAGTACAAAGAAAGTAAATAAACTCACTTTCTGTGCAAATTTGAGTTTAATATGATTTCTGTGTAACGAAACAAAATACATGTTCCCTTGGCAACACCATGAATACAATCTGTGACACTATAACTTCACAGATTCATTCAATGTGACTAGTAACGTACAGATCAACATGTTTGCAGATATAAAATATTCCCTCAGCTGAGAATCTGTATCGCTCATAAACAATCTTCAGGAAATTATTTGGTAAACGAGACATGATACTGAAAACTGACTTTCAGCTCAACATTGCTGCTGACCCACTAATGTCACTACGTAATTTAAAATAAAGATCATAATCTTTATTATACAGTCTATCAGTCCAGCCCTCAGCCCGACTCAACTTGTTTGTGTTCAGTGTTGCTTTTTGAAAAGTTCGGATATACTTCCGGTGTCATCCCTATCACAATAAATCAATGATACGAGCGTTAAAGCACACCAGTGACTGTCTCACAAATAAAGCCAAATTCAACCCGGAAAATTTTGTACATTTATCCATGAGGCCACTAATAATGTATGAAAACCACCCCGCTCTTTTTTTTAATTATTCTTACGCTGATACTATGAAAGCATTTACAAGCTCTACCGGCTTTAATCAGGTCTGGCTTGACGTAGCAGTGACTGGCTAGATGAGCTTATTTCCAACGCTACAGAACCACTGTTCAGTTGTTTGGTCACTGGGGCAAGCAGTAGCTTGTGGCATAAGAAAAGAGGGGGATATGACTGTAAAGAGAGCAGCATTCAAGAAAATTTTGAACAAACCTGTTTTTTTGATAAGGAACTCAGACCTCTCATCTTCTATCAGCCTGCGCTGGCGATTAATCTCCTCTTCATAGTTGGAAATTGTTGTTTCCAGCAGGCCGAATATCTCCTCTACAGCCACAGTGAGCCGCTGGTTGATAAACGTTTTCAGCGTTTGGAGTGTGGACATTTTCAGACGGAAAGTTGCACAAGAGGAAACGTGCTTCGTCTCCAACCTCGTTTTTTCGGTAGCTCTCCTCCCGCGCAATGACGTCACGAGTCTCATCCCCCTCAACAAAGCAGAAGCGCCCCCCACCATAGATATGAAGAGTCGATACGACACGCCCCTCAGAGCGGCGTGCCTACGGAGACACAAGCTTGTCCCTTTTCCACTTACGTTCAGCTTTCCTATATTGTTTCTTTAAGATCCGAAAATCTTCATTCAGCCATGGCAGAGAATACGTTTTTTGCTGTTTATATCTTACTGGAGTTATAGAGTCTAGAATACTTGTGCAAAAACTTTTGAAACTGCTGACAAGGTTCTCCACAGCAATTCCATGTTGCTCACTGGTATGGGTGTATGGAGTCACAGGAGTGCCAAATCAAAATATAAATAAATAAATAAATGTGGAAATATAAAGAGAAATAAATAAATAAATAAATAAATAAATGTGAAAATATAAAGAGAAATAAATAAATAAATGTGGAAATATAAAGAGAAATAAATAAATAAATAAAAAGGGAAAATTTGTCTTTGCTTTTACCTTTTCTGTTTTTTCCTTTTATTTATTTATTTATTTGTCTTTATATTTCCACATTTATTTATTTATTTCTCTTTATATTTCAACATTTATTTATTTATTGATTGATTTATTGATTTCCCTTTATATTTCCTTAGTCCACCAATAAAAGGAAAAATGCAAATCAGTTTGCTCTGGGCGGGGATTCTGAACACAGGACTCCTGCCTGACACCAGCTCCCAGCACGGCTGAAGTGAAGCCATGTCACTGTTGAGCTTCGGCTTATTCTGCCACTGATAAGAAAATAAACATTAATTTACTGAATGAGCAGCATCCTTTCAGTGTCTGATGGCAGAATCAGCGGAAGCTCCACGGTGACACGGCTTCACTTCAGCCGTGGTCGGAGTTGGCGTCAGGAAAGAAGCCTGTGTGCAGGTACGACTCCCCACCCTGAATTGAAGCCCCGCCCAGAGCAAACTGATTTGCATTTTTCTATTTCTTGGTGTCAGTGTCGCTACCCGATCCGTTCCGGAAACCCGATTTGTACTGCGCATGTGCGAAAAGTACGTCACTTCCGCTACTCGCCAGCGATTTGCGACAGACAGCTCTCAGCCCCGAGCGATTTGCGACAGCTTCGACTCTTGCTCGACAGCAGCTTTAGCACAAGCAAGTTCACTCTTTTGGACTATCTTTTGGAACACACACACACACACACACATATATACATATATATATTTATATATATATAACGGAAAGTGACATGGATGCTACAGTGTACAAGCAGCTACAAACTTTTCTCCTTAACGGAGTGCTTCCTCCGACAGAAGCAGATCGCCGTAGAGTGAGGAGAATGGCGCCCAGTTTCACTACTAAAGGTTCGTACTACTAGCTTAAAACCCGTTGCGCTTCAGTTGTGCTTCAGTGTCCCGCCCGCGGTACACTTTGAGATCTGCATAAGCAATTTGCTAAATGTCTGAAACTGCAAACGCGATTATACAAACACTATACGCCGATGGAAAGCTTAGATTCTCATGAATCCGCCGGTATAAACCACTTTCAGATGTGATTACCACAGCGGGTAATATAACCACATTTGTCCGACAAACAACGAATATCCATCCATCCGTTCTCTATACCCGGCTTCAACCTACACAGCGCGACTCGCATTTCCGGGTTCATTATTACACACAGATGAAAATATTCCACAAAAAACGGCCATAATCCAACCTTGGACATCCAGACGAAACAAGCCAGTAACATATTTTGTCCAAAACATGTCTTGAAGTCGGTATATAATCCACGAATAGGTCGTTTTCAAGGAACTGCACCTCGCGATGCGCGTCCAATATTCCCTGTATTTCTCGTCATATTTTTATTTACAAATAGAATATTAGCGATTTTTTTTGTACTGAAAATGGCTGGAATTGACTGCAGCTTAAAGGGTTATTCTTGAATCATTAAGTAATTGACAGAAAATTCTATTTTTTGAAATTGGAGCCATTGAATAAACATTTTTTAAATATCATTTTTAAATGTGAGTTTCAATTTGTATCATTTTTGATACACCAGGCATTAATGCTCTACATATCCCTGTTTTAACAAGGAAAATATAAGAAAATCTATAATAACTTGGTAATCCCATACATAAAAAATCTATATGTTTTCCATTATTGTTACTACTACTGTATCTGCTATGTGCAATCAAGTAGTTATGGGGAAAAAATCCACCAATGGAACTGACAGAGCAGAAGCGTAACTTTTCGGTTATTTTGGCTCATTTTGTGGCTCACAATCTTTTATTATGCATTGTGGTAGACTTGAAAATAGCTTCTGTCCTTGTTTGCAAGCTGTATTTCTTATAATGGATACTCAAACTGTTTTCTTTTCCACTGATACTGCTTCATTTTTTTTTTTTTTTAATTTGGCCTTTGCTGACTGCTTTGGTGTTCTGTTCTTTGGTTTTTGTCGTGTCTTCGACTGGGACTTTTACACTCGTCGTCTGGTTCATCATCACTAGTCAGTGTCGTCAGTCCTTGCAGAAAGAGTCCAGTCCTCATCCACACTATCATTACCATCACCATCACTATCATCATCTTTCCTGAGCTGCTCCCTGTCACTTACATTTTCATCAACAATCATCTTCAAAGCATCGTCAACACTTAATATTGTTTGCCACCTAAGAACACACATACACACACTCTAAACTGATTATTATTATTCTCTGAACGGGTCAGTTATTTGCAAAAAGCAGTAAGCAAAGGCTACCACCAAGGGAACAATAGCAGCACCTCACTAGTCATAAAACATCATCAAGTTGCATAATTTTTTTGTCCAAATGTAGTTAATTGTGCCATATTAGTTCATCTTTAAGTTCATCTTAAAAAAAACTCTGCTTGTCTAATCCCTATAAGATATGCGTATTTCATCATACTTCAGTCAGCAACACTCTTACCTTTTTCATTTTCATCCTATAACAGACAACAGACTCTTCTATACTGGCCCCAGCATGCAGTATATGCGCCTGGTCGTCTTGTCAGAGGAGGAGAAGAAGGCTGTGCTAATGGAGTGCCACAACAACCCTGGTACTGGGAATCATAATGGTGCCAGAGGTACCCGAAACAGAGTTGTTGCTGGCTACTACTGGCCAACCATGATTGAGGACACCAATGAATGGGTAAGGCCTTACTTGGGTTAAGCCTTAATCTGAACATTTATTTATAATTATGCATGAGCGCGTTTACTTACACACTAGTTTTGTTTTTATCTGTTTCACTGTTTTTTTCAGTTCACGTCAACCGTCTTTTCATTATCCTCGACATGTTGCTTGAAATATATCTTCATTTGTATTTTAGGTCAGATGTTGTCATCGCTGCCAGATGAATGACCCAATTAAGACAGTAGCGCCAGCCTTACATCCCATCAAGGTACATCTTAAAACCTCATGACTAATTTTAATTGTCATGCTAATAACGAGCTTGTGTGCTGCAGTTGGGGGCGCTAGCTTTAAATTTGTATTTGATAAATTCTCTGATCTGCAGGTTAAAGAACCTTGGGAGGTGCTAGGGATGGATTTAATTGGTCCGCTCCCGGAAACAGGTCGAGGGAACCAGTATATCCTGACCATGACTGACCTGTATACCAAGTGGGTAATTGCAGAACCTCTGAAGTCCAAGACTGCAGCTGAGGTCTCTGCAATCGTGATCTCCAAGTTGTACACGTTTGGCATGGTCAGGAAAATCATAACTGACCAAGGAAAGGAGTTTGTGAACAAGGTAAAGTTTTGCATTTTTTTTAATTTTTCATACATCGATATAAGATGTAATGTATTTAGGCTGAGTCTGTTCATGTCACTGCAGCTCAATGACAGCATTTTCAGCACCCTAAACATTAAACATGCTGTCTCCAGTGCCTACCACCCCCAGACCAATGGACAGGTAAGTATTTGAATATCTGCCCTTGAGCAACGCCGTTGATATCGGTCCTGATTATTTATCTATTTCTAAATACAGTCCAATTAAAAGGATGAAAGGACCAACCAGAACATCAAACGTACTCTAAGAAAGTACGTCAACCAGAACCATGATGACTGGGACGTCCACCTCCCTGCTGTGGTGTACGGCATCAACACTGCAAAGCAGGTTGTTCTTGCTTTCACATTTTATATATGACATTTTGTATTAGTTGTAAGATGCTTCTCAGTGTACCATCTTTTAAGAATGTATTTCAAACTAAGTTTTAAAAACAGTTATTGACAAGAAATTAATTAATGGAGAGTATCTCTGTTATCAGCACTCCACCCGCCACACTCCGTATTTCCTTCTCTTCCACCGGCATCCGCGTCTTCCTGCTGTGATGAATGCCTGTCCCATGAAAGATGACTTTGTGGTTGCCAACCCCGAAGAGGACATTGACACCAGAGTTCAGGAGATGACAGTTCTCAATGAAACGGTATGTACATTTGAAGGGAGGTTTGGTTTGGTTTCTCTAATGGAAGAAGCTGGAGAACCACATTCCCTTTGTCTTGTTTGGCAACATAGTGAATAATTTCGTCTTTCTCTGTCTTTGCTTATCATGTAATTTTTTATTAGGTTCGTCGCAACATTGAGAGGGCTCAGGACACTCAGAAGACCTTTGGAAAGCAGAAACGGAAACACATAAGAGAGTGTTTCATTCAGGCAGGTGATGAGGTTCTTCTGTCCGGAGATCCAAAACGGAGACGCACAGGGGACACGCTACACCAGCACCAAGGACCATACACTGTGGCCAGCATCACACCAAAGGGGATGGCCACTATTGTGAAGGGAGAAAATTTCCAGAGGGTAAACATGTCCAGGCTGAGGAACTACCACTGATCAAAGAGTAAGATGATTAGAAAAAATAAGTATTTAGAATGAAATATCAATTTTATATTAAAAAAGATGGATACAGGTTTGTAAGTCATGCCACATATTTGCATTTTATCAGATCCATCAACAGAGAGGAAGTTTCTCCTGGACCACGCATATGTGAGTTTTGAATGGCAAATTGATCATCTTTATGCCAGTCGTGGAGCAAAGTGGCACAAAGACTTGGACCCTCTTCAGTCCAGTCTGGTAAAGTGTCTTTCTTTGCAGTCATGTTAAACTTTAATAAGACAAAGTTAATGATGGTTTTAGAACTGCTAAGAGATGACAACTTTGTAGTTAACTTTGTAGTTACACTTTTCATCTGTGTCTTCATTTTTTTTTTAACCATCATGTCCATTTTATTTCACAACTAACTCAAGTATAATGACATGAAATGCTCCTTTCATTTAGCTGGAGTATGTCTTGGACCAAAACCGTCCTCCAGGGGAGCTCCTAGTGAAGGAGGGCAATACCTACCTCACTCGGGAGGACTTTTGGAGCCTAGGTTTGGAGCAATGCATGGAATCCACTGTGAGTGTGTCTTGTTGCTTAGTCTAATGCATTGCAAAGAAAACATCTTGTAATGCAGGATTTTGAAAATACCAATTTAAACCATATTCTATTGCTTTTTTCTATTTATTTCAGATCGGGAATGCTTGTCTCAAGATCGTGGGGGAAGCTGCACAAAGACATGTGATCTATATTACCAGTACACCTTTTTCTAACTTTTAGCCATAATAGTGGATGTGTATTGATTATCTTTGACCGTGTTATCTTTAGGGAAAAGATGTTCACATTGCTGACCTCTACGCTGTGGCCACCTGGAAGGATCAACAAGTCAACCTGCTGCGCTGCTTGCCAGTATGTTTCTTTTTTTGTTTTTGCTCCTGTGTATATGTATGTGTACTAATTTCTGCCAATACCTGTAGGATGACTTTAGGTCCAAAGACATCCTGCTGTTTCCAGCTTGGAGTAGGCAGGCGGGTAGACCTGACCACTATCTGCTCTGTGTGAGTGCACTTGATCTTTCTAACCCTGTTTTTTTTTTTTATATATATGATAGAAAATAGCTGAGATTGATGTGATGTGTTTTCATGGATGATGACAACAACTGTCTATTGCAGGCTATATTGGTAGCTGAGAGACAGATACTCTTTCTGGACTCACTTCTCCCTGATGGTTTTGGAGATGATCTCTACCGAATCATGTTTAGGTTGACACTAAAGAAATGAAAAATTGCTCTGGCCTTGTTCAATGGCCAAGTGGGTTCTTTGGCTAGATTGTCTAAAACGAGCCTCGTTCTCAGGCTAAAAGATCAGCAGGAAGCCTCGTTCTCAGGCTAAAAGATCAGCAGGGAGCCTTGTTCTTAGGCTCCTCCTTTTTCTTGCACACATTCGATTTTTGTCTAATGTGTATTATCTACAATGCCAGATCGGTAGCGGCCTTCATTGACCCTGGATCCTGGACAGAAAAAATGGGAAGAGACCTTGAGGTATGCTTTCAATCTAAAATTTTGCAAGCTCATCAAGTACATATAAATGCAAAAAAATTGCAAATTTATGTAAGCTGTCTTCATTAAAGACACCTTTCCTTTTTTAGTTGTTTCCCTATCAGTCCTCGGGAAATTGCTGTGGCATCTTCATGCTGATGGTGAGGATTTTTTTTTGCCCTTGCTTGAATATAATGTCTCAACATGTTAAAGGTTTGTTTTTATTTTACAGTATGCTCTCTGCATCTGCACCTCGTCTCCGCTGACATTCACAGAGGTAAGCTGTTTTAGAATGTACCACCAAAATACCAATGCCAGTGTCCAATTTTTGATTTAGGTTATATTGTATTTGTCTTAAGGGGGAAATGCCAGCAATTCGACTGTGGTGGTGCATTCAGCTGATGGAGAGATTCTGCACAGAAGGGTATGGTTGGTACTAAAGACAAACTAGCCCTACTGGCATCATAGTCACAGTTCCAAGTGAACGTTGCTTACTGTAGTCATCTATATATATAACCCTGTGACTGGACGGTCTGAACAGAGCGGTAGTATACAAGTAGAGTGCATTCACAATGATATTACTTTTTAAAGGCATGGACATAGATTTGCCTTCTGGACAGAAGAAGCATCCCTTCTCCTCCAGGGAACTCTCCAGCCTATCTTCAGGGTTCCGAAGGCAACCTCTTCCAAGCCTTTGCCAAGTCCAATGGAACAGGTGGAAGAGGACAACAATGAGGTAACCATTTGTAGAAATGTAACCACACAATGTTGATGGTGGGACTATTTATCGCTATATAGGTTTGGATGGATGGATGGATGCATGCATGGTGTCCATGGTGTCCATGTAATGTGATGTTCATGTTTTCCTTTAAAGGCTGATGCTGACGTGCTTCTTGTTGGAGGTAATGTTTTTAATTTCCTTTTTCTTTAAACACATAACTGAATTAGTAAGTACAGTCACAGGCAGCTCCATCAGGGCAGAAAGAGGCATTATTGTGTAGTGAGTGAAGTAATTGTTATGAAAGACATTATTCAGTATATTTTGCATTTTCAGTGTGTACATTTCTGCAACTTAATGTACAAATTTTGTATCATCATCGTCGGCTCATCTACATTTTACAGTTGCCAACATGTGTCCTTGTGGACATATTGCAAGAAGTTGTCCTCAATGAAGGTGATGCCGCAATCTGCAGACTGGCTCTGGTGTGCTCCACTTTCAGAGACCTTGTGTCTACTGAATATTTCAGGAGGCAAGCACACTTTAAGTGGCTTCACAGTAAGTACTGCAATTACTTTTTGATGTTGTCACATATTTTTCACTAGCTGCATGTATATGTTTGTTTTTTTTTAAACTTTTTTTTCCTTTCCACAGGTGTTTGCACATGGAGCAGATTCTCTGCAAACTACAGAAAGGAGTACTGGAGAATGTACACCATCGCGATCTGCCAAGAATGTGGAGAACAATATAAAGACATGCCACGAGGTATGCTAACTGTATAATCTTATATTTGTGTCATTACAGATACTGAAAATCTCACTGAAGAAATTAACGCTTAGAGGCCATTCTTCTGTTCTGTTCTGTTCTTTCTACAGGATATGTTGGCAGAGGGAAAAGAGGAGAAGTGCAAGCCTTTTATTCAGAGGAGAGGCACCCAGGCTACTGCAGCCACTTTTGCAGCCAAATGTGCTGAAATCAGTCAGTCAATTAGTTCTGTGCTATTTGTGGTTTACAGAAATTTTTTTTTTTGGATTTTTGGACTTGTGATTGTGTAAACCTGTATAAGGTTTACACTTTATGCAGGTGTTTAATGTGCTGAGAAAAGAATGACGACGTCGTCTCGTTTGTCTTCTGGAAACTTCAACAGTTCATTACTGACGTGTTCTGCAAAACACTTGACCAGCAGAGGGTGTGTCGGCCAGCGGTCGATGACGCTCCATCGCATCTTCGGCCTGTCGACTCTGCTGCTATAGTAACGGTAGATGGCGTTCAGGCTGCTAAATAGCTGAATGGCTGATATCAATCAGTGTTAACATGAGATAAAATAAACATATATTAAAAAGAGGCTGGTAACACACAATCACATACATGACAACACACACAAAAGAAGTCATACCAACCATTAGAAGTATAAAATTAAGCTCATGTCAGTGTGTACGTAACTAGTCGTAGAGACCTATTACAGAAAATCAGTCGTCGCAGCTCCAGTTGTACAAGCCCACCTCAGTGCTGTCCTTCACAATTGATCCCACTTGATCCACACGACAACTGATGTAACAATGCCTTTTCTTTTAGTTACCTTTCACCTGTGTTGCCTGTTTTAATGTATTTTCCATTTTATAAGGGGCTGCTTATCTTGTCATTTTTGCGTTATGTTTCACAGACAATGGAAGAATGTAGAGATGTAGATTCATGTTTTTAACATAGATGTAGATTCATGTATTTAAAAAAATTACTAAAACAAAAGAAATATTAACGTCTCTTTCCACTGACAGGGCCCTCTGGTGCCTGACCAGTGTGTGTGTGTGTGTGTGTGTGTGTGTGTGTGTGTGTGTGTGTGTGTGTGTGTTTTATTTATTTATGGCCCTAAAAAGCGACTCCTTCCCTGCTGCTTGGTTTCTTTCCTCAGTGCCATGGCACCAGCTCCTCGGATTTCAGCATCCATTGTTTATTTCTTTTCATGTTTTGTACATTAATAAATCCCCTTTTATTTTTGCAATCAATCCCATGTCATATCCTGAGAACATTACAACTTTGACCCATAACATTCTGCATGTATTGATGCATAGGTAGATAACACACAGACACTACATAACATGCTTTGGAGGTGTGTGGCTGCCCTTTGTGCACCCTCCCCAGGCCAGGTTTCATTTTCCCTGGCCCGCGGAGGGTGCACCATGAGCGGCCACACACCTCCAGAGCATCCCCCTTGGCACTTTGAAAAGTCAGAGAACCATGATTTTGACCGGGTGGCGGCGCACTCTGTGGCCGGGGAGGGTGCACCATGGGCGGCCACACACCTCCAGAGCATCCCCCCTTGACACTTTGAAAAGTCAGAGAACCATGATTTTGACCGGCTGGCGGCGTACTCTGTGGCCTGGGAGGATGCACCATGAGCGGCCACACACCTCCAGAGCATCCCCCCTTGACACTTTGAAAAGTCAGAGAACTATGATTTTGACCGGGTGGCGCCGCACTCTTGCCGGGAACGGTGGCCCAAAATGTCTTACCACACTGGGCAAGAGCTCTGGCGAATGCCTCGGCATTAGGCCTGATGCCTCCTGCTCGCTAGCCTGTCACATCGCCAACTGGTTACTGAAATTGAACGATAGTTTAAATAAAGTTTCTAAGGTGAAGTAAATGTGCACTTGCGCAGTACGGATCGTGTAGGGGTTTTGTTAAAATAATAAAAAAAAAAAAAATCAAAATGCCGTAAAGTGCATTGAAATAGAGTAGCGGAAGTGACGTACTTTTCGCACATGCGCAGTACAAATCAGGTTTCCGGGACGGATCGGGTAGCGACAGTCAGTCCCATAGATATATACAAACACTAGATGGCTCATGAGCGCTGTCAGCCTATGGGGAGCGACGTCGCCACATGGCGGCCATCTTGGGACAGGGCTGCTCGATCACTCATAACATTAAAGTCAATGGAGCATGGATTTTAAAATCACTGTAGACTGCTCAATTTTCAACCGATTTTACAACAGCTTGGTTTGTTATAAACGTCAGAGATGTACTTCTTTTACTGCTTACATAAGAATAATTAAAACCATTGAATTCATATAATAATGAACACAGATATCATCTTTTTTCAGCATAAATGGATGTAAATGTAATTTTATTATTTAGCATTGCACTTCTTTATTACTATCAGCTTTCTAATGCACAGATAAAAACAAAGCTCAACCAAAATCAATGCACAACAAACAGAGATGTTGTCTTTTCTTTTCATGAACCTAGTGCCTACATTACCCACAATGCATTTCGGCTGCAGGCTAACTAATCCAGGCATAGATGTATACAAACAATAAGTCTAAGGTCTCAATCAAAGTCTCTTAACCAGCAAATAAATGCAACCACAACCACAAAGAATGTAATTTCACCTAAAGATTCGGTTCTCAAAAAACGTTGGTCTCAGGAAAACCTAATAATTGAAAATCAGATTGTGAGTAACACCATCTTCAATGTGAGTAGCCAGGCAGAAAAGACACACAACTATGCCGCATTTTTCAAAACGAAAAGCTGCGATTTCGGAATTGAGCCTGAATCATAACCACGTTAGTAAGGCTTGCAATAAACTAAACCGTTTGTAAATCAATCAAGAATTGAGCGAGTTATGAGTGTTAAAGTGAGGAAATCATCCACCTTACCATTGACTACAGTACAGTGTGCCAGAGCAGTCCCCTGTCCTAAGATGGCCGCCAAGTGACGCCGCCGCCGACTCCGTCTTGAGACATCTAGCGTTTGTATATATCTATGGTCAGTCCATCCTGAAATAACCACCAAGAAATAAAATGCAAATCAGTTTGCTTTCACTTGGTGGACTGAGCTGTCAATCAAATGGCTCTAGGCGGGGCTTCCTGTCCAGGGTGGATAGTCGTTCCTGATCACAGGCATATGAAGAGTAGATACGACATGCCCCTCTGAGCGGCGTGTCTACGGAGACACTAAGCTAGTGGGGGTAAAGTTTCAGTGTTTTCCATTGATGTGTACGGCACGAAAATTAAAACAAGAAGAATGCCGGCTCATTGTGCGGCATACAGTTGCATACTACGTCGGACGATCAAGACAAGGAAACTTGGAATAACTTTCCACAGGTAAGAATAGTTTTGGACTCGTTTTTCATTATTAAATCTTGTTGAGGGTCTATGAGAGCTCACGAGTTAGCCATTAGCAAAACAATAACACGAGCTAACAGCTGGACAACCAAATACCAGACGATTAATAGTAGCTGTAGTATAGCTGTACAAGCAGTAGTAATAATACGAAAAGTACAAGCAGCAGTAGTAGTATAAGTAGCAGTTAGAGTCGTAGACATAGTATCAGCATGTGTAATAGTATTACAAGTTGCAGTAGCAGTGACAGTATCAGCAGCAGTAGTTGGTGTATTACCACTAGTAGTCGCATTACTGTTAATACCACCAATACTATCAATTGTAGTTATAAAGCCTAACTCATATATATTCAGATTAGCATCTATGTTATTCCTCCAAACCAGTGGTGTAGTCTACGTGATACGCAGGTATACGCCATATACTCACTAGAAAAGGTCCCGAATTTCCGTATACCCTCTTAAAAAAGTGCAAAGATACGTATACCCAGGGGTGTAAACACGCAGGTATATGCCTTATACCCACTAGAAAAGGTCCCGAATTTTCATATAACCACTTAAAAATGAGCAAACATATGTATCAGTATGTTTTTTTGATATAACGTTCGCTTTCCCGTTCATAAATTCGTATTCCCTGTGTCAGGAAGCAGTGAAGCTGTGTGGGGCGGGGGAAGGTGTCTGTCTGAGAACAGGGCTCACTAACAGGCAGACCGCGGTCCGGATCCGGACCCAGACTCCGTCTATACAGGTGTAAATTTGACAGGTCGCTTCTATTTTACCGGTGCAGCTTTCCAGTGTTTATCATTGGTCTATCAGCTCAGAAATGTACAGATCAATTATGTACGAGTTCAGGCATCCCACGTGACGCTACTCAGCTTGACGTCGCTACATTGGATCGCAGCTCTGCCTTCAAAAACCAGTTGAGAGGGGAGGGACAGAGAGGAGGACAGTAGTGATGGAAGTTCGGCTCTTTTCCGAGAGCTTTTGACACGTTTCCAAAGAAAAGCCGGCTCTTTCGGCTCCCAAACGGCTTCTAATTTATTATTGTTTGTAGCCTCATATTTAAGCCTAACCAGGCAAATATGAATCATTTGTGTTTTGACAAACTCTTTTTAATTCAGTGTTTTTATGAGAAGCCTTATAATTGATTCATTTTGCGCATTTGTTTTGTTACAAAAACAGGCATTCTTACTTTTGTTTAATATTTCAATAACATTTTTTTGCACAAAAATAAATGAACAAAACTCTGCACATGATGACGAGGAAATATCAGCTCTACCTGATGGCAGGAGGAGGAGATGCTGACGCTATAATGTCTATAAGTATCTAATTGGTAGTTTGAAATAAAGGAGCTGCTGTTGCTGTGTGTGTGTGTGTGTGTGTGTGTGTGTGTGTGTGTGTGTGTGTGTGTGTGTGTGTGTGTGTGTGTGTGTGTGTGTGTGTGTGTGTGTGTGTGTGTGTGCATGCGCACATATATGAGAATCTGACCTGGCTTTGGTTTATGAGGCCGGAGTATAACCACTAGAAAAAACTAGATTACACCACTGCTCCAAACCCATTTTATGATTGGGATTTCAGGCAATTCTTTAGGACTGCTCTCACATAATTGAAATGTTACTAAACAATGTCATACTGATCAATTTAAATAACTTTGGTCTCCAGTATATTGGCTACTTCTGTTCTTTGTCCTTAATTTAGTAGCATGATTTATTTTTAGATATGTTGTTGTGTACAGACTTATTTACTTTTTTGTCTATTGTTCTTACTCCATGTAGGTTTCCCAAAGACTTTCGGCTGAGGAGGAAGTTTACATTGCTGGATTTGTTGTTCGACGAATCCTGAGCAGGCTGTCCTGTGACGTGTGCCATGAAAGCCTAGTGTCTGAGGCTACAAAATCATCATTCAGTGAAAACTACCATCTTCTGACCCTGAAAAACCATGGTGGGTTGGTGGTTCCCTCGGACGGCACTGTTCAGGTGGTGAGAGCTGCTGAGTGGGCTATTCGCCATAGTCCTGGACGCATACCACGGGAGTCTGTAGTCACACACTTTGTCAGAGAAGAGATTGGCACAAAGGATGTGTTTTCACTCGGGGAGCACATTGAAGAAACCCAGTTTGGAATAGAGAACCACCTGTCTCTCTTGATCACTTATGTTGTGTCAGTGTTCTTTAAAATAAGGATGAACCACATAGCTAGACTCACTTCCCTTGATTTACAAGGTCAAAGTACAAGAAAGAAATCGTGCAAAACGGTCCTCTTTCAGGGTTTCTAGCCATGACTTTGTATGAAGGTGAAGTGTTACTTACTCAGGGACACACACAACAGTGTACCTGTGTATTGTAAATGTAAATAAACTGTATTCTGTTCCAGTCTGGCTCTATCTTGTTCTAGTCTATCTCCTTCTTAGATGTATATAACAGCATAGCGAGATAGAAAGAAATAATTAAATAATAACTAAGTTGTTTATTGTAAAAGTTAATAAACTATCCTGTTCTAGTCTCTCATTGTTATATGTATATATCATCCTAAAGAGAGGTATAAAAATAAATAGTTAATATTATTAAGAATTGTGTTTATTGTAAATGTAAATAAACTCTATCCTGTTCTAGTATAGCTCCTTGTTATATGTATATAGTAGCTTTTATATATATATATATATATGTATATATATATATATATATATATATATATATATATATATATATACATATATATATGATAAATTCATCTTAATAAGAAATAGATTATATTTACAATTAAATCTTTTGATCTCAAAACATTTTATATGTATCCAGGCATTTATATTTATATATGTAATGGCTGAACTGAAAAGAGTCCCTGGCCTCTGGACCTAAAAAATATGATAACTAAAATTGCAGGTTACATTTGTAGGAAGCCTTTTTCAGTGTTTTTTTTTTTCAGATCACGTATTTTCTATTAATAGCACCTGTTTTGATGTTGACAATAAAGGAAACCACACGAAAATCGGTTGAGAAATTAGCAAATTATGATATATTTTCAATGTACATGCATTGCTTTGAATGGGAACTTTGCCCCCTCCAAGATGGCCACCACGTAGGCACATTGATTAGCCGGCTGCTACAGTGAGCTGGCGTATCTACTCTTCATATCTATGCCCCCCAGCCCAACGTCTTACAGCAAAATAATGTCGTTCTCCAACTTATCTAATACAAGTAAGCAAGTGAATATTTTAAGCTGAATAAATATAATTGGATCATCTTGGGCTAATTGAGGTAGACACAAAAAGTCCCCACAGAAAATCATTTGATTATTAAGCACATGTTTAAACAAATCCATTTAACTCAAACATTTTGATATTATCCACAGAAAAGCTTACTTTACTGTGTAGTCTATGTTTTTGAGACTACCAATGTTACACTGCAGTTTCCAAGTGAGTCAGGGTACCCACTACTTAAAAACATGAACATGCTGACAAGGTACAAAACGTGATTTTCATCAGAGGCAGTCATTGTTATAGCTGATCTCAGGCGTGAGTAGAGTAGCCAAAAATTGTACTCAAGTACGAATAACGTTACTTCAAAATAATATCACTCAAGTAGAAGTAAAAAGTAGTCATCCAAAAAATTACTCAAGAGCAGGGGTGAAAGTAGTTTTAAATTCTTGCCGGTACTATTGCCAAAACCCTCGTCTCGCTCTAACTTCATGCATTATAAAATAGCAAAGTTAAAACACAAACAAATAAAAACATATTAATATTTTACTGTAGGCCAATGGAATAGGTAGGAATTAATAACACTTGAAAATATGGTAAACTTTTTGCTTTAATTGAAACACTGATAAACATCCAGAATACAAGGCTCAAAGAACAGACATGAGGTCATGAGCAAACACTGAAAATGGAACTAAACATCAAAACACATCACCTAAAATATTTTCCACAGAGGCCCAAAGTAGTTATAGTAGTAGTTCGTTTCTGATTTTCTGTGGTAACCCTTCTTCAGTGTCCTTGTCTTTTCCTTTATTCAAAGAGGCTATTTTCTTCTGCATTATTACTTTGACAAAATATTATTTGACTGTTTTGTAGTGCTTCTCTCCGTTTTTATTTAAAATATGTATCTGTCGATGATAACCGCTGTAAATCCAGTTGAAAGTTTTTCAGCCAATCACAAGAATGTGTGGAATTGCAGGTGGGTCATTCCGTGTGGTTTCACCAGATGGTGGTTGCCGCACCATTTTCAAATTAGTCCTACATTTGTATGCCATTAGACAGTCACAAAGTACTTTCTATGCAAAATTGTAGGCCTGTAGCTCAAATAGTTTCTGAGTTGTGGGGGTCTGAAATTTTCAGAATTTGGGCTATAAAAAGCCTCACCAGCGTTTTTTGCATCTTTAAGTGGTTATTTCTCAGCCTCTAGACATACCAGAGAGCTGTGAGTTGGTAAACAAGGCCTCTGCATGTAGCTAGTGCCCCACAAACATCCCCAGGTGTTTCCCTACACCCTGCAGGCCGTGGGGGCTTGCTAAAAATGCTAAAAATTAAGAGATACCTATTCACTAGTGGGGTTTGGGACCTTAAAAGTACTAGAAATACTGCACAGACGTGTTCCAACACCCCTGGGTTCCATTCTACACAAACTTGTGTGATAACTTAGCAAACTGGAGCTTTCTAGGTACCTCAGTTTGGAAAATATGAGCTCCCAAAGTTGGACGAGATTTTTAATTGGCTATTTTTGGTGGCAAAAATCTCAGTGTGGCCCATTTGCATCCTAGGCCCCCTCCTTCTCGACTCCCTTGTTCCCCATTCATCTACCAGCTGCCAGAGATCCTAATCCATCCAGCGCTGCACTCTGCTTCCCCTCACGGAACTACGATTATTGCCGATCCCCGGCTTGGACTCTGCCCACCCGGACTCATTCACTGGCCCCTCCAATAGAACCTCTGGCTCATCACCCGCCATCTCCACCTTCCCTTCCCACAATAAATCTATCTTTAAACTACATCTTGGCCTCGGTAGTGTGGTTCTCAGCTCGAGTCCTGCCTGGTTGTGTGACACAGACACAGAGTTCTTCACGAAGAAAAGCCAGCCTGGTCTAACTCTCCAGAGCGCTCAACACCTTGTTGATGGCCCTGACAGCAGAGGTTTATGAGTTGAGGACCAAGTTATGTTCAGTCGAAATACTCATTGGTGAGCTTTGCCGGTGGCAGACAGAGCTGTGTTCGGCAGGCGTGTCTGGAGCCTGCGGACAGACACCTGTCACCGGCTTCAGACCTGATTTCGCTTCACTCCAAATCCTGGTCATCTGCTGTCAAAAGTAATAAAATGGTCTCTCTTACCCCTTGTAGATCATTTGACTAAATGACTGTTAAGTTTGTTTGCAGCGAGCCACCGTACTTGTGTATCTGATGTTTGTTGTAGCTCAGCCAATCATCACACACTATGTTATGCGCGGTCCAAGGTTGTCATGTGACCAAGATGTCGTCTCTGGAAGCAATGCTGTAGCTTATGAGTTTAGCTAATAAAGCAGAACGTTTTGCAAGAATGTGTGATCCTTGACTCACACTAAGGAACAAGTTTCAACACCCCTTATGACCCGTTTAGCATAGGTGATAATGATATCCCACTCACCATCTTTTTCTCTCCTCTTGCTGAACTTTCACTGGAGCAGAAACACCCTCCTGTTCCAGAGATCCCTTGGCAACAAATCATTTATCTGTCAGGACTTTATTTTTAACAACAATGTGAACTTTTTTGTTGTCACAGAGTGTTGCTTAAATCTTAATGATTTGGCCATTTTTTATTGAAGCTTCTCCCCCAACTTATTTATTCTTTCATCAGCCTTGAATAACAGGCTGTGGTTAGGGGCTTGAGGTTTTTCACAGAAATGTTTTCACCTGGCTGTTTCTCCACCTTTGAGAACCCGAATATAGACCAATTTGCCTGTTTTATGTGCTGTAATTAAAAAAAACTTACTTCTTGCTTTATTCAGGAATTTTCGGACCTTCTGTCTGTTATTAAGATCACTTACAACAGAATTCTCATTCTTGGTGATTTTAATATCCATGTTTGTTGCCCCTTGTCCACTTCATTTGTTTCAGATTTTGTGAAACTTTTAGGTTCCTTCAATTTGATCTAACATATAAAGCAGCCCAGCCATGACAAGGGACACACAGTTGATCCTGTGATCTCCCACGGTCTCTTTGTGAATGATGTACACTTGTTTGAGTTTTTTTTTCAGATCACAATGCAGTGCTCTTCCAGCTTCCAGTTCTATCTCCTGAATCTAAACCCATAGCTCTGATTCGTTCTCGCCCCCTAAACTCCCTCTCTGCTCCTTACTTTTGTCATGCTTTTATTTACCTAAACACAGTCTCCCATACCAGTGAGCAACATGGAATTGCTGTGGAGAACCTTGTCAGCAGTTTCTAAAGTTCTTGCACAAGTATTCTAGACTCTATAACTCCAGTAAGATATAAACAGCAAAAAACATATTCTCTGCCATGGCTGAATGAAGATGTTCGGATCTTAAAGAAACAATATAGGACAGCTGAACGTAAGTGGAAAAAGGACAAGCTCACTGTGTCTATTGCTTCCCCACAGGAGTTGATGCACGCTTATCAACGTATGGCCAAAGATGCACAGAACACCTATTTTTCATTACTGAACACAGTCATAATTCCAGGATCCTTTTTAAAACTATATTCTGTCTCAGATTTTGTCTTGCCTTGCAGACATCAAGAATTGGATGTCAAAAAATATCCTACAGCTAAACAATTCCAACTCAGAGGTGTTAATAATCATCCCCTCTGGCCCCTTCACAAGCAGCATTAATAACCTCTCCTCTAGTCCGGGTCCACTCGCAGATGATGTTCATGAAGAAGATCTAGGAGTCATTTTTGATTGAGAGTTGTCTTTTGACACTCAGGTGACCAAAGTGTTGCAGTCATGCTTTGCTAAACTGAGACAGTTAACAAGGATCAGGTCCTTCCTTTCCTCAGCAAACCTAAAAAAGGTTATTTGTGTCTTCATCTTCTCCAGACTCGACTATTGTAATGCACTGTATTCTAGTATCAGCAAGTGTAACATCCAAAGGCTGCAGCTAGTACAAAATACTCCTGCCAGTCTTCTAACACACATTAAAAGATGTGACCATATTACTCCAGCTGAGCCTATCTCAGCTGACTCGGGCGAAGGCAGGGGACACCCTGGACAGGTCGCCAGTCTGTCACAGGGCTACATATACAGACACACTATCACACTCACATTCACACCTACGGGCAATTTAGAGTAATCAATTAACCTCAGCATATTTTTGGACTGTGGAAGGAAGCTGGAGTACGTGGAGAAAGCCCACGCATGCACAGGGAGAACATGCAGAAAGATCCCAGGCCCAGGCCGGGATTTGAACCGGGGATCTTCTTGCTGCAAGGCGAAAGTGCTAATCACTATCCACTGTGCAGCCCTATGGCACATTCACATTTTTCTAAACCAATCACAGTTGTCTCGGGCAGGGCTTCAGTCTTCCCTCTAAATAGCAACCGCTAGAACTGTTGTGGTGGAACATTTGCATTCACTGGGACTAGAACTGTGATTAAAATAGATAAGCCACTGCAAAAAAATTAGGAGAGCTGCCTGACTGCATGATCCAAATCCTCTGCCAAACATCCATCCATCCATTATCTACACACGTGGACAAAATTGTTGGTACCCCTCAGTTAAAGAAGGAAAAACCCACAATTCTCACTGAAATCACTTGAAACTCACAAAAGTAACAATAAATAAAAATTTATTGAAAATTAAATAATCAAAAACAGCCATTACTTTTGAATTGTTGATTAACATAATTATTTAAAAAAAACAAACTAATGAAACAGGCCTGGACAAAAATGATGGTACCTCTGTAAAAGATTGAAAACTATTTGACCAGAGTGACATGATTAACTCAGGTGTGTCATTTAATTGACATCACAGGTGTTTCCAAACTCATAATCAGTCAGTCTGCCTATTTAAAGGGAGACAAGTAGTCACCCTGCTGTTTGGTGAAAAGGTGTGTACCACACTGAACATGGACAACAGAAAGCGAAGGAGAGAATTGTCCCAGGACATCCGAAAAAAAAATGATAGACAAACATCTTAAAGGTAAAGGCTATAAGACCATCTCTAAACAGCTTGAAGTTCCTGTGACAACAGTGGCTCATATTATTCAGAAGTTCAAGACCCACGGGACAGTAGCCAACCTCCCTGGATGTGGCCGCAAGAGGAAAATTGATGACAAATTGAAGAGACGGATCGTTGGAATTGTATCCAAAGAGCCCAGAGCAACCTCCAAAGAAATTAAAGGTGAACTCCAAGGCCAAGGTACATCAGTGTCAGATCGCACCATTCGTCGTTGTTTGAGCCAAAGTGGACTTCATGGGAGACGACCAAGGAGGACACCACTGCTGAAAAAAACTCATAAAAAAGCGAGACTGGAATTTGCAAAAATGCATGTTGACAAGCCACAAAGCTTCTGGGAGAATGTCCTTTGGACAGATGAGACCAAACTGGAGCTTTTTGGTAAGGCACATCAACTCTATGTTCATAGACTCAAAAACCAAGCATACGAAGAAAAGAACACTGTCCCTACGGTGAAACATGGAGGAGGCTCAGTAATGTTTTGGGGCTGCTTTGCTGCATCTGGCACAGGGTGTCTTGAAAGTGTGCAAGGTGCGATGAAATCTGAAGACTATCAAGGCATTCTGGAGAGAAATGTGCTGCCTCGTGTCAGAAAGCTTGGTCTCAGTCGCAGGTCATGGGTCTTCCAACAGGACAACCATCCAAAACACACAGCCAAAAACACCCAAGAATGGCTGAGAGAAAAGCGTTGGACTATTCTAAAGTGGCCTTCTATGAGCCCAGATCTGAATCCCATTGAACATATGTGGAAGGAGCTGAAACATGCCATTTGGAGAAGACACCCATCAAACCTGAGACAACTGGAGCTGTTTGCTCATGAGGAGTGGGCCAAAATACCTGTTGACAGCTGCAGAACGCTCATTGACAAATACAGAAATCGTTTAATTGCAGTGATTGCCTCAAAAGGTTGTGCAACAAAATATTAAGTTATGGGTACCATCATTTTTGTCCAGCCCTATTTCATTAGTTTATTTTTTTAAATAATTATGTTAATCAACAATTCAAAAGTGATGGCTGATTTTGATTATTTAATTTTCAATAAATTTTTATTTATTGTTACTTTTGTGAGTTTCAAGTGATTTCAGTGAGAATTGTGGGTTTTTCCTTCTTTAACTGAGGGGTACCAACAAATTTGTCCACGTGTGTATATACCACGTAATCCTCATTAGGGTCATGGGGGGCTACAGTCTATCCCTGCTGACTTAGGGTGAATCCAGGGATGCCCTGGACAGGTCACCTGTCTATCACAGGGCTACACAGAGAGACAAACATTCACATTCACACCTACGGACAATTTAGAATCACCAATTAACCTCAGCATGTTTTTGGACTGTGGGAGGAAGCCGGAGTACCCAATGAAAACCCATGCAGACAGATCCCAGGTCCAGGCCGGGATGTGAACTGGAGATCTTCTGGCTGGAAGACAACAGTGCTAACATCAGCGAAACATTCAGTTTGAATGTAATTTTCAGTGTGGTAGGCATAGGCGTCAGTTTAGGGGGGGACGGTGGGGATGTGTCCCCCCTACTTTTTGTCAGGGGTCATTTTATCTCCAACACATTCAAATTCTTCACATGTAAGCCGTTGTAAATCCAGTTATTTTCAGCAGTATAGAAAATTCTGACGCTCCTGAACGCACCATCCGCACTCAGCCGAGAGTTGCACAGACATGCACCACCTTCGTGAGGTTAAAAAAAAACGTGCAGATGCTAAATTTGCGCCCGTGCCAAGTGGAAGCTCCGACCAGAGGCGTTCAGGGGCAAAATTTCGTCCCAGGAGAATTAGTACTATAGTGGCCCACAGACCCCTTTACTGGCAAATACCGATAGCTCAACAGGTTGAGTCTTTGCCTTTGGTGCGGTGGTTGTGAGTTCCAGCCCAGCATGCGGCATTTTGCCGCCGTTCTTCGACATTTTCTCAAAGTGCTGTGGTCTCCATCCCCTCCACTTTTAAAAACAAACTGACGCCCTTGGTGGTAGGTGACCTACCTGAACCTTGCTGTTATTGTTTCCTGTGATGAACAAAATTATAACACACTGATGTAGGAAGTGGAAGAATGCTGACCAGGGTTAATGGCCATTGGCAGACTTTTACCAGCAACCTACATCTGGTGAGTTAGGCTATTCGAAAATTTTCCCGCTGCAGGATCTGTCTGTCTGTCGAAGAGATGTTTGGGGCGTTAAAATACAGCAGAACCCTAACCCTTTACCTACTAAAATACATTAACCACTAAAGGAACAAAAACACGTATCTCACACAAATTGGAAAACTTGGCAAATGGACAGGCGCAGTCAAACATAAATCATCAAATTTATAACATACTGAAATGTTTTAATTGAATAATATTTAGAAACTGCCATTCATCTCATATTTCCCTCAAATACATTAGCAGTGTGCTCCACTGATTGTCTTTCACAAAAACTTGCTAAATTTGCTATGTCAGCATAAATTGGACTAAACAGTACTCTTAAATGGTCCAGCAATAACGAACAATGAACAATCTTATATAATTCTTCACCAGAATAATGCCATATAATCTTTCTGGGTGGACACCCTACCTTGTGAAATCTTTATTGTTGTGCCGCAGTCTCCAGGCAGGCCAGCAGCTGTCAGCCATCACGACTATTTTGGTCACAGAAGAGCCAAGCCAAGTTTCACACTTTTGAGTAAGAGCATCTCTAAAAGAACACTGTGTGCTGGGGGTTGATCAACTAAAGCAACTGAGAAAGCCCCTCTTTTCTTTCCAGTGATTGTCAAACTGCACTCGATGAGACTAGTGCAGTGAAGACACATTTATTACAGTATAAGAATAGAGATCACGATTTCTTGGTGGTCGTAAATGAGTTATAAAATTTGAAAACAAAGGCAAGAGTAGACAAACATATGATGTAAAATGCTAATTCATATTTTAATTGATCTCCTTTGAAACATATGAGGAAGAACACAAAGAAAAGAAAACTGTTTTGTAAAATAACCAATAGTATATACAGTGTATTCACCTGCAAGAGTCAAATATATAGTTATTTTTAGCAATCGAGTCTATTATTCAGTATGCACTCATGAACAATTTCAGATAAAGTCGATCAAAATGCCTTGAAACCCTTAGATAATAGATAGTGATGTTAAAATCCTACACACAGAGAAAATAGAGTTTTACATTACTGTTTCAGATATCAGTCACAACAGATTGTTCTGTTGGGGCAAAAACATTGATGGTATAGATAGAAATTATAGACATGATACTGTACAAATGATACTCTTTCCATATACAGACAAGGCTTTCATTTGTGACAAATATTATTGTCAACACCTGACAGGCTGAATCCTAACTTCCAACTAACTAGTCTTATGAAATTAATGACCTAACTTTAGTTTCAAATTTAGTGCCAATTATTTTGCCAACAAAACATTCTGATACATCCAAGATTCTCTTACTTTCTTTTCCCCACACCAAAAACAACATATCACAGAAAAATCAGCCCGGTGCTGCTCTAATCCCTCCCCTTCACTACTTCTATGACTGCTTTCCTTTAAAAACAAAAACTTGATTTCTTTTGATGATCAGATCTGAATAAAGCATTATTTCAATATTTTCTCTGCTTTGATCTGAACACACATACTCCAGTACATGAATGAAGCTCATCATCAAATCATCTTGTTTACAAGAAACAATTTTGTGTCTCCCATAAGCCTATGTCAGAAGAAGGTCCAGACATTTCCCCTAATAAGGTAGTATTCCAGCTTAAAATACCACTGCATTACCAAAGCAAATGGGTTTTTGTTGTGTTGGTGTGTTGTTACAATGAGGAGCTGAAGTAATGTATGTTATCAAAGCTATCATACACTCGTGCTGCACATCAGGTGCTCTGAGATAATAGACTGGAGAGTCTCCGATTAGTATTTCGGATTATTAACACCTATAACTAGAGCATACACCTGCTGCATTAAAAAAACACAATGTGGTGCAGTAAAATTCAACTTTGCACACTCCCTGACATATGGTTCTTGAAACTTGGTGATGTAAGAAAATGTTGAGAAACCAATCTAGCTGGTATAAGACACAGTAGCCATTCAAGAATTCATAAGACCGATCTTGCTTTTATCCAGCATATATAGTGTTACATAGTGTTTTAGACTCTTTGACTCTCCATTCCCTCAAAGCTCAGTACTGCCAATACGACCTACATGGTCCGCAAGGTGCAACAGTGCATGTGAAGTTAATTTGAATAATTAGAAATACCATTTCCCCTTTGTGTACAAACAGAAAGTTTCCTTACAATAACACGACTGTGGACACTTAAGTGGTGACCACAGCTTCTGTCCAAGTCTATATCTTATCTACTATCGCTGTAGCTTTATGGACCATTATCCTTTTCAAACATAAAAAAGAGTTGTCTGATGTGAATAACTATCTATAGATAGAGCTATAGGCTATTTACCTGTTTATGGCTTTTAGGAAGATTTATTCTTTGAAAAGTCAGTTCCTGGCGATATGTCACTGTCTGACCAGCATTGACTAAAAAAAGATGTTTATCCAAACTATGAAATCCTGAAACTGTGCAAAAAAGGAAATGCTTTCCAAACTCTGATTTATAACATCTAAGGCAATCCAGATTTGCTTGAAAGCTGCAGTGTACCACATTTTCAGTAATATCAAAATTACCTGTGTATTATGTGTCAGGCGTCATGTGATATCTAAAACCTCATGTAAAATATTCTTTCCTTTATCTAGCTCAGGGGTCTGCAACCTTTAACACTCAAAGAGCCATTTCGACCCGTTTCCCACAGAAAAGAAAACACCAGGAGCCGCAAAATCCTTTTGGCATTTAAAATGAAGACAACACTGCATATATCGTTTTTTACCTCTATGCCCTTGTTAATTTTGACTAATTAATTAATAAAAATATAATGCATTTAAAAAATACCGTATTTAAATGCACCTTTCTCAGTTCCCAAATTTCTGGCACACTGATAACACTGATGAACACTCCAGCCAGGTTGGTAGCGCTAATGAACCTAAAGTCTGTTTTCCAGCCGTGAAGAAGATTCACAGGATGCACTGTCACTGCACATCAAAGTTTGGTGAACAGTGATTGAAGACGAGAACACTGAGTGTGTTGGGCAGAAAGTTTCTTTTAAAAATCTTCCTGATGGCAGCTTGGATAAAAACGTGGTTATCTGGAAATTGTGCAACAAATAGTTTTCTGATCACCGCAGCACTTCAAGCCAGTGTATCCATCCCATAATAGACCACTTTTCGAGATGCTAAAGGTGCTTGAGTTTACAAAAAGCTTTAAAAAATTGAATATAATTGCTATAAATGAACTTTGAGTTTGCAGTAATCTGTAAATGTAGTAAACAGATGAAAAATGCAGATAAATATAAATGAAATATACTTGTTGTTTAACGTATATGTCTGTTCACCAATTCAGTCATCAACCAAAAATTATTTAAATTGAAAAACTTTGCTGATTATTTCAGATATTGTTATTTGATGCCATCAGTCGTGATTATAAAGCCTCTAATTAGGTAGATTAATTTTTTAATCGCGTCCTACCACTAATATTTATCTTACTTGGTTAATGTCATTTTTACTCCTGGACCTCATATGTTATGTAATGTTAGCTGGAAATCAATATTTTGCGAATGTCTATTTAACTTGTAAAATCTATTATGAGTTATCTTAAGCTTATAACTTTTCTCCGGTAAGTCGCTGACCTATTTTCCAAGACGACACTCCTCTCTCTGAGCTGCTGCCTGGATGCTGGACGTGACATCGAGCCGTGCTCTCGCAAGTACCGTCGTATTAACCTGACATATCAAAGAGTAGATACTGAGCAAGACAATTATCCGTAGTTTACCTTAGTACTCACGAGTACCCGACACAATGCAGGACTCTGCTGTGAAAGCGGAGACGTGCAGCGGTGGTGTATTTGCGACAATAAAAAAGAAAGAAATTGCTAGGATGTAGGAATGGTGGCCCGCTGCTGCTGAATGAATGTAGAGCAAACACTGGGATCAACAGGACTCCAAATGAATACACGCAGGTCGGCGAGTGTTGGTGATTGACGGCTTGGATGCATATTTTGACAGACAAAAAATTAAGACGTTTTATTTTGATGTTACAAGATCACCATAATCTTCAAATTTAGAATTACATTTTAAAAACTAACAAAATAAAATAAAAGATATTTTAATTAAATAGCCTGCTGATTATTTATTTTCCAAAGCAACAGGAAGCCGCAACAGAGGGATGAAAGAGCTGCATGCGGCTCCGGAGCAGCGGGTTGCCGACCCCTGATCTAGCTAAAGGGTTCACCCTGCATTGCACAACAATTTATTGTCCTGTTTAAGCTTGGGTGCACCCATATTTAAAATATGTACTCTACATCTTTCTGTGTTTAAACTTTCAACAATCCATGGGTATACCGTTATGAGGTGTAATTCTATGACGTTGTACCATTTGTTTTTGTCAAGCTACTGTTCAAGACTAAATGTCAGTAGAGGGTGTAAACCATTTACATCTGTTTCAAGTGCAGTAAAGATACAGAATATAGTACACTTATTTTAAATATCTATTAATATTTCTTCTAATCTTCAAAAACCCACTTCCCATGCCTTTGATGTTAATGTGTATACCCAAGATTATATTTTATGCTTTACATGGTGAGCTATTTCCTTTAGGTCTAGGATTTCGATAGGTTTTCTGTCATTTAACTCTGTTGTTCCTAAATTGTGACGATGTTACTGCGAGTAATTTGATTCTATCTGCTGAATGTGCTGTAAATCCTAGCAGATAGTGGAAAGCACCAAGCTCCTATGGAATGAAGAAAAGGCATGTCAGTGGTGTCTCTGCTGATGGAGTTTCAGTGGGATCCTATAAATAGGAATGTGGCTTTTTATCATGTTCCTGATCTAAAATGCATTGTAAGTACAATATTACACTCTTGTTGGGGCTGAAGCTGCAAATATTAATAGAAAATTAAAAGGTTCACTGTGACTTTTTTGACAGCTGCAGTTTAGTCCAAACTGTCAGCAAAACTAATGCAACTGCATACATACACTTTGTACAATATTTTACTCTGACATTCAGAGTAAGAAAACTAAACAACACAAAATGTGCATGCTAAACTACACACCAAAATCATGTCACAACAAAGACAAGTTACTTTAAATCCACCAATCAGGATGAAAATATTTAAGACTTTTTTATTTGCCCCAAACATGAGTTCACATATTCAACACACTGATATGTTGGGGATGGTATCATGCATGTTCATGATGATTAATTTCAAAGGGAAAGTACATTTTTATATTTTAAGTGACATTCATACATCTGAATTTTGAATGAAGAAAAACATAATAAATGCTCTTCACAATATAAATCACACATCTGAAAATGCTGAAAAAATTCAGGTATTCAATAAAGTGTATTTCCCCCATAAGATGTGCCAGAGGACAGCTGTTATTATATTTCCTTTGACAAAAATCAAATAATCTAAATTACTACACAATCATATGTTTGGACACACAATATTTAAAAGAAGCAGTTCTTGGCACAGTGAATTAAAAATAGAGAAGATGAATCAATGTCATGACTGCAGTTATCTGAATATAACGCATTAATGCATGTTCCTTCAGTGCTGCTCTCTATGCCTAACTGTACATTGCATGTATTTCAGTCAAACACATGTTAAGGAAATAAATACAAAACAAAACAAAACATCCAATCTGTCACAGGTTCTTGTGCATAAATATTTTCCAAAATCTTTCCGGCAAAAAAGGAAAATACTACGAGCAACACAAAAAAGTTGATCACCCATTACAAAGAGAAATGTCATCATTTTGTCTTAAATATAGAAAATTAAACCAAAATGAATAATAAAGCCATGGTTACACAGAACTGGTGTCATACCCTGTTTATCAACTATTAAAAATTGTCTCCTGTGGAAAACAAAAACAGTGTTTAAAATACATGAAATAGTGGACGAATCATTATTCAGCTTAACTTACAGACAAATTATTGTATTGGTTAAAGCTGCAAAAAGCATGTTTTCACATTAATAAATGAAGGAATGAATGAATGAATATTCTGGATCACAGCTCTGTTCTTAATATGTTGTAAAGGGAAGATACACAAATAATTTATGTTCAAACTTATAGTTTTTGATGAAGAATCCTTGAATGATCGTGTACACATCACAGGCCTTGGTATTAACTGAATTTTTTTGATGCATGGTAACCATTCTGTGTGACAAAGGCTCCAACTTAAACTCTGATGAAATAATGGGAGAAATCATCTGCAACTCAACAGCAACAAGAAAATACAAGCTTATTTTCAACAGCCATAAAAAGTAAAATTACGAACTTAGTGGCTTTAACAAAAGCATAGAATCACAACTGCAAGTAAAAAATATTTTTCTTGGACTGAAATTGTCAGCAGTTGTGCCTTTTTGTTACATATTGCAAAAGAGAGTAGCTATGTAGAATACAGTTGAAAGAAAAATGCGGTCAGCAAGCATTATGTTATCCATAGAACCCATTTTGTATACTAGTACATTTTACAGACACATTCAGTACTCCACATGAAGTTGCTATTTCTGAACGTAGTAAACCATGGTCGTACAGTTTAGGATATTGCTGTTAGCTTTAAGTTGAAAAATGGTATTAAGACCTCATACTGCAGTGTTGAAAGAGCAACTTAACGCTGTCTTTTAGTTCTGTCTCCAATTGTATGTGGTCATCAGGAAGAATTGAGGTAAACTCTTCACAATGCCATGATTTCACTTATATTTTTATGTATCTTGATAAGCAAAATAGTCCAACTCTTTAACAAGTATCGACGTGGCCTGGTACCATTAACTGTCATTTTTAGCTTCGTTCATTTTCTGTTGTGAGCTTCTCCTTGCTTGATGACCTACTGATGCCTTCTTATTTTTATAGACCTACAGAAGCAGCAACAACAGCCACTGCACTACTGATAAGTCTACTGTGTGTATCTACATCTACAGCACTGTAACTGAAATGCCTTCACAGTAGCTACTGTTACTCAGTATTCCTAGATGGAATCCATATCTTTGATGAAAATACAGTAATTGATTTTGCTACACAGCCCTTATTCCAAACACTTCCTCTCAGCCCACGGCTAATGTTTTGCTATAGGGTAGATACAATCACTTCAATAACTGATTATTTAGAATAACAATAATTCAACATAAAATCTTTAAAAAAAAACCTACCTTAATGCCTAATTTAACTATGAAACTGACAGTCTAATAAGTTTTGCAAATCTCTCTCTCTCCACATTCTTGCACCGTGTTATTACATAGCGACTCTGCATGATGAGAGCTAGACCAAAGAAAAGACGAGAAGAGCAAATATAGCAGACAAGCAAAAACCATTAAAGCAAGGTTTTGGCAGATTTTCTTGTGAACTAGCGGGCTAGCTGCTAAAATAACTGCTCTCACATGCTAGCTTTAACAGGCTAGCACTTAGCCACAGCTACCTCTGCTACATTGCAGTTGGTATTGTAGGATTAGCCTAAGCTAAGCTAGCTGTTTCTTATCTACTAGTAGAATCATTTTATAAGAGACATTACACTGTTCTTGTGGAACAGCAATGATATATATTTGTAACAACACTCAAATATGTTTGAGTGTTGTTACAAATTGTAACATTGTAACATTTAAGAAAACCACATATATGTAGGTTTGATTTTAGAATCTTCTTGTTATATAACAGCTATTCTTCAAACTAACAAGGATTATTCTAACACTAAATTATAAAAATAATAATTGATTGTGGCCCTACAATAAAAACCTGCAGCTGAGCTTCTGAATTTTTTGAAACAATGAGCAAAGGGGGATTTGACAGTGAAACAGAACAGGGTTTCTTAGAGAATTAGGGAGTGATCTAAATGTATTAAATCGGGCTTCGATTCATCTGTCAATTAAAAATTCTAATATAAACACTGTAATATACCACTTATTCTTTTCCAACATATTGGTGAACAAGATATGTCTTTAACAGTATAGCAATTTTAAATCAAGCTCAAGTAATGCAGACAGCATGAATATAAATATAGTTCATGTTTCAATTCTAAGTATTAGTTGAGGCAGACAGAAATTACCTTGTCAGTTAATCTTTCATTCATTCATCAAAACAGGAATTAAGTTACAAAATGAAATCTGTCTTACAAACTATTCAATTCAATTCAATTCAATTCAATTTTATTTATATAGGGTCAATTACAATCAAATTGTCTCAAGACACTTTACAGAACCCATATGCCTGACCCCCAGAGCAAGCCCAAAGGCGACAGTGGCAAGGAAAACACCCTTTTAACAGGGAAAAACCTCGAGCAGAACCCGGCTAGATAGCAAGTACCAAAGTTTTCCAAATATAACATCAATTGATTCTCAAACAAAATTTCTGTGGTTATCTAATTTGCACTTGATACAATATATAAAAACAGCCGGTGATGAGACCCAAGGAAACAGTTAAAAACAGATATGAACAGATCAATAAACAGACTGATAGAAATAGAGTCCCTCGCCCAGAACCTGGCACAGGGAGCATCAACTGAGTGCTTCACATTCCTGCTCAGACCCTTCTCACCCACACCACGTCACTCTGTAAAAGGGTAAGGCAGCTGTTGGCTTCTGTCAGACACACACACACACACACACACACACACACACACACACACACACACACACACACACACACACACACACACACACACACACAGAGAGAGAGAGAGAGAGAGAGAGACAGTGCAATGTGCACTGTGATATGCGCAAGCTTGAAATCCGTCCACATACTTTTTCTGAGGATTTTTATGCAAGAGAAAAGTAGCATTAAATTCTGACAAAAGATCCTTCACCATGGACAAAACCTTTCCCTGCTCACTTGAAACAGAAATGGTTTCTTAAAGAACCTATCATAGAGCAAGTAGCAGTGGAAAGGCATCGATTGAAAAAACTAAATTTTGGTGTTACTGACAATTCAGTTAAAGTGCACTACAGTTCACAATGGCTTTCATAAAGGTTTTGAGAAACATATGTTTACCATAATTTAAAAATGTGCTCCATATATTTTACCTCCAAAGTATAAGTAGTCTATCTCATGGTGGTTGTTTGATGAATGCATGGCATCTAACCAATATTAGTTAAACTAAAGTGCAATAGTTAATTTTTTAGAACTAATTACCACTGTGAAGGTGCTCTTTGTTCTTTTGGTGGATCAGTTAAGAAACAAATTAGCTTCAACTCAGCTGGACAAGGCACAAACTTTTTATTGTAGCATTTCAAAACTTCCAGATATACTTAACAGTTCGATGGAAATGGAGCTACAGACAGGCGAGCACACATTGCAGGCATTTATTGGCAGCATAGATGCCAGGCCTCACAATCACTCACATTTATTCAGCTCTCAAGGGCCCCTCTTATTTGTTATTTCTAACCTTGATATAGAATCCATAGCTGGAGTTAGCAGCCCATTTCCAAACAGCTATTGCCTGCTTTAGCTTTCACTGCACTCTGAGTGGAGTCACAAATCATCGCCAGTCCAATCAGGTTGGACTCAGGCACCAAAGACAGTCATTAAGTCCATCCAGGGTTGGTGGTGGTTTCATCTTTCCCTCTCTCTGCCTTATTCCCCCCTCTCGCTGCTCCATGTAATTTTTCTTCTCCTCCTCCTCCTTCACTTGGCTATTTTCAGTCCTCCGTTTTGCCTGTGTCTGCTCTTCTGTCTGGCACCCTTTTTTAAAAGGCCCCTTTGGTGGATTTAGAGTTAGTGGCTCCGGCAACTAATTTGGATGAGTCCACTGCAGGGTCAGAGAAATGGGGGATTAGGGATAGAATGTGCTCCCTTTATGCTGAATAGCATTCAGAGTCTGAGGCCATATTGTAACTATGCAGATATAATAAAGTAACCAACCTTTAAAATAAAATATTTAAATTGACATAAATAATTTGCATTTACACAGATATAGGTGAGAGTTAGGTGACATGACAACTCAAAAAAAATTGTAACCAAAACTTAAAAATTATGTGTTTTTAAAAAATATATATTTCAGAAGCTATTATGAAAAAATATTTTTTCCAACATTTATTGAAGTCAATATTAATGTTAGAGATGAAGTTAAAAGGCCCCCATTCACAACATTCATGATGTAGTATTTTTCCATTGAAGTTGCTGTTAGCGGCTGTCAAGTTTATGGTAACACTAGTGCCTCTGTCTGGTCCTTCACCGTATTTGGGATAGGCACCTGAGATAGTGTTACATTTGCTAAACACATCAGTAAGTCTTTACTCTAAAAATCCCTCATCTTTGCCTTCTCATTAAAAGTGAAACACAACCTGAAGACATGAACATCTGAGATAAACAGCTAGATATTACAATATACTTATCCTTAAAACATGCCAAGTAGTTCTGCAATACAAGAAAACACTTTTTGTCTATGGTGGGCTGTGAGGATAACTGTCTTAGTGAGAAGCTTTGTTGGTCTCTGGTTTGCCCTCCTTGTTTTAATTTGCTGTCGACACTAATAAATTTACAGTTTTCGTTCAGTCAGCAGTTGCTGTCATTTGTACTTTTTGATTTTTGTTTGCTATTAAGCAACCACAAGTCAATCTTGCATCATGGGCTATTCACAATAAAAGCCTTCCAGTAGTTCAGGGGCAAACAGTAAAAAGACCAATTTGTATGATTTACACAATATAATTACTAGTGTAGTTTGTCAGTTAAAAGTATTTACCACTTTCAGAACTGCAAATCATGAGGCTTTCACATATTTCCACCTCCCTGCACTGACAAACTGCTAAATGGAAATAGTTAGAAATAATCAATAAATTAAATTGTTGTTTAAGATTTGACAACTTCTGCACCGTATGCATGTTCATTACAGGAAAAAGCATAGATTGATTCTCTAGTAGAGACATACTCTGCTTTATCCCTTTTAGCTTTAAGTACAACTACTAACTCACATCCAGAGGAAGATAACGAAGCCAGTTTAGCTACTATACATTGATCCTTTAGGATGTAAGGACAGAGCAGGTTTAACCAATATCCCTGGGTCGGGGTTGGGTCTCAGTAAAGTATGAGTTAATACCTACTATGGGATTACAGACAAAGCTCTAGTCATACTTAATATGGGTTCATTGCCACAGCAGGAAGAGTCTCTAAGTGTAGAACCATACTGGTCTTTAAAACTAAAATGTCAGTATGATTGCAGCTCTGAATATATTAGATAGATTAATTACAAAAAAAAGGAATGTGCCTACATTCCAAATGTGCAGGTGTTTTGGATGTGAGTTAAATTACCCTACATAACCCTCTGTGAATAATAATGCAACAACAAAACTGCTCCAGTTATGACAGGCTGAAATTTTGACAAAGTGAGGGGTTAATAAAAATCCTTACCTGAGTTCAGATTTGGTCAAGTGAGGAAATGAACAAATATGATTGCTAGACCAACATTCAACAGCATCACAAGAGCAACCACGATTGAGTTAGGGCCCTGTGGAGAAACAAGAAAAGTTAAAAAAATATATAAAAGTTTATATATATATACAGGGTGGGAAATCAAAAATGTCCTACTGACAGATTTGAATGTCCTGCCCAAACGGCGAGGGTAATCAAAACCACCAAAATAGATACACCACCAAAATAGATTTGAAATGAAACAATTAAGATGTGTTTTAAGTGCAGATTTTCAGCTTTAATTCGAAGATTTTTACATCCAAATCAGGTGAACGGTGTAGGAAAAACAACACATTTTATATGTGCCCTCCACCTTTTAAAAGAACCAAAAGTAAAGTAACAATCATAAATCAAACTGTCACCTTTAATTTTTGGTTACAAATCCTTTGCAGTGAATGACAGCCTGAAGTCTGGAATGTATAGACATCACCAGATGCTGTCTTCACTTCCTGCTTGTTCTTGGGGTATTTTCCCTTCAGGGTTGTTTTCAACAAATTAAATGCAGTTCAATTGGATTCAGGTCAGGGGAGTAGCTTGGCCACTGCAGAACATTCCACTTCTTTGCCTTAAAAAACTCTTTGATTACTTTCGCATTATGCTTCGGGTCATTGTCCATCTGCACTGTGAAGCATCGTCCAGAGTTCTGAATCATTTGGCTGAATATGAGCAGAAAATATTCCCCGAAACACTTCAGAATTCATCCTGCTGCTTTTGTCAGCAGTCACATCTTCAATAAACAGAAAAGAACCAGTTTCATTGACAGCCATATATTCCCACACCATCATACTACCACCACTGCTTCACTAATGAGATGGCATGCTTTGGATCTTGAGCAGTTCCTTTGCCTCTACAGACTCTTGTCTTTTCATCATTCTACTGTAAGTTAATCTTTGTCTCATCTGTCTATAGGATGTTGTTCCAGAACCACATAGGCTCTTTGAAGTTTTTTTTTGTGACAAACTCTAATCTGACCTTCCCGGTTTTTGAGGCTCACCAATGATTTACACCTTGTGGTGAACTCTCTGTATTCACTCTGGTGAAGTCTTCTCTTAGTTGTTGATTTTGACACAGACACGCCTATCTCCTGGAGAGTGTTCTTTATCTCATCAATTGTTGTGAAGAGGTTTTGCTTGACCAGGGAAAGAATTCTTCTGACATCTACCACACTTGTTTTTTATGGTTTTCTGGGTTTGTTGGTGTTGTTGAGCTCACTAGTGCATTCTTTCTTTTTAAGAATGTACCAAACAGTTGATTTGGCCACACTTAATGTTTTTGCTATCTCTCTGGTGTATTTGTTTTGATTTTTCAGTCTAATGATGGCTTGCTTCATTGATAGTGATAGCTCTTTGGACTTCATATTGAGAGTTGACGTCACCAGATTCCAAACGCAAATACCACACTTGAAATGAATTCTAGAACTTTCATCTGCTCCTTGTAAATGAAATAATAAGGGCACAGCACACACCTGACCACACAGAACAGTTAAGCAACCAGTTGTCCAATTACTTTTGGTCCTTTAAATAGGTGGAAGGCACACATAAAATGTGTTGTAATTCCTACACCATTCACCTGATATGGATGTAAATACCATCAAATTAAAGCTGAAAGCTGACACTAAAAGCACATCTTGATTGTTTCATTTCACAAACATTGTGGTAATCTACTGAGCCGAAATGCAGAAAATTGTTTCAATCTCCAAATATTTATGGACCTGACTGTATGTAGTTGTTACAGATAATTACAGTGAAATAGTGGCAAGCCAGACATTTTCCTTCCAGCAACAATTTAACAGCAGTGACAGATCATGTGGGGTTAGCCACTGTATTGTGTGTTTTGAGAAGGAGAATATGTACAGCTATATATCTTTCATGGACAAGGATACTTTCTAAATACATGTTTGTGTTTTATGTTAGATTTGTATTGTATTGTAAATACACTGCTTTTTTTTTTGCTAAAGTGTGCACTGAAGTAACTTTAAAAATGATTAAATATTAAGTAAATGGATAAATTAACATATCTGTACTTCAGTGCAACTCTTCAAAACAATGACAATACTGACAAAGTTTTGGACTCCCAATCCAACTTGTTAACCATGAAATGTATAGGTTTTGCTTGTAGTCTTTTCTAAACATAGTATTAACAACAAAAACACACAAAATACACAATCAACTACAACATCAAAGCCATCGAGAAGTGACGTGAATAACAATTATCTCATTACAGTGGAATTGATGTTGATGATGATGTCGATGTGTTGGAAACAGGAGAAATGGAAATGTCTTCTATGGAAACATTAACATTGACATTCATTTACAGATGCCAGGAAAATTTGATTTGGTCAGTGTACACTGGTATATTTCCTCTTCATACTGTGTTGTTTTGCACAAAGCCCATTCTAACTTCTCAGAGAGACATACCAAATTCAAAGTAGTCAGCACAGTAATCATTAATGCGGTTATGCAGATATTGCAATATGGTTATTATTCAAAGAAGCAGTTGTTTTACTGTTTTGGTGCCATTGGCTTTTGGAAAACGTGGCACTTCTTTTCTTCATCAGTGGTTGGTGTTTTCCAGAAGCCGCACATTAGAAATTTGACCTGGAAAACTACTTATGTGCTCATTGCAGAAGGGTTTAGGAAGCTGAGATACAGATTTCCTTATTAATCCTTACTTCTCCGGGTCCACTAACTGGACAGTTCGGATCAATGTGCATTTCAGAATAACAGCATTTAGTTTATTAATAGTACAAAAACAAATTCCTCACCATCAGGCTCATCATTATGTGTAAGTTGTTGTCCTTCAAATACTGAGGAAAATGCAGCTCTGCACTGAACCTGTAACCCAGTAGCTACACAATCATATTATTGTAATAGACTCATACCCTTGCTGACCTAATCAAGCTTGAGACAGCTGGCATTAACATAGACATGATGTATGATGTGGGTTTTAGTCCTGCTAGGCACACCAAAATTACACATTAATACACTGAAAAATCAAATATGTGTGGTAACTCACCAACTCCTCCTCAATAATATCAGGAGCCATTTCTATACTAGCTTTCTTGGTGTCTAGGAGGCTCTTTGGTTTGGATGATTCCATTTTCTTTGGCTTCAGAGGATCTGGTGCTTTGGTGCTCTCTTTTGATGGAACTGGTGAAGGGCTACTAGCCATCAAGGATGGTGCTGGTGCTCGATTCGGTATGGCAGGTGGTGGCAAGCATGCCAGGCTTGATGGGGAAAGGTCTTCCTCCACACCAACTAGTTCTTCAGGTGGTGAAATCTTAAAATCTGCCTTGACATAGTAACCATGGTACTGGGAGTGAATCTGCCCATTGCTGGGGTAACCGCTGACTGTTGTAGTATTAGCTGATGTCACTGCTGGAGGAGTTTCTTGCTGCCTCATGTCCTGTCTGAGAGAAAGTTTTGATGCTGCTTTCGTTATGCCTGTTGAGCAGAAGAGAGAAAGGTAAGAGCTAACCAAAGAACCAGTGCAAAGTGTTTTCAGTATTTTGATTCAGGCAGCTGTGGCTCAGCAGGTAAAATGTTTCTATAGAGGTAATTTTGCTGCTGCCATCATGTGTCCCATCATCAATGAAGATTAATGAGCCTGTTGCAGAAGAAGCCATGCAAGCCCAAGCCATGACATTACCTCTACTGTGTTTTATAGATGAGCTTGTATGTTTGGGATCACGAGCAGAGCCTTTCTTTCTCCAAACTTTAGCCTTTCCATCACTTTGGTAAAGGCTAATCTTCATCTCATCAATCCATACAACTTTGTCCCAGAATTTCTGAGGATCATCTCTGTACTTTTTGGCATATTCCAGCCTGGACTTCCTATTCTTCTCGCTAATATGTGGTTTGCATCTTCTGTGTAGCCTCTGTACTTTTGTTCATGAAGTTTTCTGCCAACAATAGATTGTGATACCTTCACTCCCTGCCTACTGGAGGCTGTTGCTGATGCCACTAACAGTTGCTTTAGGGTCTTTCTGTATAGCTCTCACAATGTTTCTGTCATCAACTGCTGCTGTTTTCCTTGGTCTACCCGTTTGACATCTGTTACTTAGTACACCAGTGGTTTCTTTCTACTTCAAGACATTCCAGATGATTGTACGGGCTTTGGCCAGTGTTTGTGCAGTGGCTCTGGTTAATTTACCATTTTTTTTCTCAGCTTCACAGTTGCTTGTTTTTCACCCTTAGACAGCTCTCTGGTTTTCGTGTTGGTTCCAAATCTAGTTATAAATGCAGTCTGCACAGGCAAAACCCAAATCTGACGCTGAACATAGACATTGAGTGCTATTTATTGTTTGAATAATCAATGTAATAGGACACACCAGGGCAACAAAACATACCTGTCAGTCACATGTTCCAATAATTTTGCTCACATGAAAAATGGGTGGGTACAAGCAAAAGGTGCTATCTTGTAAATTGTGTATCAGATTCAGATGTAAATAGCTGGAAATAAAAGCTGAAATGTTGATCTCTTGTCTCATATTTATCATTTGTCAAACCCAAATGTTTTCAGTCTATACCAAAAATAAAAGAATAAAGGCCTCACAGTTATAATACTTTTGGAGGGGAGTGTAGACATTGTAAACATTGAAAAAATAGCTGTTAGCTAGTTCTGCTGTGCTTCATTTAAACACTACCATGTTTAATTTTATAAATTAAACTTGAATAACCAGATGTTTCACTTAATACCATGCCCACAAACAGGGTGATAGTGACAGAGAACCACTGATAAATAACTAATAATGAAGCTACTATTCTGTACAGTCATACTCAAGAAACCTTATATCTCAGCCACTCGCTGTCTTACAACTACACTGCTGGTTGCTGTGTTGTTGGAGTGCTCCTGTTTATCATGTTGTTGTTAGAGTTAGTGGCACTGCTAAACATGTTGCTAAAAAATCTGTTGCCACTTACTATGTCACTTCGACAACACTACTGCTGCTACAGGTGTAGCTGCTGCTCACCATTTGTTGCAAAAATAACTGATGATGTTACAGTAAGCTTAAACAAGTCATATAGTTAAAAACAAATTTATCAGTACAGAAAACAAAATAAATGCATAACAAAATATTTTTGTCATTTACGTTGCAAAATGTAACGACACTACAATTTCTGTTTGCATGTACACATATCAGCGCCCTCCATAATTATTGGCACCCCTGGTTAGGATTTGTTCTTTAGCTTTTAATAAATCCATTTTTAAAAAATAATTTAGGACCACAATGAAAAAAGAGGAAAATCCAACCTTTAATTCAAGTGCATTCAAGTGGGGGGAAAAAAATCACACATTAAGAAATAATTCTTTTACATCAAACATGTGTGCCACAATTATTAGCACTCCTGATGTTAAACAACCCCCTTTTGCCAACAATACAGCACCTAATCTCTCCTATAATACATTTTTCAACAATTTTCAGTGTGAGAGTATGCTTCTTGGCTGTATAGTGGGGTAGTGGTTAGCACTTTCGCCTTGCAGCAAGAAGATCCCTGGTTTGCGTCCAAGCTTTCCCAGGATCATTCTGCATGGAGTTTGCATGTTCTCCCTGTGCATGCATGGGTTTTCTCCAGGTACTCTGGCTTCCTCAACCAGTTCAAAAATATGCTGAGGTTAATTGATTACTCTAAACTGACTGTAGGTGTGAATGCAAGAGTGATTGTCTCTATATGTAGCCCTGTGACAGACTCGCGACCTGTCCCCTGCCTTTACCTTAGTCAGCTGGGATAGACTCCAGCCCCCCCATGACCCTAATTAAGATAAAGCGCTGTATAGAGGATGGATGGAGTATGCTTCTGCAATAAAAAATGAATTTATTTTAAGGCTTTCAATACATCTTAACCAGGGGTGCCAATAATTATGAAGGGTGCTGTAAATTAACTATTTGAATCAAACAGATTTCCTCCAGCCACAGTAGTGCTGTGTAGACACAATGCTCAGTCGCTGGTGTCTACGTTACAGATACAGCTAAAGTCATTGCTCCTCCTGAAATTGTTGTTGCCTGACTCAGTGCTGGTATTCATCATGCTGCTATCACAACTACTGGTGTTGCCAAACATTATTTATGCTTGCTAACAAACCGGCATTCTTCTCTGCACTCTGATTCTACAGAAGCACTCAGAATTCCTCGACTGACCAATCAGGAGTTGACTGAAAGTATTCCACAGATCAGGAATTGCTTGGAATTCAAAAATTTGATCTCATAAGTAAAGTTGGCTATTGTTAAGATGTTAATGGTACTCCTACTCCGATACTGCTTATCAATCTGGTACTTTACCAGTAGTCTTACCAGTACTTTTAAAAATATATTTTTCTTCTTCTTTAAAAAAAACTGAACAAATCAAGTAGAGGCTTAAGATTTCTTTGTTTTCTCATCCATGCTATATGTACTACCAGTCAAAAGTTTGGACACACCTTCTCATGTAATGTTTTTTTTCCCTCTATTTTCATGACTATTTATATTGTAGATTGTCACTGAAGGCATTAAAAATATGAATGAAGATATATGGAATTATGTAGTAAACAAAAAAAGTGTGAAATAAGTTAAGTTAAAGCATGCATTATATTTCAGATTCTTCAAAGTAGCCACCTTTTGCTTTGATGACTGCTTTGCACACTCTTGGCATTCTCTTGATGAGCTTTCTGAGGTAGTCACCTGAAATGTTTTTAACTTCACTTCATAGTTTTGTCTTCCGGGGGAGGGTGGGTCGGAGAACCCAGGCACAGACACACAGGAGCAAGCAAGGAGTTCTATTAAAGCAAACAATAAGGCTGAGCAGAACAGAAAGTGGTAATGGGAGAAGTCAGGAGACTGGAGAACCAAACAACTTAAGATCTAGGGATTACTGTCAGGGTAAACTCAACACCCTAATAGACCTGGCAATTCGCCTGGATAACTGTCTCTGAGAGCGCCGCCGGGAGAAGAGGGTCCAGGCTAGCCAGCCCTTCCGGCCTTGCCTTTCAGTCCAGCTCCATCCCTACCCCGGCGTCCATGGACCCAGCCCTGGAACCAGTCCTCCCAACCGTCCACCCTCTGCTCCCACCCAACCGTCATCGGGGAGGAACCCATGCAGCTTGGCCGGGCCCACCTCACCGATGAGGAGAAGGCGGCTCGCCACCAACAGGACGCCTGTCTCTAATGCGGTGAGGTGGGACATTATGCGGCCACCTGCCCGACCAAGCTGGGAAAGCCGCGGCTCACCGGTGACCGGGGGGTGGGGGGGTCCTGTTGAGCCGAATCATTGTTTCCTCCCCCTCGACGCACCTCCGGGTGATGACCACGCTCCAATGGGGAGACCATCAGTACACGGTCGCCGCCCTGGTGGATTCGGGAGCAGAGGGCAACTTTATTGACGAGGCCCTTGTTAAGCAACTCCAGATCCCTACTGAACCAATCCAACCCCCACTGTATGCCCCAGCCCTGAACGGCCGACGGTTAGCCCATGTCCGAGTCCAAACCACCCCCGTCACCATCCGCATTGCTGGCAACCACACTGAAACCATCTCCTTCTGCTCCCTCCAAAACCTGCACACCCCTTTGGTCCTCGGCTACCCCTGGCTCCAACTACACAACCCCCATATTGACTGGACTCTGGGAAAGATCCTCACTTGGAACCCCTCCTGTCATGCAACCTGTCTGATTTCTGCCCTGGCCCTTGGTAGTTCTGCACCTCCTGCCCACCCTGAGCCCCCTGATCTGTCTAACGTTCCCCCGGAATACCACAACCTTGCCCAAACCTTTGATAAGGACCAGGGGCTTCATTTATAAAACATTGCGTAGGATCCATACTAAAAGTTTGCATACGCCGAAAATCTGAAATGGGCGTACGCCAAAAATATTCTGATTTATAAAACTGTGCATACGCACAGCTGCATGCAATTTCCCCTTTATAAATCATACACCAGCTGGAAGATTGCGCAGGTGGATCCACCTCACATTCCGCCCACAACACACCCACATTTTACCATGAATGGTCAATGCAAAGTAACTCATAAATGTATCTGCATGTAAATAAGCTGCTAATCCACGGCATTTTACGCAGCGCCAGCCTGCAGTCTTTTCCCTACACTGCTGTGCATTAGGATGAATGAATCATGTGTTGACCCAAACCACGGTGCCACTAAATTTGTTATGATCATGTCCGATGTACAAATAATTTGTACATTGATTGAATGTACATTTTTTCGGTTCACATAGACAAATTCATTTTCACTCTGAGCCCTTATAGCAACATGAGTGCAGTCAATTGCGCCAATTACATTTGGGAAACCGGACATTGCTGCAAATTGCCGTTTAATGTTGGCCTGTTCACCCACAGTGTAAGGAAACCTGATGTATCGACTGGTCATGTTTATAATTCCATCCAAAACAGCTGGCATTATTGCACTGAGGAATGGTTGTGATATCCCAGACTTAAAGGACATAATTTAACTGTATATCAGACCCAAACGGGATTTAGACAAAAAAAAAAAGCGGGGAAAAATGTAATCTGATATATTCTTCATATAAAACACATACCTGTCGGCAAATTTCTGCTGGAAGGAGCGGGTCGCCAGAAACCCCAGAGTGGTCAGCACCTGTGTCTGTCCTGGGATGGTGTGGTTTCGGCAGGTGGGTCGGTCTAAGACAGGGCCCAGTTCAGCACATACATCCAAGAGCACTGCTCAAGGGAATCTGAATCGGCTTATTAGCCAGTCATCATCATGGGCCAAGAAATCTCTGTGGTCCCTAAAAACTCTCTCCATTCTGAGCCTACCATTAACATGATCTTCCAGCAATGCCAACGCATCCATTGTGCCACATTACGCACGGCTGTCACCCGCTATTTATCCGCTTGATCAGCTATTGGACTGATTGTCACATGCCTTTTCCAAATTATTAATCAATCAGTGCCACTCACCGCTCTATATCATTTGAAGATGGAAGTTTGATATATGAACATAGTTCTGCAAATACAGTCGTAGGCCGAATGGCGCACTATAGGAACATCTACAACAATGAGGGTTTATGATTATCCGGCTCTACAAGTCTAATATGTGATGACAATAAAGGTTTGAGGTCAATCTGGTTTCAATTCACCACTTCACCCTCCAGCACTGCCGTTCCCTCTGTCTCCAAAATGTGCGTAAGCAAGCATCAAAGTTGGCACACTGGTGTGCATATTCTCACGCCAAGTTTGTTTTTATAAATCACAACCTTTGCTTAGACAGTGGCATACGCTACTTTCTAGCCCTGTTTTGTGCATACGCAAGCTTTATAAATGAGGCCCCAGGCCCTTTCCCTTCCTCCGCACCGTCCATACGATTGCACTATTGAACTTCAAAAAGATGCTTCCCTGCTGAGCGGGTGATTGTATAACTTATGACCATGGAAGAGTACATCCGGGAATCCCTGGCTGCCGGATTAATCCGCCCCTCTACTTCCCCGGTTGGGGCAGTATTCTTCTTTGTGGGGAAAAAGGACGGAGGACTGCGGCCTTGTATGGACTACTGGGGGATGAACAAAATCACCATCCAAAATAAGTACCCACTTCCCCTCATTGACTCTGCCTTCACCCTGCTGCACGGAGCCACCATTTTCACTAAACTGGACCTCCAGAATGCATATCACCTGGTCCGGATGCAGGAGGGGGATGAATGGAAGACAAGATTTAACACCCCCTCTTGGCCACTACGAGTATTTGGTGATGCCCTTCGGCTTAACCAACGCCCCCGCTGTCTTCCAGCACCTTGTAAATGAAGTTCTCCGGGACTTCCTGAACCGGTTTGTTTTCGTGTACTTAGACGACATCCTGATCTTCTCCTGCAGTCTGGAGGAGCACCGTCGGCACGTTCGACAGGTCCTGGGGTGCCTTCTGGGAAACCGCCACTTTGTGAAGGCGGAGAAGTGTGCCTTCTATGTGTCGACGGTGGCCTTCCTGGGCTACATCATTGCTGCGGGGAAGATCAGGATGGACCCGGCCAAGATTGCAGCGGTGGAGGATTGGCAGGAGCCCGGGGATCGCAAACAACTGCAGCGATTCCTAGGCTTCGCCGCTTCATCCAGAATTACAGTCAAATCGCAGCCCCCCCTTCCCGCTCTCACATCCATCTCCCGTGAATTCATCTGGTCCCCCGAAGCACGCTCCGCTTTCCACACCCTAAAGTCCCACTTCACCTCTGCCCCCATACTAGTTCAGCCAGATCCACGCCGGCAATTCATCGTCGAGGTCGATGCCTCAGATACCGGAGTGGGAAAAAAAAACTATGACGTGGGGAATCGGGAGCTGCTGGCAGTAAAACTGGCGCTGGAGGAATGGAGGCACTGGCTGGAGAGGGCCGAACAGCCGTTCCTGGTATGGACCGACCACAAAAATCTTCAGTACCTCCAGACGACCAAACGGTTAAACCCCCGGCAAGCCAGGTGGGCTCTATTCTCCGACCACTTCCACTTCACCCTGTCGTACCGCCCCGGAACCCGAAATGGCAAACCTGATGCTCTGTCCCGCATCTATTCAAAGGAAAGCTCCCCAGAAAACCCTGAAACCATTCTGTCTTCCTGCCACCTGGGTTGCCTCACCTGGGACATTGAGACCACGGTCCGCCAGGCCCAACCGCACCAGCCCGTCCCTAAAGGGGGTCTTCCAGGAATGCTGTTCATACCGGACACCGTTCGAGCTAACATTCTCCGGTGGGCCCACTCCACCCAGCTCTCCTGCCACCCAGGGGTGTCCAGGACGCTAAGCGTTCCTCTGCCGGAGGTTTTGGTGGCCTTCCATGTCCCTGGATTGCCGAGAATACATTGCAGCCTGCTCCGTCTGTGCCCAAAACAAGACCTCCAACCAGCCTAGTGCCAGCCTCCTCCATCCTCTGCCCATCCCCAGATGACCTTGGTCCCACATCGCCCTAGATTTTGTTACCGGTCTGCCTCCTTCCCAGGGGAAAACGATCATCCTGTCCATCGTAAATTGTTTTTCCAAGTCCGCTCACTTCGTTCCGCTTCCAAAGCTCCCCTCTGCCCATGAGACCGCCGATCTGTTGGTGGCCCACATTTTCCACGCCCATGCCATCCCAGTGGACATTGTCTATAACCGTGGGCCCCAGTTCACCTCACAGGTCTGGCGGGCGTTCTGCTCGGCGCTTGGGTCCAAGGTCAGTCTCTCCTCCGGTTTCCATCCGCAGAGTAACGGCCAGACGGAGCGGCTCAATCAGGAGATGGAGGCCACCCTCTGGTGCGTAACATCTAGGAACCCTAGCTCCTGGAGCTCCCAACTTCCCTGGGTGGAATATGCACACAACACCATCCCCAGTGCCGCCACCGGCATGTCCCCTTTCCACTGTCTCTACGGGTACCAGCCCCCTCTGTTTACAGACCAGGAAGAGGGAATCGCAGTTCCATCTGTGGCCGCTCACCTCCGCCGATGCGCTTGGACCTGGCGACAGGCCCGTGCCGCCCTCCTCCGGGCATCCTGTCGCACGCAGGACCAGGCCAACCAGCACAGATCCGAGGCGCAGATCTACGCGCCCGGTCAGCGGGTCTGGCAGCCAAAAAATTAGCCCCCCGTTTCATTGGTCCTTTCGAGATCGAGAAAATCAACCCCTCTGCTGTTCGCCTCAAACTCCCCCAGTCTATGCAGATCCATCCCACCTTCCACGTATCCCAGGTCAAACCGGTTCAGGAAAGCCTGTTGACCCCTCCCGTTCCGGCCCCTCCACCGCCCCGACTATTGAATGTTGAACCCATTTACACCGTCTCCTGCCTTCTGCATGTTCGCCGCCGGGGTAGGGGACTGCAATATCTGGTGGACTGGGAGGGCTATGGCCCGGAAGAGAGGACCTGGGTGCCCCGGAGCCGGATCCTGGACCCTTCCCTCACCCGTGACTTTCACCGTGACCATCCGGACCGGCCCCGTGGGGCGCCAGGAGGCGCCCGTTGAGAGGGGGTACTGTCAGGGCCTCCTCCTTCCCCTGTCCTTCCTGACATCCAAATCTCCTTTCCCTACCTCTCTCACTATCTCTCTTCCTCTCTCTCCCTCTTCTCTCTCTCTCCCGCTGCACCAGGTGGAGCGCAGCCTTCATGCCTGCCTCCACTTGGTGATTAGCATTTCCCTGCAGAATCTGGGCAGCTCATGATTACACCTTCCTCCATAAAAGACCGGTTCCTGCACCCACAGTCCGCCAGATCGTAAACTCTGCTACGCAGTCAGTTTCCTTCTCGCCTCTCGTAGCTTCCTTAGAAGTGAATTGCACTAACGTTTGTTATCCTCTCCTTCACCTAGAACGATCCAGCTGCCCTGATCTTCTCCCGACCTGCCTGCCCCCTCCTCGGATTCCCCCCTCGGCTCCCTTCCTGCTCCACACCCCGCTTTGGACTCCCTCCTCGGCTCCCTTCCTGCATCGTTACCCTCTCCGGACTCCCTCCTTGGCTCCCCTCCTGCGCCCCCGGATCCACCTGTTGCCTCCTCGCTATCAGACCACCTGCGCCTGGCTTCTTCCCTCCTCCGGCATCCAAATCATCAGTCATCCTGCCGCTGCCAGGCGTCTGCCTGCTCTCCGTCCACCGTGCTCTGGTCCCCCTGGGACCTCCTCTGACCGCTGGTCCCCGGCTCCGTCGTTCCAACCCGGACTCCTCATCACCACACCCTCCTGGACACACTCCTGGCTCCCCTCTCCTTCACTATCTCCTATCTTCCCTCAACAAACCTTCATTCAGCCTGTCTCTGCCTTGGTAGTGTGGTCTCTGCTTGGGTTCCCCACCTGGTTCCGTGACATAGATTACAAAGGGAGGGAGAAAAGGATAAGAGACCAAGACAGAATGGGAGAGACACATCATCATCATCAAACTTTTATTACAGACATAAGGTCCAAATTAAAAAAACAGACAGCACACATAAGAAATGTCTGGAGCAGACAACTGTACCAGTGACACCACAGTTCAGAATGATAGCGTGTGGCACTCATTTTGACATTAGTCAGACTCTTTATGATCGTATTCTCACAGTGATTGAGCCGACAAATAAACCTGTACATAGCGTTTCTCAAAACTGCATTAAATGTTGGAATTCCAGTAGAAACAAATAGGTGACTGGCACTCTCCCATCAAGGCTTCTTCAATATTATTCTTAAACAGTCATTGTATGCCACATTAAGTTTCCTTATGCTTGATTGTTTATAGTTACACCACAAATGAGCCGTATATAACGATGTACAGTATGCTTTAAAAAATGTCTTTTTTACCTCAGTTGTACACATCCCAAACCTGCGAACAAGCATATTGGCCTGAGCATACATCCTGCGGCACTACCGTTGCACATCTTCATCATCTGACAGTTCATCCGTGATAAAATGTCCCAGATATTTGTATTTGCTGCACAAAGTCAAAATGTTGCCACATAATTTAAACTGTGGAAAACTCAAGGCCTTATCGTCTCTTGTTCTACAGATCATTATGACACTTTTACTTGTGTTATACTTGATGTCATACTCCAAGCCATACATAGAACAGACATTTAAAAGTTCTTGGATGCCAGCACTGCTTGGGCTCAATACAACACGATTATCAGCGTACATCAGATGATTTACAAGAGTAGAACCAGTCATACAGCCAGTCCTGCATACATTTAACCGCTGCGACAATTCATCCATATACAAATTAAACAGTATAGGAGAAAGAATTCCACCTTGCCTCACACCATTGGTCACACCAAACGGAGCTGAGACACTACTGCCCCACCTCACCTGCATCACCTGATGGGCATACCAGTACGATAAAATTCTCAAAATGTACTTAGGAACTCCTTGCTGATGCAGTTTTATGAACAACTTCAGGTGATTAACACGGTCAAATGCTTTAGATGCATCAATGAAGCATATAAACACAGACGAGTTTTTACTTTTATACTTCCTGATGATTTCCTTAAGAGCAAATATGCATAGGTCCGTGCCATGCTTTGACTTGAACCTGAATTGATTGTCCACAGAATAAATGATGTCTTGAATTCTGCACAATAGAACCTTTTCCAAGACTTTAGAAGCGATGCTAGCTAGTGCAATGGGCCTATAATTGTCCGGGCTTCCCACGCGACCTGTTTTGTCCTTTATGACAGGGACTAGAGTGATTGAGAGAAGTGCATCAGGCAGAATACCATGAGTCATACAGCAGGTGAAGCAAAGGGCCAGAAGGGGAGATAATCTGATGCTGGCATGTTTTAAATGCTCAGCATATATACCATCAGCACCACAGGTTTTATTGTCTGGCAGTTGTTTTATAGCTTGGTACACATCGTGTGCCGTGATACTCACACACTCATTCTTGCCAATAGCTTCACATTTAAATTGTTCAGTGTGAATACAGTTAAAGAGACTTGAGTAATGCTGCTTCCAGTGCTCCACTATATCATCTGGACCAGAAATGCCGTCCACAGAACAGGGCAAAGTTGTCTTGTTGCTATTCAAAACGCGCACCTCTTTCCAGAAATTCCAAAAATTGTTAACCAAGAGCTTTCCAGCCAATGAATCTGATCTCATACTTTGCTCATTTTTTGAAATAAATCTAATAGCATACTTATATCTAGCATTAGTGAGCTTTTTGTTTTCAAAAACAGGTCCTTGTCTGGGTCTTCCAGCCTGAGCCCACTCTCGTGTAGCTTCACGGGCCTGTTCATAGTACCCAGCTACATACCTATTCCAACCAGGACGCTTGGTGATGTTCTTATTCATCAGCTTATTATATGGTTTCCCACTTTCAACAAGAGCAGTTATTAGTTCATCATAAAACACACATATGTCTTTCCTGTGATCCGCATCAACACAGTTCGGATCATTACATCTGACAACATCATAAGGAATATTTACATTACTCAGCAGTTTGTCAGTTTGAATAAAATAAGCCATAAGGTCTGCCTTAGTAAGGGCCGACCAGTCCAGCTTCCCACTATGCACAGTGCTGTTACTTTTACTTTCAGACAGCATAGGCAACTGCTCAACTTTAACTGAGAATGAAATTGGTATATGATCACCTGTAGCCAGATTGTACAATATTTCCATTGAACCAAGAGAGGCATGTGCATCTGATGTACTTATACAGTGGTCAAGCCACGATGTAGTATGCCATGCTTCACTGATATACACACGTGGACAAAATTGTTGGTACCCCTCAGTTAAAGAAGGAAAAACCCACAATTCTCACTGAAATCACTTGAAACTCACAAAAGTAACAATAAATAAAAATTTATTGAAAATTAAATAATCAAAAACAGCCATTACTTTTGAATTGTTGATTAACATAATTATTTAAAAAAACAAACTAATGAAACAGGCCTGGACAAAAATGATGGTACCTCTATAAAAGATTGAAAACTATTTGACCAGAGTGACATGATTAACTCAGGTGTGTCGTTTAATTGACATCACAGGTGTTTCCAAACTCATAATCAGTCAGTCTGCCTATTTAAAGGGAGACAAGTAGTCACCCTGCTGTTTGGTGAAAAGGTGTGTACCACACTGAACATGGACAACAGAAAGCGAAGGAGAGAATTGTCCCAGGACATCCGAAAAAAAATGATAGACAAACATCTTAAAGGTAAAGGCTATAAGACCATCTCTAAACAGCTTGAAGTTCCTGTGACAACAGTGGCTCATATTATTCAGAAGTTCAAGACCCACGGGACAGTAGCCAACCTCCCTGGACGTGGCCGCAAGAGGAAAATTGATGACAAATTGAAGAGACGGATCGTTGGAATTGTATCCAAAGAGCCCAGAGCAACCTCCAAAGAAATTAAAGGTGAACTCCAAGGCCAAGGTACATCAGTGTCAGATCGCACCATTCGTCGTTGTTTGAGCCAAAGTGGACTTCATGGGAGACGACCAAGGAGGACACCACTGCTGAAAAAAACTCATAAAAAAGCCAGACTGGAATTTGCAAAAATGCATGTTGACAAGCCACAAAGCTTCTGGGAGAATGTCCTTTGGACAGATGAGACCAAACTGGAGCTTTTTGGTAAGGCGCATCAACTCTATGTTCATAGACTCAAAAACCAAGCATACGAAGAAAAGAACACTGTCCCTACGGTGAAACATGGAGGAGGCTCAGTAATGTTTTGGGGCTGCTTTGCTGCATCTGGCACAGGGTGTCTTGAAAGTGTGCAAGGTACGATGAAATCTGAAGACTATCAAGGCATTCTGGAGAGAAATGTGCTGCCTCGTGTCAGAAAGCTTGGTCTCAGTCGCAGGTCATGGGTCTTCCAACAGGACAACGATCCAAAACACACAGCCAAAAACACCCAAGAATGGCTGAGAGAAAAGCGTTGGACTATTCTAAAGTGGCCTTCTATGAGCCCAGATCTGAATCCCATTGAACATATGTGGAAGGAGCTGAAACATGCCATTTGGAGAAGACACCCATCAAACCTGAGACAACTGGAGCTGTTTGCTCATGAGGAGTGGGCCAAAATACCTGTTGACAGCTGCAGAACGCTCACTGACAAATACAGAAATTGTTTAATTGCAGTGATTGCCTCAAAAGGTTGTGCAACAAAATATTAAGTTATGGGTACCATCATTTTTGTCCAGCCCTATTTCATTAGTTTGTTTTTTAAATAATTATGTTAATCAACAATTCAAAAGTGATGGCTGATTTTGATTATTTAATTTTCAATACATTTTTATTTATTGTTACTTTTGTGAGTTTCAAGTGATTTCAGTGAGAATTGTGGGTTTTTCCTTCTTTAACTGAGGGGTACCAACAATTTTGTCCACGTGTGTAAGTATAACTGTCAGTCGGCAACAACAGCTTGCTTGACAAAACATAGTTATGGTCATCACAAAACTGAACCATGTGTCTACCAAATACAGAATTCCCATCTGTTATGTCAGCATTCATATCACCCACCACATAGATACTTGATGAAGGACAACTCTCAACAAAAGAATTTAAAAAGGCAAGCTTATTTAAATATTCATCCTCATTCTGTCTACATTCATAGGGAGTATATACATTTAAAATTACAAAATCCTTATTATCACATGTAAACTGTATTCCAAAACACCAGTCAACACCCAGTCGAACAACATTCACGTATTGATCAAGTGTTTTTCTCCAGAGTATTGCCACACCTCCTGATATCCTCCCTCTGACAATACCCCGGTCATAGTCAGTTGTGGATTCTCCACCTCCGTGAAAATTGTCATTAAAAGAGTTCAACTTCTGTAAATCTTGCCGAGCTAAAAAAGTCTCTTGCAAACATAATATATCACAGTTTACTAAGAGATTGTCAACCACCAAACGACGAGCTTTATCCCCAGCGCTGTTTCCAAGCCGTAATCCACGACAATTATAGGACAAAACTCGTATATCCATAGTTTGGAACTATTGTGCCACCACAACGGAACCATTACACGCACGCTCAACTATGGTGCCAGATATGGCTCTGCTGTTTGCAATCCGACGGGGCTCGTAAAATCACCGAAGAAGGGCACCCTCTGGCCAGAGATCTGGATCATACATCTCATTCACGTCATTGCGGTTCCGGTGGCGCTGCACTGTGGCGACTCGGGCTTTCACGCTGAGGTTTTAATTTTTTTTAATCTTTTAATCTTTTAATTTTCTATACTACTTTTACTTCTTTTTCCTTCTGATGTTCCCTGAATGATCTGTGTGATTGTGATAAGGACAATTGGTCGCTTCGTTGGCCCTTTTCGATTCGGATCATAACATCCGCCGCTCCAGGCAGCTATGTGGTTCGGATCAACCTCTCTCCTGTGGCAGTTGCTGCTGCTGTTTTGGGCCGTCAGTGAAGCCTTGTGCAAGGGGCTGCTTCACTCATCGCCTCTCCCAGCGGGTGATAGGTTGTGTATTGCCTACTCGAGGGAACTGCTGCTTTCGCTGCAGGGGAAAGGCGACGCGCTACCTAGCGGTTTGCCCCCCGAGTTAATATGGAGGACACCGGCTCCCTCTTCGGGCACCGCTGCCACGAGGAAGAGGCGAAGGAGAGGAAGACGTGGCGGGGCGCGACAGAGACTTCGGAGAAGAGGTAACAAACCACCGCTTCCCTCTATCATTTTGAGCAATGCCCGCTCACTACCTAGTAAAATTGATGAACTGCGCTCCAATTGCCGCTATTGTCATGAGCACAGGGAGTCGTGTCTCATGGTTTTTACTGAATCCTGGCTCCGGCAGGACATTCCGGACAGTTTAATTGGAATTGAGGGTTTTTCGTGTGTACGCGCCGACAGGACTATGGTCTCCGGGAAGACTAAAGGAGGGGGAATCTGTGTGTACATCAAGGAGGCGTGGTGCAAACAGTACACTGTCAGAGAACAATCATGTGACCCGGACCTCGAACTTTTGTGTCTGTCTATGCGCCCGTTCTATCTTCCCCGTGAGTTCGGGAATGTCATTATTATGGCCGCATATGTTCCCCCAAGTGGAAATGCGCACAGAGCTTCCAGCCATTTGATTAGATGTGTTCATGATCAACTGCATCGTACTCCGGGGGCAGCTGTGTTTATACTTGGGGACTTAAACCACTGCCGTTTGGAGGGGTCCCTTCCTGGGTTCTACCAGTACATAAAATGCAGCACTAGGAACGGGAACACGCTGGACAAATGCTTTGGGAACATAAAGGATGCATTTAAGGCCAGAGCACTCCCTTCCCTGGCCAACTCTGACCACGTCACGGTTCATCTTATGCCCACTTACAAGACTGCGCTGAAATCATCCAAACCGGTTCATAAAACTGTGTTACAGTGGTCTGAGGATAGTGTAGAAATACTCAGAGGGTGCTTTGCTTGTACCGACTGGAGCATCTTTCACAATTTGGAAATCAACGAAGCCACAGAGACTATCACAGACTATATAAACTTTTGTGTGGACTCTATTGTCCCTAAAAAGAACATTGTTCACTTTCCTAATAATAAGGGGTACATTACTAGAGAGGTGAAGGCTAGTATCAATAAAAAACGACTAGCCTTTAAGGAAAAGGATAGAGTTGCTTCAGCCTTGGCTCAGAAAGAGCTGAATGTAGTCCTTAGCAAAGCAAGGAGAAGGGAGAAGGAGCGCTTGGAAGGAAGCTTTGATTCTAGGGATAATAAAAAACTTTGGGACTCTATGAAAAAGATTACCGGCATCCACACTAAGAAACAGCATATTACAACAACAAATGATGTGGAATGTGCTAATAATTTGAATAATTTTTTTCTAAGGTTCGAGCAGCAAAATAATCAAAAAAGTAGTTTTAATCAAATAATATGTTCTGGGACGGACTGTGATTTTCCAGAAATCGACCAAAAAAGTGTTCAGTCCGTCTTTAGCAAAGTGTCTTTGAAAACAGCAGCTGGCCCGGATGGCCTATCAGCCTTTGTGTTAAGAAACTGTTCAGAGGAATTATCTGAGGCATGGTTTCCAATTTTTCAGAGCTCAGCCTTGTGTTGTGTTGTCCCACAGTTCTGGAAAATGTCTACTATTATTCCCATTGCAAAAACTGCTGTCCCGGCGTCTTACAAAGATTATAGACCGGTGGCTTTAACGAGCTTGGTCATGAAATGTTTTGAGAAAATAATGGTTGCTAGGCTTAAGGCAGAGGTGTTCACGTCCTTAGATCCATTACAGTTCGCTTACAGGCAGGGATTAAGTACAACTGATGCAATTGTTAGTTTAACACATCTTGTAAGTAAGCACTTGGAGAATACTCATGGCTATGCACGCGTCTTGTTTGCAGACTTCACCTCTGCTTTTGATACGGTCTGTCCATACTTACTTGTGCAAAAGTTGAAAGATCTAAACATAAGTCCATCCTTGATAAAGTGGTTCTTTTCTTTTGTAACTGAGAGGTCACAGCAAGTCAGATTCAACGGCTCCCGGTCTGCTGTTAGGTCCAGCAGCACAGGGGTGCCCCAAGGAGCTGTAAGCTCTCCCATTCTTTTTACACTATATACAAATGATTGCAGGAGTATCCACCCGAACAACAAGATTATGAAGTTCTCCGATGATACAATAATATTAAGCTTACTTACAGTGGACATGTGTCCATCTGCATATTTCAAGGAGGTGGCTTCTTTCCACTCCTGGTGTGAGGATAATCACCTCATTCTAAACTCAGTAAAAACAAAAGAGCTCATTTTTGACCCAAAACGCTTGCTAGATCATGACTCGGTCGTCATTGGTGACAGTGTGATTGAACAAGTGGAGTCTGTGAAGTATCTCGGGGTGCACATCGACCACCTCTTAAAATGGAATGTGCATGTAGTTGAACTTTGTAAAAAACTGTCTCAAAGACTTCACTTTCTTAGAAGGCTCCGGTTGTTTGGCGTGAGCCCTAAAATAATGTCTTGCTTCTACAATGCTGTACTGCAGAGCTTAGTCAGATACTGTATTGTTGCCTGGTTCGGCTCCCTTACTGTTCAGTGTAAAAACAAAATTGAGAGGCTTGTAAAAAGTGCAATGAAAACCATAGGCCTAAGGGATTACCCTTCCCTTCAATCTATCTTTGAATCTTCAGTTCTGGCACAGGCAAAAAGCATCATCAGTCAGCCTTTTCATTTGTTGCATAAAGAATATGAACTCTTGCCTTCAGGGAGGCGCTATCGAGCTGTTAGGCACAAAAGCAACAAATTTAAGTTTTCATTTATTCCAACTTCTGTCGCCTTGCTCAACAATAACAGGTGAGGGGCATTTTTTGGTTGCTCGGGGGTGATGGGTGAGTCACCGTGTTAGAGCAGATATTTATTTGATTCATGTTCTTATGTGTGGCTTGCAATTATCTTGTTAACTACCTCAGCACATGCACTTTGAATGGGCAGCGCAACATAACCTATTATCCAATACTGGCACTTCGAAGGGACATATATAATATAAGTCTCAAACTCTTGTGCAAGCACTTTAATTTGGGAGGTGCAATATTCAGTCTGTCGGGTACTGTTCTGTATTTATAAACTGTTCTTAGAATCTGCACTTGTACTTTAGGGACGGTGCAATACTCTGGACATTTGTTTCTGTTGTAATAAGGTAGACGAGCTGCTGTTGTCCTTTGCGAATGTATGTGTTTTTCTCTTCTTTTCATCAGATGTGAGCCCAAGACAAATTTCCCCAAGGGGACAATAAAGTTGATCCTTATCCTTATCCTTATCCTTATTACATTCAGCACATACCTTAAATGAGCTAAATCGGTTGTGCATAGAGTCTATCTTGTTACAAGTAACGTCACGACCAAATTTTTCTTTTAAGTACAGAGCTAGGGTTACTTCATCCAAATCCGGAGAAAATCTTGAAGCAAACACACTCACAAGCTTGGTCCAGACAGTTCTGATCTTGCTAACAGCTCCAGTGCCAACGATGGGGTTGGTGATCCTTGGTCTCTTCACCTGTCCAGGCACAGCAGTGTACTGGCGAGTTGTAGTATCATCCGCTGTTGCGCGTCTGCTTTTCACCACTCACCACTCACCACTTCGGTCCACTTTGGCGACTGTGGTCCACATGAACTCCGCTCCGCCACACTTTTCACCTGGTCCATATCACCATTCAGGATCGATGCCGCAGTAGTGGCTGCATTATCCAGGCTTTTCACATTTGGACCCATATGAGCCCTCACATAGGTCTCCGCCGCCGACGCTGCTGCTACATCCGCATTAGCATCTATAGCAGGCCTTCGCTCCAAAACGCCCACTCGGTCACAAATACCCTTCATGACCATCCGTAGGTCGCTGCAGACATCCGACTGTAGTTTCACTGTGTTTTTCATTGTGGCAACCTCTGCGCTCAGTTGCTCCATTCTTGATAGTAGACATGATACATCCAAGCTATTGAACGTGACAGGCGGCAAGTCATCCAGATAGTAGGATACAAATCTGGGGACATTCTCACCGCACTCGTTCAGGACACGCAAACAGCTTTTGATGTTATTTGCGTCTTTCTGTGTCCCTTTATGTGAGACATTCCTCTGTGTTGTAGGGCAAAGTTCAAAGAGTGCTTTCTTAGATGACTCAATCCACTCAGAGTCAAACGTATTAGAAGCCAAAATTACTACCTCATCCTGGCTCATAGTCTTCATTTTCATGTAGAGGAAACTCAATAGTTCATCTTCTACTACCACTTTTCCATCAACAGTGTGATATATCTCAGGTTTCAAACGTGAGCGTTTAAAAACAGGAGCAGCTCTCACATCAGACGCAGTGTCTGCCATCTTGTCAGCCATTATTGTTCACCCACTGGGTGGGTGTTGTGCCTTTCCGGTAGAAGATCAGATCAGAGACAGACAGAGATGAAGCCAAGGGGGAGAGAGAGGGACAGAAGGAGGGAGAGAGGGAGGAAGAGAAGGAAAGAGGAAGAGAGAAACAGACAGAACTGGGGGCCAAGCAGTAATCCTGACATTTTGATTGCTTTCAGTGAGAATCTACAATGTAAATTGTCATGAAAACAAAGTTAAACCATTACATAAGAAGGTGTGTCTAAACTTTTGATTGGTAGTGTACATTCTTCAGTAGCATACTGCAGGGATGTTGTTTTTAATCAATTTAGTCACTAGTATATACTTTAATGTGACAACTGAAAGTTAAAACAACTACAATGAGAAGTAATCATTTCTGAACGTAGTCACAAGTATTTTATACTTCAACCACTAATCAATTTATGACATTAGTTGCTAATGCAGGAAGTTTTTATGAGAAAGACATGTTAGTTTGGTTAACAAAAGCTCAAGTTGCTTACCTGCTGTCAAGGATTCAGCTGTTATGGCTTTGTTCTCTATCCCAGCAGGCTTTGCAGAAACAACAGCTGCAGGAGTTTTACTGCTGAAAAAGGTCTTTTTAACAGCAGTGGGCGAAGCAGTAGGGCTAGGACCTGGGCTCTGAGATGGAGACTGGGTGGGTGTTGTGCCTTTCCGGTAGAAGTGAGGGCTCCCTGATGGAGATTTCTCCTTTATTTCCTCTACTGGAACTTCCTTCAATTCTAGTGGCTCATTATACTTCTGCCTTAGGTAGTCAGGGCCTGAAATAACATCAAACATAATAAAGTTACACACCTACAGAAAAAAGACAAAAGCAAGTTATAGTCTAGTCACACATTCTTTGTTTTGCTTCAGCACTTTCGGTTACAAATAAAATAAAATAAAAATGTAACTCCATCTTAACTTAAATCCCAACTTGCAACTGAAATTATTCTATGCTGCTCATCATGCAAGTATTCTGATGTACGTAACACTGATTTAAAAAAAAAATTGCATAATCTTTGACTTTATAGTTGTCTTTATAGTTGACTTTATAATGGTCATAGTCTTGTGTGTTTCCTTGTGTGGGAGAGGGGAGACAGGCAGCCTGTATGCTAATGTTAAGGAACCATACAGTTCCATAGCTCTTTCTCCCATGGGCAGATCAGATGACAGTCTGGTCCATTTCAAGCCCATTTACATTCCTGCAACACAGCAGCAACCACTGATCAACAAACCTATCCAGAAGTGATCACAGGATGCTGTGGAGACTGTCGGGATATTTTGAGGTGTCAGACTGGGATATTCTCTTGCAATGCTCACAGTGAGGACATAAATGGATGAATGGACTACATTACAGACTATGTAAATTTCAGCATGGACAGGGGATCCCAACCAGGACAGCTTGCTGTTTCCCCAACAAGAAATCCTGGATGAGTAAAATCATCAAAGCAACACTGAACAGAAAGAATGAAGCCTGTATGAGCACAGATAGGGAGGAGATGAAGAAGATGCAGAAGGAGCTGAAAGACAAGATTACTAAGGGCAAGGAGAGCTACAGAAGGAAACTGGAGATGAAATTCCAGCAGAAAACAATAAGGGAGGTGTGGAGTGGCCTGAAACTCATCATTGGCCACTAGGGATGTAACGATACACTCAACTCACAATTCAGTTGTTTCAATTGTTTGTTTTTCCTGTAAAGCGACCTTGGGTGTCAAGAAAGGCACTTAGCAAAAATAAATTATTATTAATAATAATAATAATAATAATTATTATTATTATTATTAGTAGTAGTAGTAGTAGTAGTAGTAGTAGTAGTCGTAGTATTTTAAACCACTTAAATCACGTTGCCTTGAAATCAGTAAATACTGTATTTTGACTTTTATTAAAATTAGATTTTAACATTAAAAGTGCTTTGTTTATAGTTTTTTCAGCAAAGTTTTTTTAATAGTATATACAAACCTTTAATGTTAATGTTATCTCATCTAGCATCTCATGATAGATTGTTTTGACACGAGTTCCATTTAAGGTTGTTGGGGTTATTGAACCTACTGATTTTACTCTATTTTTGCAAATGTATTGATTGTTGTTTTGAGTTAGGGGACAGCCTTTATATACAGTCATGGAAAAATGTATTAGACCACTCTTGTTTTCTTCAATGTCTTGTTCATTTTAATGCCTGGTGCAACTAAAGGTACATTTGTTTGGACAAATATAATGACAACACAAAACAGCTCATAAGAATTTAATTTAAGAGCTGATATCTAGCCATTTTCCATGGTTTTCTTGAAAATAACCAAAATCACTTAAGTTCTTACCTCAGTAGCTATGGCATTGGAATCACAAAAATAGTGCTTTTAGGCATTCCATCTTTTCTTCTCTGTCTATTTTAGGTACATTATACACACAGGAGATAGTACTTGATTGCAGAACCATTGTTTTTGATGACTGCAGTCATGTCTTGGCATGCTCTCCACCAGCTTTTGACATTGTTCTGCTGTCACAGCAGCCCATTCCTGTCGCACAAAATCATACAAACTTGATTTGTTTTGGGGCTTGTGGTTCTCCATTTTGTGTTTGATGACTTTCTACAGGTTTACAATTGGATTTAGATCTGGTGATTGAGAAGGGATTGTTCCAATGTTCTGGTTCTCCATCTAGGCTTTAACAGACCTTGTTGTGTGGCAAGGGGCAGTGTCTTGTTGGAAAATCCAGTCAATCGAGGCAGGAAAGAGTTTTCCAGCTGATGGAAGAAGACTGTTTTCAAGAGTAGCCCTGTACATGACCTGGTTCATTCGTCCTTCACACAATTGCATTTGCCCTGTTCCACCCATACTGAAACAACCCCAGATCGTCATCCACCACAATGTTTTACAGTAGGGACAAGACAGTCTGGTTTGTAGGCTTTTCCAGACTTTATCCTAACCAGTAAGTTGGCTGGAGTGGACATCAACTGAAAATTGGATTCTTCACTGAAGAGAACATTAGGCCAATCATCAACAGTCCTATCATTGTGATCCCCAAAGAGTGACTGGACTTTCCTCTGCCTTTCATTGATGAAGGGCTTCTTCCATGCCCTGTGTCACTTCAGACCAGCTTCAAGAAGTCGGTTTCCAACTGTCCTTGCTGAACAAGTCACATTTCTCGACAGTATCCACTCATTTCTAAAGTCCCTAGAGGTCTGATGACGATTCCTGACACAGGAACAGAGGAGTGTACGGTCATCTTGTGGGGTAGAGAGACGTTTCCTGCCACAACCAGCTAGCAATTTGGTAGTACCATGTTCAATTTGTATTTTCTTGGTGTAATGAGTGGCTGTCTTGGAGATCTTCAATTTTTTCGCTGCGTGTCTCTCACTCATGTCGATTTCTAGCTGTGTCAAGATGGCTGCCTTTGTGATTTCATATAATTCTTCTGTTTTAAGCATTATGTGAGAGCTGCCAACTTCTGAGTTGTGCTACAGCTTGAATTTAAGTAGGAAACCACTCTAGGCCTTTGCATATGCAGTGCTGCTTATGACGTGAAATGGTCTCTTATATGCCCTAGGAATACAATTAAGCATGAGCGTGTCAAATAGGATATGAAGTTTTAAGTAATCAGCTGCATTTTTGTTGTGTTTATTGTATTCTTCAGGTAATATACCTTTAGTGGTACAAGGCACTGAAATGAACAAGAAATTGAAGAAAACAAGGGTGGTCTAATGTTTTTTTCCATGACTGTATGTTGAATGTTGTCATTACAAATTTCTTTTGGTTAATACCAAGCCTTTTTAATTGACTCCTATATATTTCACTTTGAAGGCCAAAGTGTTAAAGTCCATTGAACTGTACTATTTACCTGTACCTTCCCCTCAGATGAACTGAGGAGCTTCAATGTCAGCTGCTTTAACAGAACCATGGTTATTGCCATGTGTTATTTTGGAACATCTGACCATTCAAATCAGTACATATACACCCTAGCACTAGCCTATGTCGACTTATTGGCCCTTGAAAGGTGAGGGGTTCTTTAGTGAACTGCTATATTAGTTAGTAAACTGCCAGTCTGGTCGTTGATTTGCCCAGCTGACTTGTAGTTTCGATGCTGAATGCAGTCTTTGCTGTGCAATGTTAGGACAAACCACTTGCTCCTTTGTTCTCCTTCCAAAGTTAGTATCTCTATCCCTTAATTATTTGCTCCTGTTATTATAGTTAGTGGTCAGATTTTGTGCTGTAGCTGCAGGCATAAGATAAAATTGCTTTCTTTTTGGTAGCGGTGCGTACTCAGCTAACGAGAAATCTTAAGGAGGCTCTCCAGTAAGAAGATAGGTCAGTGTGTATCTGAAATCTGCATCCATGATTTCACAGCGATGCTGTTTTTTTGGCTTCAGTGTTTTTTAAGCCAGCCCTCAACCTCTTCTTTACCAAACCAGCTAAGGCTTCCCAGCATGCTGAACATCACTGATTAAGAACTCATAATAGAACTTGTCACAGCTGACAACAGTACATCTTCACAGGTATTATACTCTACACATAGAAGGTTCAAGATGGAATTTTTACTGTGTGATAAGTGATTTTGTACTACACTGTATCCTTTACTTGTACTTGACTACTTGGGAGCTAACACAGATTATTACCTTTTTTTAAGCATTTGATTAATCTTATTTTATTTGACTTGATTGTATGTACACTGTACTGCTGCTGGTACAATACCTGGTTGATAGAAGCTTGGGGAGAGTTCTCTGGCCACAGCCCTAGCAATATCTGAATCCTGACTAGCTGACTGGCCAGCCTGATCTGCAGCCTCTGCTTTGGCCCGAGCATGGGACGTCCTGCAAAAATATATACAAATAGCACACAGACACAGTGGTTACTCACACAGTGTTGTCACCAGTTTTCCTGAGATTGCTCAAACAGTTTAAAAGTACTCTACACTACAAAAGGGCAAGTTGTAATGAGTAATTCAGCTACAAATCTCCATCCATCCATCCATCCATCCATCTGGAGGTTTCATTTGGTATAACGAACCTTTTTTTTGTTTTTAACCAACCCTGACGAATGTCAGCGGGGTTACTGCATTCGGTGCGGTATCTGGCTGGGTATGTATGTATGTATGTATGTATGTATGTATGTATGTATGTATGTATGTATGTATGTATGTATGTATGTATGTATGTATGTATGTATGTATGTATGTATGTATGTATGTATGATGGATGGATGGATGGATGGATGGATGGATGGATGGATGGATGGATGGATGGATGGATGGATGGATGGATGTGGCTATGTCCATTCCAATATCTCTGCAAGTGCTGAAGTCAGGATAATCAAACTTAGCACTGAAGATCAGTCTAAGGTACCCTGCTCAGTTGTGGAATTACAGGTCAACAGATCAAGTAAGAAGGGAGATACGTACGATGATCAAAATTGATACATATTGCATCATTTGTCGACAGACTGGCGACCTGTCCTGGGTGTCCCCTGCCTTCGCCCGAGTCAGCTGGGATAGGCTCCAGCACCCCCCGCGACCCTAATGAGGATAAAGCGGTGTATGGAGAATGGATGGATGGATGCATCATTTGTAAAGGGAGGACAGGGTTTTTGCCAGTAGAGGGCGTGGTTCTGCCCTCTACTGAGGGCTTGTCTAGTTAGTTTTTTCATTTTACCCTCTGCTATCCCTACCCGGATCCCAAATGTCCTTTTTTCCCCCCCTTTTCCTCAAGAAAGACAGCACGCTCCTTGGCACAGCAGTCAGAGCTGCCATTGGCAGGGCTGCTCGAATGAAATTTAATTGTGTATGAAAGTGTGCAATGACAGATAAAGTATCTGTGATCTGTGATCCATCCATCCAGCCAGCCAGCCAGCCTGCCAGCCAGCCAGCCAGCCAGCCAGCCGGCCAGCGTGGGGTGGCGGTGGCAGCAGTCTAAGAAGTTCTTTTCAGACATCCGAAATTTCCTTCCGGGGATTAATAAATTGATTCTATTCTATTCTATTTTATTCTATTCTATTCCTCCTCAGCAACACTTTCCAGTTCTTCCTGGGGGATCACAAGGCATTCTAAGGCTAGATGAGATATGTAACCCCTCCACCAAGTTCTGGGTCTGTGATGGGGTCGCCTCCCAGTTGAACATGCCCGTAAAACACCCAGAAAAACAAGAGGGTCACTTCCATGTGACTGTGTGTTGCTGAGGAGGAAACTCTAACTGTTACCTGTGCATATGCATCAAAAACATTTTTGGAGTTTTTGAGTGGTTCCTGGAAGGAATTCCACCTGGCACTTCATAGTTCTCCTCAGAGGCTTCAAAGTGTACTTGGGCAGTGATGGAGAAACCTGTAGTGCGGTGATTAGGAGGATTCGCTTGTCTGATCTGAACCAGAGGGGTGTTTTGTTGTTGGACTGTTGTGTTCCATATGGACTGACTATAACAAGCACCATTTTTGAGCATAAGGTTGCTTATAACTGTACTTGGCACCACAACATAATATGAGTGTGGATGTTCAACTACACAAAATCATAGACACTGTTGCAAGTACATTAAACAGAGCTTTTTTTTACATCATGCAAACATGAAAGGATCTAGATTCACTTGTTGCAACCATCTGAAAATTCCCATGGAGTGTCTAAAGTCGTTCTATTCTGTGGCACGCTTGTCCTTCCCCCACATGCACATCTGACTCCCCTATTTTTTTGCAATTTGCTTAACAGAATAAGATAGAACTACCAAACCATTCTGGAGGAAAGCCAAGTCGTTGCAGTATCCATGTATCCCACATTCCTAACCAAACACCAGACAGCTACAATGACCAAAATATAAAGCTAAGCATGGATAGGTTAGCTCTGATCATGCACAATACGGTCCCTCAGCAAATACTCCAGACGCTGGTCTATTACTGCAGCAGTCCCCAACTACCAGGCCATGGATTGGTACTGGGTTGTTTGTCATTTGCTAACACAGAAAGAATGAAAAGTGTTATTTTTTAATTGTATTTCTGGTGGATTCTGCCGGGTGTTTTATTTTGAAAAGTAACTAGATTGTCCCCTCATCACTTCTGTCTCTGCTTGTTTCCCACACTTGCCTGTCATTTGTCACGTCCAGTCATTTAATGACGCTGTCAATTCGACCCCTGCCAAAATGAAAAAGAAGAAATGTCTCTGGGATTTCTTTGAAAAGACGGAGATACTTGAGACTGAGACAGAAGAAGACTCCACAAGTGCCATTTTAAATGCAGCTTGAATTGCAGTGAGAAATAATTACTGAAGGTGAATATGTCAGCAAATACAGTACCACAAAAAAGCATCATATTTAGTGGCTAGTCGTATCACGAAAGCTGAGAAGCCTTTTACTATTTTCAAGGAAATAATCCCGCTTGTCACCGAGGACATTTGCCATGTCGTTTTATGAGAAGATGCATATCCGGAGAGCACAGCTTCCTGTTTTGGCTAGCACCACAACTAGAGGAACTGATAAAACATCAGAGGACACTGAGAAACAAGCATTGAATATGATTAATTAGTCCTGTTGGTATGCAATCCAGGTTTATGATCTTTGATTTTGAGAGAGTTTAAGTATTATTGTCTGATCCCAAAGGACCCATTGACTGGGCAGGAATGGATCCGTGACCCATTTGTGAGCATGTCGGGTCACTCAACCTTGTCCATGCTGAAAGAAATTCAGCTGCTTGAGATTGCAATTGACTGTGGCCTTCAAAGTATGTCTGAGACAACTTCAAATCTCCCAACGTTCCAGATTAAAATCAAGGCGGAATATCCTGAGATCGCTACAAAAGCAAGGCAAACCCTCCCTAGGTTTGGGAGTGCTGCAATACTGTCTTTCACCCTCCAATGGAATAAATGACTTAAGATGTCTGCTGGAGTGCAGTAGTTGTCACCGAACTCCAAGGCTGTTGTCTGCACTGTGCAAGCAGAGTGCTAACATACTCAAAAGGTTGACATAAGATATGTAAAATTGTGTATTTATCTGTAAAATGCCAGTCATTTCACTTGATGCCGTTTAAAAGGCAGTATAGCATGAAGTACTTGACTACTTGGTTCAGATCAGACAGGCGGTTCCTTGACTACATTGACTACTTACAAAATTAGGAAGTCATTACAAAAACACTACAACCAGAACAAAATTCCCACCAAATGTAATGCTTATATACTGTATGTAATCACACCTGCTCCATCTGTACTGAATACTCCTGTAACCCATATTTATGACAAGTACTGTTCTTAGAAGGGTTTTTTTTGTCTTGTGACGGCCCCATCCTGCTGCCAGTGTGGTGGTACTAATATGTGCTTTGTCTTTAAGGAGCTGACAGCAGGAGGCGACCGAGGACGGCTTGGGGTCCTGCTTGACTTCTGGTTCTTGGGGATAAAAGCTGGCTTCCGCTGTTGAGCTGGGGTTCGCTTTGGGAGCGCGCATTGAGGCGCGCACCGGAGCTGACTCCTGGAAGAAAGTTGGACTGTCTGGCGTTGGGGCTGCCTCGGGTCTCTCTCTCTCCTTACACTGACTCTGTGATTGTTAGGGGCGCAGCCCAAGTGGCTGGGCTGTCATTGCCATCTGCTTGTTTTTACTTATAAATAAACACTCTGATTTTGGGCTTTAAAACGTTCTCCCTGGTTGTTTCACTGCATCGTTTACGGCCTTTGGAGCCGGGGTCGTAACATGGGGGCTCGTCCATGCGTTTTTCGCATGGTTTGGGTAGATGACATCTCTTAGATGTGTTGATCTAGTGACCTACTTTTGGGAGCGCTTGAGTAGCAAGCGTTCTCAGGTGTGTGGTGTGCAATCAGTGGAGCAGTTTGGTAATTTTGGTCGGGAAATACAGGTGATTAGAGTGGCTGTTTTTGTATCTAGTGCAGTGGGTGCTGGGTGGATTTGCATCCATGTCCCTTGTTAGGCGGAGAGGTGTCGCCGCTTTCGGCTTCACCTGTTTATTGTTTTGGCAGTGCCGTGGGGAGCGGTTGGCGTTCATTGCGCAAGCAATGTTCTCAGGGGCAGAGCGTGGATTTCCACGGTAACATGCTTAATCAACCCGCCGCCGAACCACATGAAGAGTTAGGAGTAGTTACGCAGGTGAGCTTGTGTTAGGTAGGTGAAGAGCAGAGGGGACACTGGGTGTTTGAACCCGTTGCATTGCGCTGGATGCACAGTGGCACTTTATTTCACAGTGTGTTTTTCTGTACTGTACTGTTTGCGTGTTTGGTCAAGGATGGAGTTCAGTGTAGAGGATTTTGTGGCTAATCCCACTGTGGAGAAACTTAATGATTGTACTAAAAGTAATCTGTTGTCTATTTCTGCGCGTTTGGAAATACCTGTGGTGAAGCAGGACAAAAAGGCAAATATCAAACTGCAAATTCATTCTGCTTTGGCTGAGAAAAGCATTTTACCTCCTGTTGTGGCGGTGAATGCCGAGGCCGGGGCTGGAGCACCCGATGCTGAGGTGCGTAAGATGGAGTTGAAGCTGGCTATACACCGTTTGGAGATTGATTTTGAACTGCGTAAATTAGACATGGAAGCAGCAACGAGATGCGAGGCAACACAGGTGGTCAGTCAGCCGAGCAGCAGTCCAGTAGAGTCAGATTTTGATGTTAGTAAGTGTATTCGTTTAATTCCACCGTTTACAGAGAGAGACATGGATAAATATTTTGTGTTATTTGAGCGTGTGGCTACGACGCTGAGTTGGCCGAAGAATGTGTGGCCGTTGCTTTTGCAGTGTGTGTTGACAGACAGGGCGCAAGAAGCTTATGCCTCGCTTTCACCTGAGGATAGTTTAAACTATGACAAAGTCAAAAGTGCAGTGGAAAGGGCGTATGAGCTTGTGCCAGAGGCATACCGGCAAAAATTTCGCCATGGTAGGAAAACTGAGAGTCAGAATTATGTGGAATTTGGACGAGATAAAGCTGCATTGTTTGACCGGTGGTGCGCTGCACAGAATATTAAAACATTTGACCAGTTACAGGAATTGATTTTGATGGAGGAATTCAAAAACTGTTTGCCAGAGAAGATTGCAACTCATATTAATGAACAAAAAGCGAAGAAGGTGTCGGCTGCAGCGGTATTGGCAGACGAGTATGTGTTGACTCATAAAGAGTATTTTCACAGTATGGGTTCTGGCCAGTATTATGGTTCTGGTAGGTAAAGAGATTTGCGGAGTGAGGGTTTTGATCGGTCTAATGCTACAAGACAGCTGGAGTTTAAAGGTGCTGCTGCACGTGATGGTGATCGGATTTGTCACTATTGTCAGAGATGTGGACACATTAAAGCAGACTGTCAGGTGTGGAAAGCAAAATCCAGGATGTTGCAGGGTAATCCGAAGGGGGCTGGTTTAGCTGCACCTGTGCGTAATGTGGTAAAATGCAATGGTTCTGAGGCTCTTGGTGCATATCTTCCTTTCATTCGTGAGGGGCAGGTGTCTTTGTTAGGTAGTGACAAAAAGGTGGGTGTCAAAATACTGAGAGACACCGGGGCGTTTGACTCATTCATTAGAGCTGATGTGTTGCCGCTGTCCAAGGAGTCTGACACGGGCACGTGTGTTCCGGTTCGTGGTATGGGGCTGGGCGTGCTTTTTGTTCCTTTACATAAAGTGTCTCTGGAGTGTGAACTGTTTAGTGGTGAAGCTGCGTTGGCTGTGCGTCCTGCGTTACCAATTGAAGGTGTTTCTGTGATTTTAGGTAACGATTTGGTGGGTGCGCGTATGTGGGCAGACACTGTGCCTTTAACGAGGCCAGGTGAGACTGTGCCGGTGCCGCGCATGTTTCCTCAATTTGATGACAGTAGAAAGCAGTTTCCACATGTGTTTACGGCATGTGCATTGACTCGAGCCATGCCGCACTCTCAGGATGTAAAAGAGGAAAATGTCAGGACTGTTCATTTACCTTTGTCTGATTTTCCTGTGTCCCTGTCTCGTAGTGAACTGGCGGTGGAGCAGCAAGCTGATGACTCATTAAAAGGTTGTTTTGAACAGGTGCGTCCAATAAGCGAAGTGGTGGACTGTGCTCGTGGGTACTTCATTCAGGATTCACTGTTGGTAAGAAAATGGTTGCCCCATGTTGGCGTGGTCGGTGATCCTGTTTTTCAAGTCGTTGTTCCCATTAAATTTCGATCTGCTATATTAAAGGTGGTGCATGTTGAGTCCGGACATTCTGGCATGAGAAAAACGTATGATCGGGTTCTGAGGCATTTTTTCTGGCCGCGCCTTAAAGAAGATGTTTCCTCGTATATTAAAACATGCCGTGTTTGTCAGTTGACCACTAAGCCTAATCAAGTTTTGAGGCCAATCCCGTTAAATCCAATTGTGGTGGCATTCCAGCATTTAATTATCGACTGTGTAGGCCCGTTACCTCGTTCAAAGGCTGGTTCTGTTTATCTGCTCACAGTAATGTGTCAGCTAATGCGATATCCTGCTGCCTATCCATTACGTTCAGTAACTGCCAAGTCTGTGGTTCGCGCACTTTCTCAGTTTTTTTCTGTGTTTGGAATTCCTAAAGTGGTACAGTCAGATCAGGGTACTAACTTTTCATCGCATTTATTTGCCCAGGTACGGCACAGTAAAGCGACGGCGTACCATCCCGAGAGTCAGGGGGCTTTAGAACGTTTCCATTAGTCACTGAAGTCTCTCCTGTGTGCTTATTGTACAGAGTTGGGTGCCTTGGGTTTGCCTTGATTAATGTTGGGAGCTAGAGAAGTCACTCAGGAAAGCACAGGATTTAGTCCAAATGAGTTGGTGTTTGCACACACAGTAAAAGGTCCATTGGAAGCTGTAGCAGAGGATTTTAAACAGTTAGAGCCACCTAAGAGTCTTCTGGATTATGTTAATAGTTTTAGGAGATGCCTTTATGTAGCGAGGGAGCTGGTTAAGGAAAAAATGACTGCAGCGCAAGAAAAAATAAAAAGATTGACAGACGCACGGAGGTGCGGTTGTTTTTGCCTGGTGATCAGGTTTTGGCATTATGTCCTGTTGTAACTTCTCCCTTTCAGGCAAAATTTGCTGGTCCATATACAGTTCTGGAACAAACAGCTGATCAAAGTCACTTGGTTTCGATGCCTGAGCGATGGAAGAAAACACAGGTGTGTCATGGGAATTTACTGAAACCGTATTATGCGCAGGATGTTGACGCTGTGCAGGCGGACTCCGGCGGGGTGGGTGCTGCTTGTACAGTAGCGACTGTGACTGACAGCTTCAGCACCGGGGACAGCGCCACGTCATTGGAGGGAGATGATCGAACATGACGTGGACGTGGGAGATGCAAAACCAATCAAAAAGCGTTTTTATAGGGTTAATTTGGAAAAGCAGAAGTGTTTGGATGCAAAAGTTAAGTACATGTTGGAGAATGGGATCGCAGAGCATAGTTCATCCAGTTGGGCATCTCCATGCATTCTTGTGCCTAAATCAGATAAGACACCATGTTTCTGTTCGGATTTTCGAAAGGTGAATGCTGTCACAAAGCCAGATTGTTTTCCATTACCAAGAATGGATGACTGTGTCGACCAGGTGGGCTCTGCTAAATTTGTGAGCAAATTCGATCTTTTGAAGGGGTACTGGCAGGTACCATTAACTAAACATGCGCACGAGGTGTCTGCTTTTATAACTCCGACCGGCTTGTATTCCTATACGGTCTTCGGAATGCGACGTTCCAGCGTCTAATGAATAGAGTTGTTGATGGTATGTCTGGTTGTGCAGTGTATTTGGACGACGTTGTAGTGTACTCTGACACGTGGGAGGAGCATGTGGAGCGCATCACGGAGCTTTTCACTCGTTTGGCGGGGGCGAGGCTGACGGTGAACCTTGCAAAGTGTGAGTTTGCAAGGGCGACTGTCACCTATCTGGGTCATGTAGTAGGCCAGGGGGAGGTCCGTCCCGTTGTTGCAAAAGTGCAAGCGGTGGAACAGTTTCCTGTTCCTGTCACTAAAAAGGACCTTATGCGTTTCCTTGGGCTTGTCAGTTATTACCGATGCTTCTGTCGAGACTTTTCATCTGTGGTAGCCCCATTAACCAACTTGCTGCGTAAAGATGTTAAATTTGTGTGGTCTCCCATCTGTCAGCAGGCATTTGTGCAGGTGAAAAGGCTCCTCTGTGCTGCTCCTGTATTGGCTGCGCCACGTCTTCACCAGCCCTTCCAGCTCTATGTGGATGCCAGTCACGTGGGGGCTGGGGCGGTCCTTACACAGCAGGATGACCTAGGCCAGACAGTTATTTTTCCAAGAAGTTTAATAAACATCAACTTAATTACTCGGTGATTGAAAAAGAAAAGTTAGCTTTGATCTTGGCGTTAAAGCATTTTGAGGTGTACCAAAGTGGTAGTGCGAGCATCGTGGTCCATACCGATCATAATCTGCTCACGTTTTTGTCGTTGTTAAAATCTGTAAATCAGCGTCTGGTTCACTAGTCCTTGTACCTCCAGTCACTTAATCTGGATATACGCTACATTAAAGGAAAGGACAACATTGTAGCTGACGCTTTGTCTCGTGCACCAGCTCTGTGATTATTTTGTCACACATGGCCGGTAACATGGTGGCTGGGTAAAGTAAACACTGGTAAAGCAGCGCAGGGTTCCAGGGGGAACCTGCTTTTTTATGGGTGGAGGTGTGACGGCCCCATCCTGCTGCCAGTGTGGTGGTACTAATGTGTCTTTTTAAAGAAAATTTACAGCAGTGGCACATGCACAGTGTGTGTGCGTGTGTGTCTGTGTGTGTGTGTGTGGGGGGGGTCTCTCCCTAATAAGATAGAAGAGCTAAGAAGAGCTAGCAGGACTAAGAGGGAGTACTGACTTCAGATTTGCTTGTGAGGTTGGGCAGTTTTCAACTTGTGCAAATGGACAGAGCAAAATACAGTGGTAAGAAGAATGGAGGGGGAGTAGTGATGTTTGTCAATGACAAATGGTACTACGCTGGGCACATTAGTGCTAAAAAGCAGTGTTGCATGAAAGATAACAAACTTTTAGTTGTTACCATTCGGCTGTACTACCTGCCGAGGGAGTTCTGGCATGTTATAGCAATGACTGTGTACATCCCCCTGGGTGGATGCTGCTGCAGCCTGTGAGCTTTTTCACACTGTCATAGCTACAGACTTCACACCCACAGTCCCTCCTTATTTTCTCAGGGGACTTCAGTCATGCATCTTTGTCTTCCACTCTCCATACCTTTACATAGTATGTAAGTGCCACACTAGGGACAATAAAACTGGATCTGTTGTATGCAAATGCCAGGGATGCATACATCTCTTCGACCTCCCCCTCAGTTTGGTTGCTCAGACAGCAACTTGGTACATGTGCTCCCTGTCTACACATCTATGGTGAATAAACAGCCCCCCCCCCCCCCCCCCCCCCACACACACACACACACACACACACATACACACACATGCACACACACCACCACCACCATCTTTTTGACTGTAAGGAAATGGTCAGAGGAAGCCAATGAGAGACTGAGACTGTTTGGAATCAAAGGACTGGGAGGGACTGTGTAGACCTCATGGGGAGAACATTGACAGTCTGACCCACTCCATCACAGACTATATGGACCTCTGTTTGAAGAACGCAGTGTTTCTCTAATACCAAGCCATGCATGACCCCGACCCAAAGGACCCGCTAAACAAGAAGAACAGGGCTTTTGGATCCAGAGACAGAGAGTAGCTGATTAGGGTCCGGAGGGAGCTCAAGAGTAAGATCAGGGAAGGCAAGGTAGCTACATGAGGAAATTGGAACACCACCTGAAACAATGCCAGACAGCTGAGGACAAGTCTGAAAACCATCTCAGGCCACAGCAATGGGGGATGGGGGCTGAAATCAGGTGACTTGAAATGGGCAAATGACCTGAATCTGTTTTTAAAGTTTTGATATCAGATTTGATATGGGCTTCACTTTCTCTCCCACCAACTCTACACCCTCTTTCATCACTACGCCCTATCCCTCACTGCCCTAAGGAGACTCTCACCATTTCTGTCTCACTTTCAGTCAGTGTACAGTGTACAATACTATAAGTATCAAAAGACATGACAGTAAAGAACTGACCTGATGACTTAAAATTAGGCTGAAGGATTAAAGCAGTTACTGCAACATTTGCTGTCCAAAAAAAATTGATCTTATCTCATTAAAAGATCAATGACACCCACCACAATATGCAAGATATATTCATTGACTTTCATGATACACAAAACATTTTACCTTGAGATGGCAATCTCAACTTTGGTTCTGGCAATAGCTGCTGCTCTTACTGCTCCCTCAATGGCACGATCGACTTTCTGTTTGGTCTTGGTGTTCCTCAGTGGAATTAACTGCTTCCTGATGCCCCGAGCCAGAACATTGTTCTTGTACTTCCCTTCTTCTTTGGTGCCATCAGGAAAGATGGTGCAGCCATAGCCATGGCGCTTATTGTTCAACCACTCACCTTCATATTTCATGCCATTAGACCTTTCAGAGACACCAAAGCCACTGCGCTTGTCATTCTTCCACTCGCCCATGTAAGACTCGGTGGTGGTAGCGTCCACATTGTCCTCTAGAGGCAGGTAGTCATCACCTGGGTCGCCATCTCCAAAGCTGATGGTAGAGTTGGCATCACTTGAACTGATACGGCTCATGGTGGTGTCACTGTGTGCTGAGCTGCGCTTACTGGAAATTGAAGATCTTGAGTCTGATTTGCGCAGTCGCTGAAGACTGCCGAAGAGGGATCCACGCCGGAAAAGACCTTTCTTCTTTTCTGAACTATCCCCTTCTGAGTGGAAGTTCAGCACAAATCCACCACGTGTGCCAGCAGGGCTGTCAGACAGGCTATCACGTAGTACTGTACCATTACTCTGCTCACTGCGGAGAGATGCAAGTGAGGTTCGTAGAGGTGAGCGGATGACAGAAGCCATACCATATGGAACACTTTGACGTACACCATAACCATGGCGCATCCCACCTGTCCACTGACCCTGATATGTACCTAGAGCAAGAACAGAGAGGGGAGAAAAGAAACAGACTGAGTAAGGTGTAAAATACAGGGGGAAAAATTAATGATGTGATAACAGAATCACTAACAGGTTATAGTTAATAATTTCACCAGTTGCTCTTCTCTTCTTTAGCTTATGTCACTTTGTCTGTTTTAAGATGACACATGTCAATTTTCTATAAAACTGGAGAGACTGATATTAAGCAGATATTGTGGCTGACTGGTATACAGTGGTGGAAAAACATTTTTGGACACCCCATGCATTTGTGAAATATTGCATTTAGAATCACTTTCAGGTCTATCCATCCATCCATTCTCACGCAGAGCCCTGTGTTTTCCAGTCATATTGAGAAAGTTTCAGATGTCTCTGAATTTGTGAGATATCTTGCTCCTCGCAAGATTGTAGCGACAGGACTTCTTCAGTTCACTGATAAGCCACAACATTATAGAGCCTGGAAGCGCTCTTTCCAGAATGCAGTAAAGGGACAAGACTTATCCGCAAGTGAAGAGATGGATCTGTTATTCAAGTGGCTAGGCAAGGAATCAGCTGATCACGTTGAACAACTCAGAGCCATTCACATTAACCATTCAGATGTGGGATTAAAAATGATCTGGGATAGGCTTGAACAATGTTATGGTTCAGTTGAAGTAATCGAAGATGCTGTGTTTAAAAGAATAGACAGTTTTCCAAGGATCTCAAATAAAGATTACTTAAGGCTGAGGAAATTCAGTGACATACTGATGGAGCTTCAGAGTGCCAAGGAAGAAGGAGATCTTCCTGGTCTTTCTCACCTGGACACTGCTAGGGGTGTGGGTCCCCTTGTTCAAAAACTCCCTTTTTACATGCAGGAAAAGTGGGCATCTGTTGGTGCAAATTACAAACTTGAGAAACATGTCCACTTTCCACCATTTAGTTTCTTTGTTGATTTTGTCAGTAAAGAAGCTAATGCTAAAAATGATCCCAGCTTTCACTTCGCACCTTCCCACTGTGATGTCACCTCTAGACCGGAACAACCCCCCTGGAGACTGAACAGACAAAAGGAGGTGTCAGTGCACAAAACAGAGATATCCACACAATCTAGCTCTGTGTCACACTGGAAAATAAAACAGTCAGAAGAATGCGACAAACTCTGTCCAGTTCACAAAAAACCACATTCACTCTTGAAATGTCGTGCCTTCCATGAAATGCCTTTAGAAAAACGCAAAGAAATTCTAAAAGAAAACAACATATGTTTCAGATGCTGTGCCACATCAACACATATGGCAAAACACTGCAAGACCAAAGTGCAATGTTCTGAGTGTGGCGACGAGAGACACAATACGACCTTTCACCCAGGTCCAGCTCCTTGGAAAAAAGAAACTGAGCCTACAGCAGAGTATGGCAGGGAGCAGGACCCCACAGCACCTAAGGAGATCACGTCCACGTGCACCCAAGTTTGTGGTGAAAATCCAGTAGGAAAATCCTGTTCTAAAATAAGCCTTGTTACAGTTTATCTATCAGGTCATCCAGAACAGGCTGTGAAAATGTACGCCGTTCTTGATGAACAGAGCAACAGGTCTCTTGTCCGCTCAGAGTTTCTTGAACTGTTCAGTGACAAAGGTCCGAGTTCTCCCTACTCATTAAGAACATGCACAGGGTTGAAGGAGACAATGGGTAGGAGAGCCACTGGTTACACCATAGAAGCCTTAGATAAGACTATCCAAATTCCACTGCCCAGTCTCATCGAATGCAATGATATCCCAAATGACAGGCGCGAGATACCGACACCCAGTGCAGCGCTCCATCACCCCCACTTAAGGACTGTGGCACACCTTGTCCCAAGAATTGATCCAAATGCCCACATATTGATGCTGCTTGGATGAGACGTTACACGAGTACACAAGGTGCGTAAACAAATAAGTGGCGCCCATAATGCACCATATGCTCAAAAGTTGGACTTGGGGTGGGTCATTGTGGGAAATGTGTGTTTAGGGGATATCCACAACGAACCCACAGTGAGAGCCTTCTGCACAAACATAACAGAGAGAGGATGCCCAACATTTTTTAAACTATGTCCCAATGTGTTTAACTTAAAAGAGACACACTGTGACGTCCAAGTTCCCCACCATCTCTTAGACAAATCTGATTGTGAACCAGATCACCTTGGATGTCAAGTCTTTAAGGAAACAAAGCATGACAACCTTCTCTCATTCTCTGTCCAAGACAATGTCTTCTTGAGTATAATGAAGGATGGGATGAAAAAGGATGCAAATAATGTGTGGACAGCTCCATTACCATTCAAGTCACCACGTCAAAGACTCCCAAACAACAGGCCACAGGCTCTGAACCGACTAATGGCTGTACTCCACAACTTTAACAGAAACCCACAAATGAAAGACCATTTCATCTCCTTCATGGAAAAGATTTTTCAGAAAGGTCATGCAGAGTTAGCCCCCCCTTTGAAAGAACATGAAGAAAGACGGTACTTGCCCCTGTTTGGGGTTTACCACCCCAAGAAACAAGACCAAATCAGAGTTGTGTTTGACAGTAGTGCACGATACGATGGTGTGTCCCTTAATGATGTGTTGTTGTCAGGTCCAGACCTCAATAACTCACTACTTGCGTCCTGCTACGCTTCAGGAGAGAAGCTGTGGCATTCACTGTTGACATTGAACAGATGTTTTATAGTTTCCATGTGTGAAAAAAAGACAGAAACTTCCTACGTTTCCTATGGTTTCGCAACAACAATCTTTCCAGTGATATCATTGGGTACAGGATGAAGGTGCAAGTTTTTGGCAACAGCCCCTCTCCTGCGGTCGCAATCTACGGCCTCCATCAATTTGTCAACTGCAGTGAGACAAATGTCGACCCTGATGTGAAGCAATTCGTGACACAGGACTTCTTACGTTGATGATGGACTCAAGTCAGTTCCTACCATCGAAATGGCTGTGAAGCTACTCCAAAACGCTCGTGATGTTCTTACTAAGTCGAATCTGAGACTGCACAAAATCGCAGCAAACAGGAGGCAAATTCTGGAAGCCTTCCTGTCCCAAGATCATGCAAAAGATCTAAAAGACCTTGATCTAGATGCTGAAACTCTGCCTGTGCAGCGTAGCCTTGGCCTCCTTTGGGACCTGGACAAAGACTGTTTTACCTTCAAAGCATCTGAAGAGACAAAGGCCTTTACTCACCGTGGTGTTTTATCCACTGTAAACAGTCTTTATGACCCCTTAGGCTTCGTGACACCAGTCACCATTGAAGGCAAGTCCATTCTCAGAGAGCTCACCACAGAAAATGGTGATTGGGATGCCCCACTATCCCAGGAAATGGAAGAGCCCTGGATTCTCTGGAAAGACTTGCTAAAGGATCTGTCTAGCCTCTTCATCACCAGAGCATATACAAACATTTCACCTTCAATAAAGAACTCAACATCTTCTGTGATGCATCAACAAAGGCCATTGCAGCGGTGGCTTACTTGAAGGTAGCTGATGTAAGTGGAAACTGTGAAGTTGGCTTCGTCATGAGTAAAGCAAAGTTAACTCCACGTCCAGAACAAACTATTCCTAGACTGGAACTCTGCGCTGCTGTGTTAGCTGTGGAGCTTGTAGAGCTGATCTCCACAAATATGGATATTCAGCTTGATGGCATCAACTTCTATACGGACAGTAAGGTTGTCCTAGGTTACATTCACAATGAGACCAGACGTTTTTATGTCTATGTGAGTAACCGCTTGACACAGATACGGAGGACCTCACAGTCAGACCAGTGGCATTATGTGCCCACTGGTCAGAACCCAGCAGATCATGCGATGCGAGGTCGTCCTGTGCATCAACTTGTGCTGACAAACTGGTTCTCTGGTCCAGAATTCTTGCTCCGCTCTACATGGAGTCCCCCCCCTGTGTCGCTATGACCTTGACAACCCCTGTGCAGACACTGACATCAGATCCCAAGTCTCCACACTGAAAACCACTGTCCACTCAGAACAACTCGGTTCTCATCGATTCAGCAAGTTTTCATCTTGGAGGTCACTACTTCGAGCCATTTCTTGTCTTCGTCACATTGTCCATGCCGTCAGCCATGTTTCCAGTGGCCCATGCAAAGGCTGGCACCACTGCCATGCTGTTACTGTGGAGGAAGCCGAACAAGCCAAAAACATCATCGTCAAATCTGTGCAAGAGGATGTTTATGGTGAAGAAATAAGGTGCATTCAAGAACAACAGGAGGTTCCTAAGAGTAGTCCAATAAGAAATCTGAACAAATTCTTGGATCAGCATGGCCTCCTGAGAGTCGGAGGATGTATATCGGAGGCAAATCTTGATCAAGTGGAAAAGAATCCGCTCATCATTTCCAGCCAGCACCATATTGCAACTCTGGTTGTGAAGCATTATCATGAACAAACTCACCATCAGGGACGTCTCTTTACGGAGGGAACTATTCGGGCAGCTGGTTGGTGGATTGTTGGTGGGAAAAGGAAAGTGAGTCACATTATCAGTGTGTCACTTGCAAGAGACTGAGAGCTCCACTGAGTGTACAAAAAATGGCTGACTTGCCAGCAGGACGTCTCTCAACTGAGCCCCCATTCACAAATGTGGGGATGGATGTGTTTGGGCCTTGGATCATCTCCTCACGACGCACAAGGGGAAGTGTCATTCAAAACAAATGGTGGGCTGTGATCTTTACTTGCATGAGCATAAGGGCAGTCCATATTGAGGTCATCGAATCACTGGAGACCTCGAGCTTTATAAATGCCTGAGCTAAACCTCAGAATACAACGGGCCCACCGGACTCCTGGACCAAAACCAAAACCAGACGCTACACCCAGGGTTCTCGTCGTTAATTTTTAAGAGTTCAAGACGAAGGAACTGGTACTCAGAGAAGCTTGGAAAAAAGGCAGAGTGCAGTTGAAAAACAGAGTGGTTTATTTCGACCACGATTACGCCTCCGAAGTGATTAAAAAATGGAAGGAATATAACAAGGTGAAGAAAGCCCTAAAAGAGAGGGGGGTCCATTTACAGACACCCATGACAAGCATCCGGATCCACTGGGAATCAGGGGTCCGCACCTACTCCAACTCAAGGGAGGCCTGGAAGGAGCTTAAGAGGCGAGGTATCCCAGTGGATGGCCCGGAGCCGACAGAGGGAGAGAATGATCCGGTGAAGCTACTACACGTAAAGATGGGCTCATGGCAGAGAGCGGCCGGCCGAGAGGCAGCAACAAGGGCTCCGAGTGTGAAGGAGAGGCTCCAGGAGTTTCGTAGAGAGCCAGCTGTCATGACATGAGGGATTCTACCACAATTCACAGTTTGACTGCGAGAAAAATTATACATATGTATATTGGAAGTTTAACTAGTACTACATAGTACACAGTACAGTTTATGGCGTTCAACTCCTTGCTTTCTCCTCCAGCTGCTCAGCCGTCCACTGAGCTGACTCCAGACATGTTTGCCTCCTTTTTTCACTGAAAAGGTGGCTGCAGTCAGCAACCAGTTCTCTGAGCCTGACCAGTCCAGTCAGCTCAAACCCACTACTGCTCCTTCACTCTGCTCTTTTGCTCCTCTGAGCAAGGATGAGGTCTCCAGGCTTCTTCTGAGCTCAAAACCTACAACATGTCCTCTTGATCCAATACCCACTAGCATCCTGCAGACCATCTTGCCCACAATCAAACCTGCAGTCACGCACATTGTCAACTCCTCCCTGGAAACTGGCATTTTTCCTGCTACTTTTAAACAAGCCCGCGTCACCCCACTGCTCAAAAAGCCTCATCTCAACCCAGACCAGGTTGAAAACTACAAACCAGTCTCACTTCTACCATTCCTGTCGAAAATACTGGAGCGCTCAGTATTTAACCAAGTCTCTGAACATCTGCGGAACAACAACCAACTTGACGCTTTTCAGTCAAGCTTCAGGTGCGACCACTCCACTGAGACTGCACTCCTATCAGTCACAGAATCTCTGCGGCTGGCGAGAGCTGCTGGTCAGTCCTCTGTCCTACTGCTGCTGGACTTGTCTGCTGCCTTTGACACCGTGAACCATCAAATCCTCCTCTCCACACTCTCTGAGCTCAGCATCTCAGGTTCTGTCCTGTTGTGGTTCAAGTCCTACCTCACAGGCAGATACTTCAGAGTATCATGGGGAGGTGTCAAGGTCACACGACCTATCAACTGGGGTTCCTCAGGGGTCAGTGCTTGGTCCCTTACTCTTCTCTCTGTACACCACCTCACTTGGTGCAGTTATCCGCTCCCATGGCTTCTCCTACTACTGTTATGCTGACGACACTCAGCTTTTCCTCTCTTTTCCACCTGACGACACAACAGTTTCAGCTCGAATATCAGCATGTCTGGCTGATATCTCCACATGGATGAAGGAACGGCACCTTCAGCTGAATCTGTCGAAGACTGAACTCATGGTCTTTCCAGCTTGTCCATCTGTTCAGCCTCAGAACAGTGTCCAACTTCCCTTGAGCCTACTTGTGCCCACAAACTCAGCCAGAAACCTGGGTGTCATGATTGACGACCAGCTGACCTTTAAGGTTCACGTGGCCTCAGTTTCTCGATCTTGTCGTTATGCCCTTTATAACATCAGGAAGATCAGATCCTTCCTGACCCAACAGGCCACACAACTTCTGGTTCAGGCTCTTGTGATGTCACGCATTGACTACTGCAACTCTCTTCTGGCAGGTCTCCCTGCATGTACAGTCAAACCTCTACAGATGATCCAGAATGCAGCAGCACGTCTGGTCTTCAACCAGTCCAAAAGAGCTCATGTCACTCCCTTGTTCATCTCCCTTCACTGGCTTCCAGTTGTAGCCAGAATCAAATTCAAAACTCTCCTCCTGGCTTACAAAACAATTACAAGAACGGCCCCAGCCAACCTGGATTCCCTGATCCAGGTCTACTCCCCTTCACACCCACTTCGCTCCGCATGTGAGAGACGCCTGGTGCTTCCAGCCCAGCACGGCTCGATATCTCTAGCCAGACTCTTTTCCTCTGTTGTTCCCAAATGGTGGAACAAACTACCAAACTCTGTGCGTTCTGCTGAGTCCCTTTCTACTTTTAAGAGACAATTGAAGACTCAGTTGTTCACAGAACACCTAGGCACTTAATCTGACTCCACCTTAAGGGTAGAATAAGTCAGGTGGTCCAAAACCCAGTACTTATTTAGCGCTGACAAAGTTAAAAAAAAAAAGGGGGGGGGGGGGGTGGCAATTGTTCTGCAACTTGATGGCAACACCTTTGACCAATCGCACTTGAAGCACTTTTTGCACTTACTACAGGTTTTTCCTTATGTCTGAATTCTTGCTTGTGTTGTACGTCGCTTTGGACAAAAGCGTCTGCTAAATGAAATTGTAGAATTGTAGAATTGTAAAAACTCTGCCCCCTGGTTTATGTTTGATTGTTTGAAAACAAAGGGAGCTTCCTCTAAGTTAAGATCATATATTTGTTGGACTAGAAATATGGTTGAGTTAGTTGTATACTCTTTAGCCTTATTTACTTATGGACCCTCTCTTAAAGAGGTAAGTTTCCCATGGCCCGCCAACAGGGCCTTAGCCGGGAGGGACAAGGGGCGCCCTCTTCTCCTCATTTGGGGATCTGTTTTTGTTCATGTCTCTGCTTATGTTCTGACGTTACCCTTATAGCTTATGCTAAGTTTTCATTTTGGAGGACTGTTAACTCACAATGTGTCTACTTTAAGTCTGATGGGATCCCATAACTTAAAAATTACATTTTTAAATGTAAATGGCCTGAATAATCCGATTAAGAGAAGTAAAGGTTTGGCTAAAATGAAAAGGGAAAAATCACATGTAACATTTTTACAAGAAACACATTTGTCAAAACATGCACATGAAAAATTAAAAAAGTTTGGCTGCTCTAATTCATACTTTAGTACTTGTAGAAATAGCTGTAAAAGAGGAGTGGCTACCTTGATCTCTAAGTCTGTTAACTTTGAATTGATCAGAGAAAGGAGTGATAACAAAGGCCAATACATAATTGTAGTAGGAAGGATTGATAATATTTTGATTACATTTGCAAATATTTATATACCTCCAGAAAGTGATAAAAAAAACTTCTTCAATCTGTATTTGATGTGATTAATTCTGAAAGTGAGGGGATTTTGATCTGTGGTGGTGACTGGAACACAATCTTAAATTATCAAATGGACACAACTAGTGCTAATAAGAAAAACACCATCGATCAAAAGATCTTAAGCTACTAATAAGAGAGTCAGGCCTGCTTGATATATGGAGAGCTCTACATCTACTTGACAAGGATTTCACCCACTACTCAGCTACACGCAAGGTACATTCCTGAATAGACATCCTTTTCGTGAATATTTCAGATAGATACAGAGTGAGAGACTACTCAATTGGAATAGCAGATATATCAGACCACAATGCAGGTTATATGACCATATATTTAAATAACAAACCAAAAAATATGCTATGGAGGCTTAATGTGAGCATCTTAAATAATGAATCAATGGTCAAGGAGATTAAAAAAGAAATCAATGAAAGCATAAAGGAGAACAAGAATAATGAGGCTGAACCAACAATCATCTGGGATACAATAAAGGCAGTTATGAGAGGGAACTTAATCTCCAGAACAGCATATCTAAATAAAATGAAAAAGGAAAAATATGATGAACTAGGGGAATCATTAAGGATTTTGGAGAAATTGCAACAGAGAGATAAATCCAAAAGAATAGTAAATCAGCTGAAGAATGTCAACGATCAATTAGACAATTTGGCAAAAGAAGAAATGGAAAAGAAGCTAAGATTCACTAAGCAAACATTTTTTGAGTCAGGCCCTAAAGCAGCAAGAATTTTGGCTAAACGCCTTAGGGCATAAAAAATCAAGAATTCAATCCATAAAATTAGAGACCCAGAAACAAACAAACTAACCCTTGAGCCAAGAGAAATTAATAAAGCTTTCAAAAGATACTATGAAAAATTATACTCGCAGCCTGGAAATAATGTAGAAGCAACTCAACAGTACTTGCCTGGACTGGACCTCCCCTCTATAGGACGGATACAAAATGATACACTAAATGCCCCATAACTAAAAAAGAGTTAGAATCTGTAATAAATAGATTGAAAACTAACAAAAGCCCTGGCAGCGATGGGTACCCTAACGAATGGTACAAGGTCTTTAAAGACACACACTCCACCTAAACTGGGACACAGAATCAATGAAATATTTGGGGGTAATAATTTCCAGGGATCTGGATGCAATCTTTAAGATTAATTATAGTAAGATTAATGACCAAATTCAAAAAGACATGATAAAATGGTCAAAGCTGGTCTTAGATTTTGGCGCAAGAATTGACACGGTAAAAAGGAATTTCTTGCCAAGACGACTGTACTTATTTTTATCATTACCAGTTAGAATACCTGAAACTCAATTTAGATCATGGGATAAACAAATTTCAAGATTTATTTGGGCTGGAGCAAGACCCCGAGTTAAATTTAAAACACTTCAGCTGAGTAAGGAAAATGGAGGCCTAGCTCTGCCTAATTTAAAAAATTATTATTATGCAGCCCAAATCAGATACCTGGTTTACTGGTGCTCAACAAATTACACACGTGGACAAAATTGTTGGTACCCCTCAGTTAAAGAAGGAAAAACCCACAATTCTCACTGAAATCACTTGAAACTCACAAAAGTAACAATAAATAAAAATTTATTGAAAATTTAATATTCAAAAACAGCCATTACTTTTGAATTGTTGATTAACATAATTATTTAAAAAAACAAACTAATGAAACAGTTCCAGCCATAAGCTGCAGAGGCTGCGTGTGATGTCATCCACAACGCTGAAGCTAAACTTCAAACACAGCATCCTGAAGCCCTTGTGCTAATCTCTGGAGACTTCAACCATGTCACCTTGGACAATACACTGGCTGCTTTCCACCAGTATGTGGAATGTAACACCAGAGGGAGGAGGACTTTAGACCTGATGTATGCAAACGTGAAGAATGCATACAGAGTCACCCCCTTGCCTGCACTGTGGAAAGCAGACCACAATCTGGTCCTGCTTAAACCTCACTACACACTAAGAGTGAGGAAACTACCTACAACCACACGCTCATTCAGGAAGTGGTCTCCTGAAGCCGAGCAGGCCCTGAAAGACTGCTTCGAGACCACGGACTGGGAAACACTGCAGGGGTCTCACAGCAAGGACATGGAGGAGATGGTTGACTGCACCACGAGCTATATTAACTTCTGTATGGACACTGTGGTCCCAGTTAGATCTGTACGCTGCTTTGCTAACAACAAGCCCTGGATAACGAGTGACATAAAGGGCCTTCTGAACCAGAAGAAGAAGGCCTTTAAAGATGGCAACACGTCAGAGCTCAAGCGGATACAGAGGGAACTCAGAGTCCAGCTCAGGGAGGCAAAGGAGCAGTACAGAAGGAAAATAGAAGAAAGGATGCAGACCAACAACATGAGGGAGGTGTAGGAGGGGATGAAGACCATCACTGGCTGCAGCTCCAAGAGAAGTGCCCCCACTGAGGGGGGTATGGGAAGGGCAAACCAGCTTAACCACTTCTTCAACAGGTTTGACCACCCCAACCCATCCACACCTATAAACACAGCAGCCCCCACTCCCCCACAAGCCAACACCAACACAGATGAGGACACCACCCCTCCCCCCATAACACCTCCCATGACAATCACAGCAGCTCAGGTCTGTGGAGAGCTGAAGAGGCTGCGCCCCAACAAAGCTGCAGGACCTGATGGAGTATCCCCGAGACTACTGAAGGCCTGCGTGAGGGAGCTGGGACACCCCCTCCAACGCATATTCAACCTGAGCTTGGGACAGGGGTGGGTTCCCCAGCTGTGGAAGACATCCTGCATCATTCCAGTACCAAAGAAACCACATCCTGGTGAGCTGAACGACTTCAGGCCGGTCACCCTGACGGCCCACGTGATGAAGACCATGGAACGGTTGCTGCTACACCACCTGAGGCCACAGACCCACCACGCCCTGGACCCTCTGCAGTTTGCTTATCAGGAGAAGACCAGAGTGGAGGATGCAAAACCTTTCTGCTCCACCGATCTCTCTCTCACCTGGATAGAGGCAGTGGTGCTGTGAGGATTGCATTTTTGGACTTCTCCAGTGCCTTTAATACAATCCAGCCACTGCTCCTCAGGGACAAACTGACAGATATGGGAGTTGAAACACACCTGGTGGCGTGGATTACTGACTACCTGACCAACAGACCTCAGTACGTGAGGCTGGGGGACAGCAGGTCCGACACTGTGGCCAGCAGCACAGGAGCACCGCAGGGAACTGTACTCTCTCCGGTCCTGTTCACCCTGTACACGTCCGACTTTCAGTCCAACACGGAGCTCTGCCATGTGCAGAAGTTCGCAGATGACACAGCCATCGTAGGGTGTATCAGGGGTGGACAGGAGGATGAGTACAGGAAACTGATCCAGGACTTCGTCACATGGTGTGACTCCAACCACCTGCTACTCAATACCACCAAGACCAGGGAGATGGTGGTGGACTTTAGGAGACCCAGGCCGCATCCAGAACCGGTCATGATCAAAGGGGACCGCGTGGATGTGGTCCACACCTACAAATACCTGGGAGTGCAGCTGGATGACAAACTGGACTGAACTGCCAACACTGATGCTCTGTGTAGAAAGGGAGAGAGCTGCATGTACTTCCTCAGAAGGCTGGCATCCTTCAACATCTGCAAGAAGCTGCTACAGATCTTTTATCAGTCTGTAGTAGCGAGCGCCCTCATGTACGCAGTAGTGTGCTGGGGAAGCAGCTTGAAAAAGAAGGATGCTGCACGCCTGGAAAAACTGGTGAGGAAGGCTGGCTCTGTTGTTGGCACAGAGCTGGACAGTCTAACATCAGTGGCAGAGCAACGGACATTGAACAGGCTCCAGTCCATCATAGACAATCCAAGTCATCCTCTGCACAGCAGCATCTCCAGACAAAGGAGCAACTTTAGTGACAGACAACTGTCATTGTCCTGCTCCACAGACAGACTGAAGAAATCGTTCCTCCCCCATGCCATCCGGCTCTTCAACACCAACCGGGGAGGGTGATAAAATGGACAAAATAAATAAAAAAACTCCGGACTCACTACACACTAACACCACACACACACACGCACCTTACCACACACACACACACACACACTCACATCTACATGCTGGACTAAAGTGTGAAAAAACAGACTGAAACACACGGTCTTTTGCACAACTGCATTACTGCACTGTTGAACTGCCAGATGTTTAGATGTTTATATATATATATATATATATTTTTATAGTCTTATTTGTATATAGTCTTATTTGTAACTTACATGCTCTCATGTTCTCTGCCTTTCATGCTGCTGGTATTGTGAATTTCTCCTTGGAGATTAATAAAGTATCTATCTATCTATCTACACACGTGGACAAAATTGTTGGTACCCCTCAGTTAAAGAAGGAAAAACCCACAATTCTCACTGAAATCACTTGAAACTCACAAAAGTAACAATAAATAAAAATTTATTGAAAATTAAATAATCAAAATCAGCCATCACTTTTGAATTGTTGATTAACATAATTATTTAAAAAAACAAACTAATGAAATAGGGCTGGACAAAAATGATGGTACCCATAACTTAATATTTTGTTGCACAACCTTTTGAGGCAATCACTGCAATTAAACGATTTCTGTATTTGTCAATGAGCGTTCTGCAGCTGTCAACAGGTATTTTGGCCCACTCCTCATGAGCAAACAGCTCCAGTTGTCTCAGGTTTGATGGGTGTCTTCTCCAAATGGCATGTTTCAGCTCCTTCCACATATGTTCAATGGGATTCAGATCTGGGCTCATAGAAGGCCACTTTAGAATAGTCCAACGCTTTTCTCTCAGCCATTCTTGGGTGTTTTTGGCTGTGTGTTTTGGATCGTTGTCCTGTTGGAAGACCCATGACCTGCGACTGAGACCAAGCTTTCTGACACTAGGCAGCACATTTCTCTCCAGAATGCCTTGATAGTCTTCAGATTTCATCGTATCTTGCACACTTTCAAGACACCCTGTGCCAGATGTAGCAAAGCAGCCCCAAAACATTACTGAGCCTCCTCCATGTTTCACCGTAGGGACAGTGTTCTTTTCTTCGTATGCTTGGTTTTTGAGTCTACGAACATAGAGTTGATGTGTCTTACCAAAAAGCTCCAGTTTGGTCTCATCTGTCCAAAGGACATTCTCCCAGAAGCTTTGTGGCTTGTCAAAATGCATTTTTGCAAATTCCAGTCTCGCTTTTTTATGAGTTTTTTTCAGCAGTGGTGTCCTCCTTGGTCGTCTCCCATGAAGTCCACTTTGGCTCAAACAACGACGAATGGTGCGATCTGACACTGATGTACCTTGGCCTTGGAGTTCACCTTTAATTTCTTTGGAGGTTGCTCTGGGCTCTTTGGATACAATTCCAACGATCCGTCTCTTCAATTTGTCATCAATTTTCCTCTTGCGGCCACGTCCAGGGAGGTTGGCTACTGTCCGTGGGTCTTGAACTTCTGAATAATATGAGCCACTGTTGTCATAGGAACTTCAAGCTGTTTAGAGATGGTCTTATAGCCTTTACCTTTAAGATGTTTGTCTATAATTTTTTTTTCGGATGTCCTGGGACAATTCTCTCCTTCGCTTTCTGTTGTCCATGTTCAGTGTGGTACACACCTTTTCACCAAACAGCAGGGTGACTACTTGTCTCCCTTTAAATAGGCAGACTGACTGATTATGAGTTTGGAAACACCTGTGATGTCAATTAAATGACACACCTGAGTTAATCATGTCACTCTGGTCAAATAGTTTTCAATCTTTTATAGAGGTACCATCATTTTTGTCCAGGCCTGTTTCATTAGTTTGTTTTTTTAAATAATTATGTTAATCAACAATTCAAAAGTAATGGCTGTTTTTGATTATTTAATTTTCAATAAATTTTTATTTATTGTTACTTTTGTGAGTTTCAAGTGATTTCAGTGAGAATTGTGGGTTTTTCCTTCTTTAACTGAGGGGTACCAACAATTTTGTACACGTGTGTATCTATCTATCATCTGACTGTCAAAATGCTGAGCCAGGCATCGAGGACAGCACAGTTGTTATCTAAATATGATTCCATGGTTACCCAGTCCGGAGGGTCTGGGCGGTCATGAAAAAAAGACCAGAAAGACAAGCATCTTATGTTTGCGGCCCAATAATAAAAGCAAAAATTGGGGAGTGCCAGGCTGCCATCGGTCTTATTCTTTTGAAGGTGGGTTTTGTTAAGTCTGGGGCATTTACCGCGCCAGATGTAAGAGGAGATAAGAGAATCAAGTTGATTGAAAAAGGACTTCAAGATAAAGAGCGGGAGAGCCTGAAAAAGATATAAAAATTTGAGTAGAATCATCATTTTAATTGAATTAATGCACCCCACAAGAGAGGTCGACAAAGGGGACCATTTTGTTAGTGTTTGTTTTACCTGGTCCAGCATTGCCCCCAAATTTTCTTTATATAGGTCTTTGAAATTACGAGTAATTGTGATCCCCAAATATGAAAATTTATAGCCCCTGATTGTAAAAGGAACACTGGTGAGTGTAGTTGTTTGTAATTTGCTATTAATTGGAAAAATCTCACTCTTGTTAAGATTTAATTTATATCCTGAAAGTTGACCAAGTTGATGAAGCAGGGACAAGACTGGAGGCAGAGAAGTGGTTGGATTTGACACAAAAAGTAAAAGGTCATCAGCATAGATCGCAATCTTGTGTTCCCGTTTGATCCTAATAATTCCTGAGAAGTGCTCACATTCACGTAAAGCAGTAGCGAGAGGTTCAATGGCTAAATAAAAAAGTAAGGGACTAAGTGGGCACCCCTGACGAGTGCCACAGTGCAAGCTGAACGACTTTGACAGCTGTGAGTTGGTATGGATGGAAGCTAAGGGATTAGAATATAGCAATTTGATCCAGTTAATGAATTTTGGTCCAAACCCAAATGAGTCCAGGACAGCAAAAAGGTATCTCCACTCTACGTGGTCGAACGCCTTCTCAGCGTCGAGAGAGACCACACATTCAGGGACTTCATCAGAGGCAGAGTACACCACATCCAAGAGCCTGCGGATGTTAAAATAGGCATATCTGTTTTTTATAAACCCAGTTTGATCTGCAGATATCGAGGGAAGAGGGGTTTCGAGTCTATGTGCTAGGAGTTTAGCTAGTATTTTAGCATCTGTATTTAAAAGGGAGATAGGCCTGTAGGAGGCACAATGAGTTGGATCTTTCTCTTTTTTAGCTATTAACCCTTGCCACCTGAAAACGCTCTGGAGCATTTTCTTGTTGCGCCACTGTAATCAAAACAAAGCAGGAAAATGAAGCGTCGGCGAGTCTCCCTTTAAATGTGTGCTGAAAGTGCAGATTTTAAACTTTCTACCAGTTTTTGAATCATTTTGATCGGCCAAGTACAACCAGAGATATGATCAATAATTAACGCCACATTTTTTACCGAACTTCACCAGAGCTATTTCCAGCGTCTTTTATGCACGGCGAAACTTTGAACTTTGGACTCAGCGGAGAGTACTCTCTGCTGAAAGCATCTGGCGAGAAACACAGACCTTTGGAGTTATGCTTGGTGTAGGAAGGAAAATGTAGACCAGATTTTCACAAACCTGGCGTTCTCTGGAGTAAAAACGTGAACTAGATTTCCCCAAAGGTGACTGAGAAACTTGGAGCTGAGTGACAGAGACGCTCTGACGGGGAGCGGCCGCACAGACACGCCCCCAGTCTCTGTGTTCATAGTAAGAGAGTGGAATATTCTAGAAATACAAAGAGGAAAGATGGCCAAAGTGCAGATTTGGAACTTTCTATCATTTTTTTTTTAGTCAGGTGATAGTTATCACTCTTTGGGAGAGCAGCACGTCCTTCACTGGCTTTGGCCACAGATCACTCTCTCTGCTGACACCAAAGATGCACAGAAAATGAAGATTTTGTTTCAGATGTAGTATATTACTACTACTACTAATAATAATAATAACAATAATAATAATTATTATTATAATAAAATAAAATAATAATAATAAAACAACAACAACAATAATAATATTCATAATAAACATATTCTAGCAATGGAGAACACCAGGACTCTGGATTCTCCCTGTGGTCCTAAAGCCTGTTTCCATTATTTTTGTCATTGTATAGATTGTAGCGGACAGAAAAAGCTTTTTGGAATGGTACAAATTCATTTATGTAAAATTTTATTGTGACTCCTTATGATTTTGTAAATAGTTGTGCAAAAACGCCTAAAAAGAGTCCTGCATTTTAGTGCAAATAGTGGTATACAACTGTGTTTACTGCTAAATTTGTACATTATTTTATGACAAACAATTTATATTTACATTATAAGTTCTGAAAAAGATTCATTACACATGTTTATGGTGTCCACAGCAAAAAAATCTAACTTTTTTCTACTCGGACTTTGTATTTTTTCTGCTATTTTAGGTCAAGTGTGTTCATACATTATATCAAAATGTCTAAATAATTATAGAATCACACAGGTGAGGTTGTGCTGAAAAAAAAGATACCAAGCAAAGCAAGATCAACAGCTTTTAAGATGAAATATAAAGGTAAAATCAGAATTTGTCAAAAACGGACCTCAACCCCCCCCAGGGCCCTAAGGGTTAAAGTGATACATGCTTCAGAGAGGGAACTGGGAAGTAGGCCTAGCTTACAAGAGTCTGAAAAGACCAAGCATAAGTACGGGGATAAAAGTGGAGAGAATTTCTTAAAGAATTCTGTAGGAAGACCGTCAGGTCCAGGGCATTTACCAGACTTCATTGAAGAAATAGCCAAGCTAATTTCATGCTCAGAGATGGGCTCCTCCAAATTTTGCATGGCATTAGGTTAAAGTTTGGGGATGTTAAGATTGTTTAAAAAGTCTGAAATTTCTTTGTCATCAGCTTGGGACTCTGAAGAGTAAACTTGGTAATAGAAGTCTCTAAAAGCTTTGTTGATTTCCAAGTGATCAGAGGTAATGTGGCCATTTGGCAACTGAATGTTAGAAATGCTTTGTCTGGCACTGGAGCCTTTAAGGAGGTTTGCCATCATCTTGTCAGATTTATCCCTGTGAACATAAAACCTGGTCTTCTGCTTTAAAAGTAAGTATTCAGCAGAGTAAGTAGTTAGCAGGTCAAATCTGGTCTTAAATTCCAATCGTTTTTTATGTAACTCTGGATCTTTGGTTTGTGCGCACAGATGCGTACTTAAATTCTCAGCAAGAAGCTTTAATGACATGTGGGGCCCATTTCTAAACGTGTTTCATTCCATTTGAAACAACCACTATAATTGTTTACTTACTTACCTTTCATTTCCTTAGTATGGACTGCAGTTCTCAACTCATTTACTCAAGTATACTCGACAAATCTGTGCTCATTTGCTAGAGTCACTGGCAGTGGTGGGGGGAGGGTGGGGGATTGTGTTCTTTTTTTTCTTTCTTTCTTCTCTTTCTTGTTTGTTTGTGATCTTGCCTTGTAATCTGCACAAATGAAGTTTTTTTTTTTAATGTACTATATTTTTTTCTACTATTCCTGTGCGGTGCAAATAATTTGTTTGGTAAAAACTTCAATAAAAATATTTTGACTTAAAAACACCCAAAATATGTTTTTGAACTAGAGGCTAAATTCTGTGGTTTATTTTAGTATGACAGTGAAGAAAACATTTTCATTTATATTTCTCTCCATAAGTCTGGATGGGATCTGTAGTGACTTTGCGCATGCGCAATTCATCTGTCGTCTGGCCGCGGAGTGATGTGGGTCTCCCTTAATCAGACACTGGAACTGCTGCGGAACTGGACTGACAGCCTGTGGTTTGGGACAGGGAGGAGCTTACAGCAGCACCTGCTGCTTGTTGAGGACAGTAACTGTAGAATGATCCGAGTTTTCCTGTCAGAGTCTCCAAAACGACAGAAAAAGTCGCTAGATTTGTTGCTAGTCACTTTTGACAAAAAAGGTCGCTAGGACTCTTTGGAAAGTCGCTAGATTTAGCGAGAAAGTCGCTAAGTTGGCAACACTGCCGCGTGCCTGGGCTTGCCGTAAGGCACGTCGGTGACGTAAAATACTGCTGTAAAACGTGTTTTGCGACACTGCGATATAAACGATAGGATCTTCACATAAAACGATAGACATTTTCTATCGTCCAGACGATATCTATAGTCATATCGCCCAGCCCTAAGTGGGCAAAATTAATTTTGCATATTGCAGTGCACCTAGTGGTTTAATGCAAATACATTTGCACTTCAAAATAGGGTACTGAGCTTGATCCAAGGAATTGAATGCAAAGCCAATTCTGAAAACTGGGTATGTGGTTCAAAAAAAGACATGCATAAACACACCTCTAACTGCTATCCACTGGTGGCACTAAAGTGCTCAAATAACAGACATGAAACTTGCTGAAAAGAATTTGGGAATGTCCCAATAAGTGTGCCAAAGTTCAAGCCTTTCTGTCACATTTCTTGATGATGCTCCATTAGCAGAAGAAGGAAGAAGAAATAGGTGCTACATAAGAAAAGGGTAGAAATACAGTGGGAGCCTGAGGAGTTTTGCTGCTTGGCACTCAAATAAACCCTCTACATTTACAAAAGCATCCAATAGACTTTTGCTATTGCCAGATAAGCAAAAGAGTATAAAAAAATTAATTAGGGCTTCACTCCAAGTCCAAGTGTCCCTGTAAGCCAAGTCTGTCCAAATTTTTTTCAAAGAGGGCCAGATTTGAAGAGTCAGCATGCATGAGGGCCAACCATTCTGCCTGACATTCTTTGAACCATTGAAATCAAATGCACATTTGATGGAAATTTTATTGCAAATGACACATTTTTCATTTTGAACATGTACAAAATGAAAAGTTTCCATCAACTTTAAAAGGAGTGATCAGAGAGTACAGTGGACAGATCAGCACTTCTCTCTGTATAAAGGGACATCCCTCCATTAAGGGTGACCAAAGCACCGGGAGTGTAAGGTCAGCATAAACCAAAGCATGTTGATGAAGAGCGGAGTTTTTTTCAGAAAAGTTTTTGTCTTATTAATAAATGCAGTTTTTTTTAATGTATGGCAAGTCTAAATAGATCTTACCAAGCTCACTCTGTTTTTTAATATCCAAAGGCCAAATAAAATGAAATGAGCTGAACTGAGGAAAAAAATCTGGATTCAGGTTCATTTTTAACATTAAATGTTATTGGAAATTAACATTGCCTAAGACATGAACAGGAACAAAAAAACACCAACATTCAACTTTTAATGAAGTGCAAATTCCATGTGTTCAGATATATTCATGATTTTGACCAACACAAAACAAATTAAATTAACTGCAATTTTACAATATATTCTTCTCAGATAACCAAACAAATAATTTTCTTGCAAAAATGTTTTGCCAGTGGAAAAAAATGTAATTCATTCACGAGAACAGGGAGTGCAGAAAGGTGCAGAATTACATCACAAGCAAAGAGAAAAGGAGCAAAAGGCGAACAGAGGAACAACTTTACATCATCCCCATACACAGAAAACATATGACTGCTCCATACAACACCATCCAGACTACCCAGCTCTGAAGTGGCACATAAACACAATCAAAACAATGAGTTAGATGGAGGGCTTTACTCAGCTGGGATAGAAATAGGAGAGGAGAGGAGAGATTTAGAACCAAATCCCTTTGTTGTGAGGGATGATACTGAGCTCTGGAGTGCATCACATGGGCCAGGTCTGGTTCAAAGGCTGTGATGTTGATGCGCAAAATGTCACGCAAGTGAGAGTCAGTTAGTCTTGTCCTAACACGGTTCTTATTAAAGTTCATCACAGAAAATATTTTCTCACGTAGATATGTCGAGTCAAATAAACGTAGCAAACATTTGAATAACTTGAAACCGGCCTTTTTCAAGTTGACGGTAAAAGTTAACAAGCGAGAGCTGTTGGTGACGACTGCATAACTCACTGTCACACCGCAGGTCAATAAGCTCCAGCTGCAGGTGATCCGGAGCATCATTGGGGTCGGTGGAGAATGGAGAGAAGAAGAGCCTGATGTCCTTTTCAATACTTGCAAAATCTTGAAAGCACAGTTGAAATTCCCCAGCCAGAGATGCGATGTCTGCTGCATACCTCCTCGTTTGCGCACTGATACTCAGGGCTCCAGATAAACTTTTTTTCCTAGGAGCACAGTGGCCCCTAACTTAAAATTTTAAGAGCGCAAGCAGGAAATTTAGGGGCGCACACCAAAATCGACTTGCAAAGTAAATATTCACATTTCCTCTCATTTTCACTATATTACTGAAAAATACTTGCACAATAAATGCAGAAATTATGTTTTCAATTTACATTTTACTGTGCAGCAGTTGACACAACATAACAAGAAAAGCACTCAGAGTGCGCAGTACTCCACCAAGGCTGCTCAGTTGATGTATAATTTCAGACGGATGAAATCTGTAATAAAAATGACCTTGTGCTGAGCACAGGTATGTGTTATGTCTGTGCACGTTATGTATTTATACCGAATCACGTGTAAATTACTCTTATAAAGGTCTGTTGATCAGTTCATCAATTTTGATAAGACTTTGTTTTGCTAGTGTTAAAATAACCGTTTCCTCCAGGCTTTTATTTTGAAGACGTATTTTTAATGCTACGGGCTTTTATTTTGTAACCATTCCAGCGGCACAGGAAATGTTTCTCTAAGATGAGGTTTCTTGACATGACAAAGACGCTGCTGAAAAGTCCGAAAATCCACGTAAAGATCAAAGAAAACGGTTCAACGCTGTTGCTGTCTAGCAAAGGATGTGTCTAAACTTAGAAGCAGCTGGAATGAGGACAAGAAAGGAGGGAAGGACAGGAAGGTGAATTTGTGTTCAAAAGGCTGAACGTAAATGAAGGCTTTGTGAAACATCAAGAGCTTCACCCATAGATATGAAGCCATAGATATTTATGGCTTCACCGTCATTCGCCCCCTGCTCTCACACACATTGGCCCGCCTTCTTCTTCTTTGGTGTTCGTCTCCTTTCTTCTTCTTCTGGAGATTGTCAGTTGACCAGCTCATTTGCGCATTACTGTCTACTGGGCTGAAGTGTGGAGCACAAGTTTGTCGGCAACAAAAAATATTCAATAGTAATTTTTTAAAAAATTGGCAAATTTACTGGTCGCACATGAGTGAGTAGATGAAAAATTTACTCGCAATCGCTCAAATTTTGGTCGCAAAATGCGACCATTTAGTCGCAGTCTGGAGCCCTGATACTGTCACGAGATTTGACAGTATCAGTAATGAACAGTTGTCCTGAGGAAAACTGTTCATTATTTCCCGCAGCGCTGAAAAATGTACGGCTGTGTTTGTGACAAGTGCCATTGGAAAAGCTGCAGCTTTGTTTCAGATGCTTTGATGTGTGAATACAGCTGGTTCACCTGCATCTTGGCCCTGAAGACTCGTGCTCAACACATTCAGATGCTTTGTTTATCAACTAAAAATCCCAAATCAGCCAAACACAATCAGATAGTTCTGACATCGGTTGTCCCTTATCTGCCAAAAATTGTCCAGTTTCCCTCCTGTGAGAGAAGAGACACCGCAGCGCACACCCCCGACTCAGCCACCTTATATTAGTGTGATATAAAACATCACCATACTCGGCCTGGATGTCCAGTAGAAACAGTTTAAACTGGCGGTGGGACAGGGCTTTCGAGCAAATGAAATTAAGTCTTGACCACTGGCTTCATGGCATGGTCATATTTGAAATGTTTAGCACAGAGAGCTTGTTGATGAATGATACAATGAAGCTTAATGGCTTTGCCTCCTTGTTCACTCACCTTGTTGCAGATTAGAGTTGATGGCCACTTCATTCGTCAGCCATGGCAGGTGTGCCATCAGTAATAATCCCAGTGACTTTTCCAGGGCAGTTTCATATCACCCACAGCATAACTAACAGAAACAAAAAAATCTGTTCCTCTTGCTCTGTCCATAATAAGGCTCTGGAGGTCAAGAAGCTAATCAGTCACATTAATCTCATCATCCACCCCTCTCAAAATAATAAGCAACTGAGCAGTATCAATGCCTCTGTGCTGTCATTATGTGCTATTGAAAAGAAGCCAGAATTTGCTCCTTTGCCCACCAACTGTCTTTTCATGTCTGCTGAAACATCTTCAATTTGCAGCGCTACAGTGTTTCGTGCCAGGCTAACTTTGGCAAACTCTTGCTTCTTCTCAGGGCAAATATTCTCAAGTATTTTCATAATACGGTCTTTTCTAAATTCACCATTGGAAAAAGATTTGCAGTGCAGGGGTTGTGCGGCAGGTGATTTTTAGGATAGTTTCGTATAGTACCACCCAACAGGAGGACACGTTGTGCGAATTCGTGAGACGAATACCGTTCACTCTCCCTCCAGTGTTGGGGGAGGCGAATATTCGGATCTCAAAATTAATATCCAGATACCACTGTTGGGACCGAATATTCGGATATTCGGGTCCAGCCCTAGAGATTCAAACACCGAAATGGAATGCATTATTCGCTTTATTCGCCCTGTGTTTTTTGCTAAACCACATCAGACAACCCACATTAGAAAATGTGTACTGTGTGAAACATCAGTGGTGCCAAAACCCTATTTTTTTTACGATGAACATTATTACTAAGATAAATTCTTTAACTGCATGGATCCTGAAGTTTTCTGGTGGCAAGGTTGACAAGACTAACAATTAGTCACTTGAATCCAGAAAACAAGACACCATATAAAGCACAATATGGACAAACACGGAAAAGAAAAACTCATCAAATCCAAGATATGAAGAGCTATACTTACGAACAACAACAATAAATATTTTAGTGAGGCCATTATGCTTTAACTTTTGCTGTAAAATTATATTTTAAAAAAACTAATTGTATTTCTATGATGTACTTCTGTAAAAAAAAAAAAAAAAGAAATATTTCTGAGTCAAAACTAAAATGGTGTCTAACAGTACAGCTCACTTAGGGACTGATATGTCAACTTTTGTGTGTGCTAGAATCTAGGTATTTTGACAGCATGGATATTCAACAGTTTTGATTTTAAGACCACCCCCAGTGCCTGTCATTAGGTCACAAAACAGTTAGCTTTGTGGCCTGGTTAGGAGAGCTCAGGCTCTGTCCATTTTGGCTTCAGCTGGAGAATGTGAGAATGTGCTATTTTAAAAGATGGAAGTAACTTGAGACACTGGGAAGTCTGTGGGATGGTCTAAACATAACTCCATGCTGCTATCTTGCTATGTGGAATGAGCCTTCTCCACAAACTCATGTGGAAGAAACTGGGCTAACCTCTGGAAAAAAAAAATCAAAGAAGAAAATAAAACACCTGAGTGTCTTGTATTCCATAGATTTGTTCATTTAAAAACAGAGCCAATATGGGAATTCATTTTGCACATTGTGAAAGTCTAAAGGTTAAAGCACAAGTCACAGTACCAGAGGTAAAACATATCCCATTTTATATACTGTAGGACAATATAGCTGATGTTTCAAAAATTCTGAGCATAATACTTAACATGATGAAAGTAATTAAGAGTCCTCAGACACCAGAAATCATTATAATGTTCAAGCAATTTCAATATGTAAAAATATAATATATAGTGGACAACTGATTTAATGCAATTCCACTTTTGCAAGTTCAAAAAATAAAATACAGTTGTAATAAGATAATTTTCTTACAGTTTTTGTTGTGTGGAAGTGCATTCTAGCATCGATTGCAGTTAGAGCTTTGACTTGTTAAATTAATTTGCATTTTATTGTGCCGTATTCAACAATTTGATGTCAATACAATTCATTTCAAGATACATATTTTGATACTATTGAATCATCAATGCCTAATCATCTGCGGATTTTGTTAAAAATTAAGTTGTAATATTTGCATACACTAAGAGCGGCTATTGCAATTTTGTCTTTGCAGTAGTGTTTTGACATATGATGAATTCTGGTAGCAGTCTGTTAGAATTTGGTTATATTTTGAACATGGCATCGCAATTTTGACAGTTTTGACACCATATAAAAGGTATTCTGTATGTTTAACTGGAAATTATAGTCACACTGACCACAAATCACAAGACATGGTTTGTCTTTTTTTTAAAACTTCAATAGAATTTAACTTTGAAATTGTTTGTCAAATTTTCACAATTTTATTGTCCCGTCCTGCTTACAGATAATCTTGTTACCATAGCAACGAAATCTTTCTCAGTCTCATGTTTGTTATAGTATTTTTCTGTGCTGTAAATTTATTATTCAGGTCATGTGTAGCATGTGGCATTTCATATTTTTTTCGCAATGAAGAAAAATCCCATCAAATTGTCCTGCCGTGTTGGTAGGACTTTTGGCTCAGACTCCATGCATTTCATTGTGGGTCATGTCCATTAAATGAGTGATAACATATATTTAGCTGTGAGTATGCAAGGGCTATCATATCAAAATGCGAACTAGAGACATATAGCAAGTTAAAAATACCAAAAAGAACTGGTCACCTCAGGTGGTACCAATATCTGAAATTTTGGGTCCTGACCCAAGGACTATGTAGTCTTTAGGCCCAAGTTGATGGTGTCATCAGGGGGACTTTCTCAGACTGGACAAATGCCACAGACCACTTTATACAGAAGTTTTCCCACTCTGAGCAGTACTCTGTATGATTAACTAACTGGAATTTGTGTTCCATTGACTTTGTCAGTTGAATATACATTATTATCTTTGTATACATGCTTATGCTGATGACAAGTGCTCCCAAATATAATAGAAAATCAGAAAATTCTTCAGAGGGAAAGACAAAGTTGAGCATTTCCACCACATCTCAAAGTTTTCATCAGTTATATCCAAGTATGAAACACTGGTCATGCAATGCTAGCTAAGCTAACTCCATCACAAGCTAAAACAAGTTAGTCTGTATTCCTTAAACTATAATGAACTTAACAAAACAAACTTTTTCTAGAAGTTTAAAGGTCTTATTAAATCTTTAATAAATAGTTAAATGAAATGGCAGAATATCATTAATTGAATAACAGAAAAAGAAATGTCAGGTAAATATAGATAGTTTGTGTCACAAATGCAAAAAGTTATTTTAAAATGCATTGTGATCATGCAGCAGTCATGAGTTGATGATTAACATGGCAAGATTATCTAATCAAGTTTGCTGTACTGTGAACACATTTTCTAGATTTGGCTCAATAAAAAAATGGACTGAAAACCAGAAACAAAAATCAGTTGCATGTGTAACGGTGGTGAACAGCTAGGTCAGTGCTAGGTTGTCAGTAAGTTATTACACTGGCATTTTTCAATTATGCACTTTGTATTTTCCTACATGACTCAAAACAACATTAATTGTACTATTATTCAAACTACTGCTGCCAATCTGGGTTGTTACAACAAATAATAACAAAAGCAGAGAGCGGGAAAGAGTGGGAGAAGAGGATTTTTTTAAAAGAAAAAAAAAAGGTCAGGATCCCATTTTTTAAAAATATTACCATTAGTATGTTGTACTTCCTAAATGACTGGTTCCAGGTCAATGTAACTGCTACTCAACAGCAATCAGGAAAGTATGATGGATTAGAAGAGTGACATTGTTTTGGTGTTTTACTGGAGTCAGTCACACAAAATCAAACTCTCCTCACAGACAACTGATAGGGAGCCTGAAACATTGGAAGCTAACTGCCTCAGATTTGCATTCCGTTGATAATTCTTTATAGGCTGTTCAGACTTAGTCCAAGCAAAACTCACTGTATACGTATTGCTGTCTCGATGTCTGCTAAGAACTATGATGCTGGATGGTGTTCTAGAATGCCCCAATAAAACACTCAAAAACTACAAGTCTCCGCAAAATGTCAACTTTCCAAACTGAAACAGAAATGCTTCTTACAATTCATTCATGATTTCGCATAACCATGCTGGATCAAAATTACCTCCACAGCTACTCCCAAATTTATGACAGTAGGAACAGGTGTTCCTAGGTCATAAATTTCACGACGCCCCCTCTCACCTCCATCACCATACGTCTCTACGCCATAACCGTCTTGCAGTCCGTTACTCCAGGTCCCCTCGTACCTGGCCGGCGTGTTCAGACTCTGCCGGACACCATACCGGCCTTTAAACCCGTGAGTCCACTCTCCCCGGTAAATCCACCTCCCTTTGGTTTCTACACCGAGTCCGTGTCGTTTGCCCTGTGCCCAGTAGCCCTGGTACACGTTGCCGCTGGGCCAGGTGTAGACCCCAACCACCTCGAAACCGTTGGACCATGAGCCAGAGTATTCGCCCTGGCCCTTGGGTCCGGTGCACACACCGTGGCCGTGGGCTTTGCCGTCCTCCCAGCCTCCACAGTAGGTGCCACCATCATCAAAGTCGAACCGACCGCCCGTCATTCAGAAACAGAGAGTAGCGTATTGCTTGGAGGCTTATGTTTAAGTCCAGAGTGTGCGAATTGTTCTCAGAAGCGATGTTATGATGGCAGGGAAACCTCTGTGAGAGTACCAGTTGAGGGAACAGGTAGTGATGGCGGCTGGACTCATCGGCAGGTCTGTGTCAGTGACTAAAAGCGAGGCGTGGGAGGGTGAGAGGCGGCCGCCACGGCTGCAGGCGTTCCACTGCCGAGTATTAGGAGACTCCCCCACTCTATTTCTGAAGTGAAGACTGCCTAAGCTACGGGTGATGAAATGATACGGTGCTTCCTGTTTGACTTTTAAGAATAATAGCCAGCAATTCAAACTATGTTTTTGAGTAGCCTATTGCAAATCCATCTGTCCACTAATGCCTCCTCTGTTTCTGAGTGTAAGCTGGCAATTACACAGACTGCTCCTGAGGCAGTCAAGGCCTCTGGACAATTGATGCTGAAATGTCCTGATGTGCTGAAATTAAATAAATGGCTGTCTTCACTATACAATGAACTTTATTTCAGCCAAAAAGACAAATATGAAACATGAAAAATCACAAACCGAGTGACAGACTTAGTTATACATTCTGTATAATTTTCAGCATATTGTAGGGTGACCATATTCTGTTTCTCTGAAAAGAGGACACACTTCCAGCTCGCGCGCAAAAAAATTTCAGTCCCCCCCTCCCAATTTTTAGGGGTTTTCCATGGGTCTGGGGGCTTTCTGTGCTTCAAACTCAGTTAAACAGATATTCTGAATTCCTCAGAAAAGAACACTTTACCTGGATATACAGAAAAATAGCCCAAAACACTCACAAACAGTTGCTTTATAAATAATATATTTATTAATTTAAAGCAATTCTCCTAAACAATATAATCAGTCACATACAAATATGGCATGCTCTAGTCTTTAATAGTTATTGACTCAAGTTGTGTAGGAACACATGTATTCAGATGTTTAACAAAATAAGAAATAATCATCTCTCTTAAGTCTGACACACCTTAGTTAGGAAAAGTGAGGTTGAGTACTATTCTTCAAAATAACCTCCCAATTATCAATTATGTAAAAATAGAAACAATGCCTCAAAATATTAAACAAAAAGAAAAAAGAGAGGTAGCCTATTCTTCAATGTTCAGTTAGCCCATTCTTCAAAATAATGTGTCTAATGGCAAATGAAAAAAATATAGAAATAATGCCTCAAGTCAGCAGTCCTTTTTCCTTCTTTTTCCTTCTCTTATTAGCTACAGAGACATAAGTCCCAGCTTTGCAGACTGTATATTCTGCCTCCCATTTGACACGACCTGGAAGAAAACAGGGGTACTTTTTTCGCATTTCATCAGTGAAATGACATTTGCTTTTCGGCATTTTCTTTCGGTTCGAGTGTTCTCTCGCAGTGTGCTTACCTGCCTGTCAGCCTGCGAGGAGTGAGTGAGTGTGGAGCGTTCTGGGGTTCGGCTCAAACTCCGCCTCTCAGAGCGTGTTTCCAAAGGAACCATTCAACGTGAATGATAAATACACTGGTCTGTGACGCGCTCAAGCTAGGCAAGATCAAAAACCCGGACATTTGAAGGACTTTATAAACGCCGGCCGGACAGGCCGGACAGGCCGGACAGCCTCTCAAAAGAGGACATGTCCGGGCAAAAGAGGACATATGGTCACCCTAGCATATTGACTCTATGCATATTATTGTGTCTACTTTAATATGTTTTCAGTGTATGTGTTCACATATGGTATACGTTGACAGATTTAGCGTATAACACAGATCATCTCGTTACAATGCAATGTTCTGCTTGAGCATATATATATATACATACATGCATACATATATATAGGCTCAAGAATGGTGAAGATCTTTCAGGTCTTTACCATTCTTGAGCCTCTCCGCGACTCTGTGGACGGTCATCCGGCTGATGTTCAGCTGTTTGGCTCTGTCAGACGTGTTGTGGCCAGCACGAAGGAGAGCAGATATCTCAACTCTTTTGACTTCAATCTTGATACAACTTCACCAGAGAACACATTTGTATTAATGACACCTGCCTATAAGGTAGAACTTTCAATTTGTTTAATGGAATTTTTCACTCCGACATGTAAACGTCTCTAAAGATCATGAAACCGAGTGTAACAGAATTTTTGCGAAGCCCGGTATATATATATATGTGTATGTATATATATATATATATATATATATATATATGCAGTCCTTGACAAAAGTCTTGTCGCATAAGGATATAGTAACCTTAAATGGCGTATAACTTTATTTCTAATTAATCAGTTCTCACTGATTAGACACTGACCTGAAACGCACAGTTACACACTGAAGAATGGCTAAAAACAACACACTGAACTGTTCTGAAGTGACCTCCAATGAGCCCTGACCTGAATTCTACTGAACATCTGTGGAAGGAACTGAAACATGCAGTCTGGAGAAGGACAGCCTTCACACCTGAGACAGTTGGAGCAGTTTGCTCACCAGGACTCGACACATGCAGAAGTCTCACTGAGAGTTATAGAAATCACCTGACTGCAGTGACTGGTTTAAAAGGTTGTGGAACAAAATATTAAGTTAAGGGTTACCATCATTTTTGTCCAGGCCTGTTTCATATCCATACAAAGTAATCTTCAACAGAAGAGTTTTGTCTGTCTGTATACACACACATTTATTCCCTTGACCAGATTTTTCTTTGTATAAAGTTGACTTTAGCACAAGACATCATCCAAGAATGTATTGCACTTCGTAATTTTTTGATATTTTGTCTAAATAGTATGTGTTTGCATATATTATTGTATATGTAATCTGCTCATCATTTTCTGGCTTGTTCACTGAAATGTTGAAATCATCAAAATTGTTGCAGATTGTATTTTTCTTTGTCTGCTCATTGAAAAATCACATAATTGTTGCAGTTCTGATCAGTTAGCTTTATCATAAATTACTGTACAGTATTTTTCTATTCTTGTATTAATTTCTTACTATACTTAACACTTAACATAATACTTGAGTCGTCATTTCAACACTAATGCACTGTTTCATGTGCTCAGCTGTATATATAATTTATTGCCAAAATTGTGGTTACGCAATATGTTGTTCATGTTTTGGGCAAAAATGCCTCAAGTTATTAACATTGGCATTAAATTATTATTATTTCACAGAGCACTGATATCCTGCCATTTCTGTCCAATTGTATCGGAATGGTTACTGAAACTGACTTGATATGGCACAGCCAAACCTAGAATATTTTTCACCAGTTGCAACTGTGTGTGTATATATATATATATATGTATATATATATATATATATATATATATATATATATATATATATATATATATATATATATATATATATATATATATATATATACAGTGCCTTGTGAAAGTATTCGCCCCCCCCCAGCAATTTTTTTGAGCAGTGTGTATATTTGGGATGTCTCAATCCTATCTCAAAGATCGGGATCAGGAGACAATAGTCCAGCAGCCAACAGGTGTGACCTCCTAATTCTCTGAAATAGCTTTTTTCTATGCTTATTACTTGTATGTAATAAGATCTAGTTTGATGTGGATGTATCTCCAGTGAGAAATTTTGTTTATTCAAGATAGCATCCAAGATGGCTAATGCAAAGGACTAAAATTCAGAACTTCCTATTATTACAGAGTTTTGTGTCATGAGACAATATCAATAATGAGCAACAATGTTTTAGTCGAAGTGCATGTTTTTGTGTACAATAAATTTAACAGAAATGTTTTAAAATAACAGGTGTTGAGCTGCTGTAGTAATTATAACAATATTGCAGCTATTGTTACATAGCTGGGAAAAATAGAACCCAAAGTGAGAGCGGCAGAGCAAACGACAGGCAGATTTAAACCAAACAATTCTTTATTCACAAAAATGTCTATTAACTAATAAATATGTCAACTTAGGCCAGAACTCATTAACAGAGAGGGAGGGGGGAGAGGCAGGCTCCGAGGGAGCGGCAGTCTGGCGATTCTCCAGGGGAGACTGCAAGTCCTCCTCGGTGAGCAGGTAAACTGGAGCAGGGGGCAGTCGGGCTCCTGGAGATCCGGTGTTCCGGAGGGTGCGTGCTGCATGTGTCTGCTCCTGGGGAGGACTGGGTACAGAGCTGGTCCGAAGAGGAGGGGAGTCCTTGTCCTCTATCTGGAGGACGGCTAGTCAAAACCTCAACCGGAGGTTTGCTGGGGGGTCCAGGTTCTCTATCTGGAGGATCTCTGGCAGGGAGGGCAGGTTGCTCCGGTGTCTGCCATAGCCACTGCCACTGTCTCTGTCTGAAGACAACCACAATGAGCCAACATCACATGCCATGTGGCGCCAGTTTATATAGGAGGGGATGGGTGATGAGCTGCAGCTGAGCAGCTGCTCCACATTCTCATCAGGGAACTGTGACAGCTATTAAGCTTTACTATACTAAAGTCATATGTGGTCAATGTGTTTGTGCACATGTGAAATTTACATATACAGTACATATACATTTACATAAATGGGAAATATACATATACATAACAAATAAAAACACCAATTACTACAATACTAGATACAGTATGTGCAACGAAAAAATGCTTTCAAGAAGTACTTTAAATAAAGTGTATTCTCTGTCAACTTTTTACCTTTTAGCATACTGTCACATCACATCAAAGGCCATGTGAGGCTTTTACAGTGCTAAAATATCATACATAGCACCTTGTTAGTGTTAGGGGCCCACATGAAGTTGATATGTTTTTACATGTTTAAGTCCTTTTCTGATTTTGTGAAGATCAGAATCAAATGTTTTGACCTTTACAGCAGCACTCATAAGTGGAATCTGTTGTAGTTGTAACACTAGATGGCAGCAACAAGCCATCTGGATTTAAACAAAACAAGAACACAGGGAGGGCACCAACTGGGTGAAATAGACTTTGAAGTCTGAAAATGAGCTGGAAAAAGAATATGTCAGGAATTCTGTTTTCTTTTGAAAAGAGGAATTTATAAGGAGAAATATGTTTGTTCCCTCAGTCTACATTCAGTTCAGTTCATCCAACCATCCCTGAATCTATACATGACTTAATAGTCATTAGGGTCGCAGAGCGGCTGGAGCCTATCCCTGCTGACTTAGGGTGAAGGCATGGGACTCTCTGGACAGGTCACCAGTATATCACAGGGCTACATATAGAGACAAACAAGCACACACACATTCACACCCATGGACAATTTATGATCACCAATAGTAAGGTACAGACTTCAAGAATTTTTTTTTTTTTTTTTTATTAAGAAAAGCAAGCCCACCAATCCAAACTTGTCTTTGAATTCCCTCTGAGCAGGTAGTTGGCAAAGTGGGAAGGAATCAGCATACTTGTAACCATCAAGTATGCTACTAATGCCATGCCCACAAACTTGGTTGATTTCGAACACCAGTGTCATTTCCTGCTCACAGCCGAAACACAGGCTGGACTCAGTGTGAATAGGTCATAAGTTGCTGATCAGCCACAAGCCACATAAGGTCAACAAAGGTGAATAATTTCTTTTGCAGTTAAGCATGGTTATTGAAAATGGAACAGCCCAAAAAGAGGTGATGAACATGTTTATTCCCTCTGTGTCATAAATGCACCTTCAGTTGCTTTGAAGAGAAAAAGTAGGTCAACAATTGACCAGAGGCTTGCAGGGGGGAAAAAAAACAAACAAATTGAATGTGGTATTTGCAGCACTTATGGACAATTCACTGTAAATGGACTGCATTCTAAATCTTAAAGCTGTCAGTCAATCAGTGAGTATCAGAGGTTCACATCTATTTTGAGCTCCTGCAAGAGAAGAGTTTTAGAAGGAATCTGGGGCAACCAAATTAAAATTTTATCTAATTGTATTCTTCATTTATTTATTTATTTTGTTACAAATTTCCTTGCTGCGGGATCAATAAAGATTTAAGACTTTGAGATTCTGGGAAATGCACTTATTTGCTTTCTAAACGAGTCAGATAGAGTGGTTAAAAAGAAAAATACCACTCTTAGGACCAAACTACAAGAATGAACAGTCAACAGTCAGAAGCTGGCCAACTTATCATTTCTGAATTTGGAGATATTCATCCTGTCATGATGCTATGTCATTACTCAGCAACTGAACAATCAACAAGGCTTTCATACTTGTCTTGTTTTCTGTACAAAAATTTTGGATGCACTTCCCAACAGACCATTTGTAAAGCCCTTTTCATGATCCCTGCTCCAGCTCCTGTTTCTGTCCTTCATTCTCCCTCTTGGTCTCTCCTTTTTCCTCCTGCTCTTTGTGTATCTGTCTATTCGGTTTTGATCTGTCACCCTTTGGCTCTCTCTGTCTGTCATCTCTCTCCCTCTTGTCTCTCTTGTCCCTGTGTCTTGCTCTCCCTGATCACCTGTCTACACTGCAGATGACTCACATTGCAGTAATCAGCTCACCTGCCCACAATATCTCCTGTTCACTATTTAAACCCTGGTCATTGACTCAGTTCCCCACCTCTGGACTGCTTCAGCCTCATTGACTCTTCTGCTTTCCCCACTCCTGGATTTCCCCCCTCTTGGACTCTGTTGTGCTCCTGTTGTCTGTTCATGGATTTTCCCCCTAGCCTGTTTTAGCCTGTTGTCAGCTGTCAGTTCCCCCATATTGTGAGTACCCCTCTTGAGCTTAGTTTTGTTAATTCAGTTCAGTTTTGTAGACTTCTGTTTTTGTGTTCTTAAAGTTTTGCTTGTAGAGTTTTAGTAGTTTTGGTTTGGTTCTTTCCTCCTAGTTCAGTTCTCTATTTATGTATTGGTTTAGTTATTTGTTTTAATAAATCTCTTTCAATCATTCACTTGTCTGCCAGTTTCAGTGAGTCTATGCTTGGGTTTTCCAGCCTTTTCCCCATAATAGCCTTGTTGCTACAGTTTCTAAACTACCTGGGGTCTGTTTCACGAAGCAGGTTTAACGAACGCTGAGTTTAATCCTCAACTCAGAGTTGAGATAGGAAACTCTGAGTTTTTGGTTTCACAGCGGGTGATTTGAGTTGGTTTATTCAACTCTGAGTTAAGCACGTGCACCACAACTCTGAAAAGACGGCATCAATTGAGCTCCAATTTGATGAGTCACCATGGCAACGGGGAAGCGAAAGGCTGCGTTTTTGAACTGGAAATTTTAACACGCTCATATGGCGAGTTTAAACACGTTTTTAGAAAGAAGTGCAACAACGCTGTAGCTGCAAAAAAGAGGGAGATGGCATGGAGAACATTGCTGCCCAGGTCAATGCGTAAGTTTAAATGTAGTCCTGTGCAATCATAATAATATTACAGGGAAAAACCATCTGAATGGTAGCCTATTAAGTTATTTCATTTAGGTGAAATTCCAAGGAGGAGAAGCATACGGGGCAGGAACTTAAGATGAAATATAAAGACATTGTTCAAACAGGTAAGACCTCGACATTATCTCATGGAGGTACTTAATGTTGATATGTTTGACATTGTGAAGTAGCCTAAATATTAAGTTTCTGTTTGACTGAGCAGTTGTTTTATCCCACACAGCCTAACTGTCTGCATCCATATCATGTTCTGTTAAATAATTATGCCTGTTTAAACTAACACAGACTTCTGCTCAGCCAACAGAAAGAAAGCAGATGCTTGTAAAACAGATGGTATAAAAGATGGTGTGTGTGTGTATATGTATGGAGATATATATATACAGTGCCTTGTGAAAGTATTCGGCCCCCTTGAACTTTTCAACCTTTTGCCACATTTCAGGCTTCAAACATAAAGATATAAAATTTTAATTTTTTGTCAAGAATCAACAACAAGTGGGACACAATCGTGAAGTGGAACGAAATTTATTGGATATTTTAAACTTTTTTAACAAATGAAAACCTGAAAAGTGGGGTGTGCAATATTATTTGGCCCCCTTGCATTAATACTTTGTAGCGCCACCTTTTGCTGCAATTACAGCTGCAAGTCACTTGGGGTATGTCTCTATCAGTTTTGCACATCGAGAGACTGAAATTCTTGCCCATTCTTCCTTGCAAAACAACTCGCGCTCAGTGAGGTTGGATGGAGAGCGTTTGTGAACAGCAGTCTTCAGCTCTGCCCACAGATTCTCGATTGGATTCAGGTCTGGACTTTGACTTGGCCATTCTAACACCTGGATACGTTTGTGAACCATTCCATTGTAGATTTGGCTTTATGTTTTGGATCATTGTCCTGTTGGAAGATAAATCTCCGTCCCAGTCTCAGGTCTTTTGCAGACTCCAACAGGTTTTCTTCCAGAATAGTCCTGTATTTGGCTCCATTCATCTTCCCATCAATTTTAACCATCTTCCCTGTCCCTGCTGAAGAAAAGCAGGCCCAAACCGTGAGGCTGCCACCACCATGTTTGACAGTGGGGATGGTGTGTTCAGGGTGATGAGCTGTGTTGCTTTTACGCCAAATATATCGTTTTGCATTGTGGCCAAAAAGTTCCATTTTGGTTTCATCTGACCAGAGCACCTTCTTCCGCATGTTTGGTGTGTCTCCCAGGTGGCTTGTGGCAAAGTTCAAACAAGACTTTTTATGGATATCATTGAGAAATGGCTTTCTTCTTGCCACTCTTCCATAAAGGCCAGATTTGTGCAGTGTACGACTGATTGTTGTCCTATGGACAGACTCTCCCACCTCAGCTGTAGATCTCTGCAGTTCATCCAGAGTGATCATGGGCCTCTTGGCTGCATCTCTGATCAGTCTTCTCCTTGTTCCAGGTGAAAGTTTAGAGGGACGGCCGGGTCTTGGTAGATTTGCAGTGGTCTGATACTCCTTCCATTTCAATATGATTGCTTGCACAGTGCTCCTTGAGATGTTTAGAGCTTGGGAAATCTTTTTGTATCCAAATCCGGCTTTAAACTTCTCTACAACAGTATCTCGGACCTGCCTGGTGTGTTCCTTGGTCTTCATGATGCTCTCTGCACTTTAAACAGAACCCTGAGACTATCACAGAGCAGGTGCATTTATACGGAGACTTGATTACACACAGGTGGATTCTATTTATCATCATCAGTCATTAAGGACAACATTGGATCATTCAGAGATCCTCACTGAACTTCTGGAGTGAGTTTGCTGCACTGAAAGTAAAGGGGCCGAATAATATTGCACACTCCACTTTTCAGTTTTTTATTTGTTAAAAAAGTATAAAATATCCAATAAATTTCATTCCACTTCACGATTGTGTCCCAATTGTTGTTGATTCTTGACAAAAAAATAAAATTTTATATCTTTATGTTTGAAGCCTGAAATGTAGCGAAAGGTTGAAAAGTTCAAGGGGGCCGAATACTTTCACAAGGCACTGTATGTATATGTGTGTGTGTGTGTATGGATATATATATATATATATATATGTATATATATATATATACACACACACACACACAAACACACACACATATGGCATGCCATTTAGGAAATTAAATATATAATGAAAGTACGAATATATTAACTGAAAGTTGATATATATATATATATGTCAGGGTAGAGACTGCGATTTGGTAGAATTGGAGTTTCTACCAGTAGAGATTGCGATCGCAATCTCTACCAGTAGAAACTCCAATCCTACCAGTAGAGATTTGTCAGGGCTAAGGTTAGACTTTTAAGGTAAGGGTCAGGGGTCAGGGCAGGGGTTAGATTAAAAGGTCAGGGTTAGTTAAGGTTAGGGTCAGGGGTCAGATTTAAAGTTCCATCTCTACTGGTAGAGATTACAATCGCAAACTCTACTGGTAGAGACTCCAATCGTAATCTCTACTGGTAGAAACTCCAATTCTACCAAATCGCAGTCTCTACTCTGACATATATATACTGTGTGTGTGTATATACTGTATATATATATATATATATATATATATATATATATATACATACATAATTGAACTACGAATAGTTGATACATATTGAATGAAAGTTGATATATATTGAATGAAATTCAATATATATATATATATATATATATATATATATATATAATGAAAGTACGAATATATTAAATGAAAGTGTGACTACTCTACTCTGCTGTCCTGGATAGCTGGGATGGGGTCATCATCTGGGTCTTCAGTTTGTAGGGCAGGGTGTTGCTTTCCTCTAATAGTGGCAATATTATGAAGAACAACACATGCCACAGTAATATCACAGGCCCTCTCAGGGGTCACCTTGAGGTGACATAGGCACTGGAAACGGGCTTTCAGCAGGCCTATGGTCATCTCCACCTGGGCTCTTATCCTGTAATAAGCCCAGTTGAAGTTCTGTTGGGGGTCTGGGTTAGGGTATGAGGTCATCAGCCTGGGTTGGCATGGTAACCCCTGTCACCCAGCAGAAGGCCATCAAACTCTCCTGTAATGTATAGTGGATACATTAGAGTATATTAAAGGAGGGAGACGAGTGAATTATATTGTGAAAATCTTTAGGCTGCTGACCACGTTGCAGTCTGTTGCTCAGGTTAGACTCTCCATAAATCCTTGAGTCATGAACAGTCCCAGGCCACTTGGCCTCCACATTAGAAATGATGTATGCAGCATCACATATGATCTGGACAGTGCAGAGAATGACAGATGTTGAACTATGAAGCAGTCTTTAACATGCTGAAACCGTAGTCAATCTACAATCTACAATGTCATTAACAGAATATGATTTCAAATTCATTTAACAGATCTCTACATCATTCACCTGCAGTTCTGTGGAACTCCTCCTTGATGACTCTGACAGGTTTATGTCCAGGAAAAACACAATGATGGTAAAAGCCGTTTCAGGACCAGGAACACTTTTCTGACTGTCCTGCATACAGTTGTCTTACTGAAGTGCTCTGCATCTCCAACATTATATCAAAAACTTCCATTTGCAAAGAACCGCAGCGCAACATACAATATCTCCTGGGATGTGAGAGCATGACTGCGGTTGGTAATGTAAATATAAGGACGGTTTAGGTTGTTTGTGTAGATTATGGACTTGAAACGATACCGCTCAAAAAGATAATTGTCAGGAAATGCGAAAACATTTATGCGCGGTCTGATAATCTCTTGACCAATATTTAATTCTCTGCACAGTAATGCTGCTCCTTCATCCACTGGATCGTTAATAGAAGCTGTTCTACGCCAAAACTCGCCAGCTGACTGACTGAATGAATGAGGAAATCAAACAGCGTGTAGCTGACAGAGGGAGGAGACCTAGAGAAACTCGAGGTTTCCTGAGATAAACCTGCTCCCGACCAAGTTGGATTCATAGAGTCTGTTACTGCGGTAACTGACCGGGAGTTTACGTTACCTCTCTTTGTGAAACAGGCTTGAGTTACCCCGTTTTCTCTGGTTTGAGTTACTTCCCTTTGTGAAACGGAGAACTCTGAGTTTTCCTCATTTCAGGGTTAACAAACTCACAGGCCCCTGAAGTCAAGGAAAAACACACACCAAAACTTCAAATAATTTTTTTCTTTGTTTCCCAATTTATTTACATAAAACTAAAACTAGACAATAAAGTGTGTTACACAAAACCAATGTCATGATGAACATAAAATAAAAGTCTATATAAAGACCCATTGTACAACCTCAAGAAGAAATGTGCAATAAAACAATGAAGGAAACATACTTAAAGAAGTGCAAAAAACAAGTACTTCACAGAACTTTTATTGACATGAATGACAAATATTATAACATGAGAGAGAGACTCTCCAGCTCTCAAACTTGAACCAGTGTCTGAGGACTCGTACCATATACTTTATTATAGATACAGAAATGTTTATGTATGTGTACGATATTATTTATTATATACTTTTAAACCTTGTTTCTGTTTAAACACTTTGAATTTCTTAATAATCATAAAATTATTTTCTGTTTGTCCACTTTTAAAATTGTTTCTGTGCAACTACTTCTAAATCTTGTTTCTATTTAACCAATTTAAATATTTCCTAAACATCTTGAAACCTTGTTGCCATTTAACCACAGATAAACCTTGTTATTGTTTAACCACTTTAAACATCCGTTTCTATTAAACCACTTATTTCTTAAGAACTATTAAACTTGCTTCTGCTTTACCTCTTTTAAACCTTGCATTTTAACCACTCTTAAACCTTGTTCCTGTTTAAACACTTCTTTACCTCTTTTTAACCACTCTTAAACGTTGTTCATGTTTAACCACTCTTAAACCTTGTTCTGTTTAAACACTTCCTAACCTGTTTGACCACTTCTAAATCTCTTTAACTATTTTCAAACCTAGTTTAACCACTTTTTTACCTTTTTTGCTTTACCTCTTTTAAACCTTATCTCTATGAAACCACTTCTAAACATTTGCTTTTATCCTCTTCAAAACCTTGTTTCTGTTTAATCACTCTTAAACCTTGTTCTATTTAGCCACTTTTAAACCTTGTTTCTTTTTAACCTCTTTCAAACCTTGTTTCTGGAAACCACTTTCAAATCCTGTTTCTCATTAGCTATATTTAAACCTTCAGTCTGTTCAGCCATTTTCTTCTTGTTTCTTTTAGCCAGTTCTTAACCTCTTTTGGTTTTCACCACTTTTAAACCTTGTTCTTTTTAACTGCTTTTTAACCCTGTTTTTAACCTTAACTGCTTGATGTAAAATGGAACATTACTCATCTTACCTTTATGATGCCCTCTTGGATTGGCCTACCTTGAACTGTATCTCTGTATGGGCAACAGTATGGGCAAGGCACAGAAGAGATACATATTTTTTAAGTGCTCGTCTGTCTCTTTAGGGCAGTGATTCTGTTTCTCACATAGTTTTTCACATCAGTCCACGTGCGGTCCTTCAGTGTCTGTGTTTCACTTTGAAGACAAACCATGCAGTCGTGCTTGCCAGGAACAGTCAAAGTTCTTATGAATTTCATCAGGTGTTTCTCAACAGCATTTACTTCTCCTGCATCCCATTTGCGTCTCCGTTTTTCAGCTTGTTCTGTGAAGAGATGAATAAATGCAGCTTGATATGGTTATAATTGTATGTCACATGCAGATAAAGCCATCAACATCCACATCATTAACCTGTTTCAGTACCAGCATTTTCATGACATTCTACCAGGTTTCTATCACTTTTGTCTGAGTTTTTCAAACCTATGACCAAAACTTTTTGTGTGATTGCTTTTTTTGGGAGAAATTTGACCAATGTTTTCCTGATATTTTCCTGAGCTTTCATGAGTTTTCTGCATGGGTGGCTCTCGTGTGTAACTGGTCAAGACTCAATACTGCTTGATGTCAAAAGTGAACCTTTAAAAGAAAAAAACTGTCTTGTGCAAAAAAACCCTGACTACAGGGGGCTTTATGACACAATGGGTTGTGATTTGCAAATACTGTAACTGGAAGAAGGTTAAAACCATCATAATGCTGTTATGAGCTTTATAATATTTCGAAGTCTGGGATATAATTTTTTTATTCTGGCCTCCAGTTTGATTGCATGCACACACTTAATGGGAACTACTGTATGGAGATTAGCTTTATAGCATTGTTTGTGACCTTGTCTTTTATGTCTAAGGGGGTAAGGGTATAGGATCCTTGATAATCATCATTTTTTGAGGGCTACATAGTGCAAGTTTCAACCTTGTACTGGAGGAGTAGCAGCAGGAGGTGGTTCGGAAGATGCAGTCCTGTCTGTGCTGGGAGGTGTGTGGTCCATGTCAGTGCTGGTACACTCCTCTTCCTCACTTGAAGCGTCACTTGAAGCATCCCCCTCTTCAATGGAGTGTGGTACTTTCTCTGGGAAAGAAAAAGACAAGCAGAACATTAGCTAATTAAAATGATCATAAGAACTCTGAGCCTGAAATGCAGGACCCACTAAAGCTCTTGTAAATATGAGTCTTAGTTTTCATAAGCGTTTTACTTTTCAGAGATCAAGTATCTTTAATCAGACTGCAGTAAACTTCTGTTGTGCTTATTGCACACAGACTAAAATATCAAAACGTGCCCAAACCTTCAGGGTCGACTTCAATGTCATCCAGTGTCATCCCTTTGTATTGTGACACAGTCCCCCTCTCCATAGCAAGAAGAACTTTGCTCATTCTAGCTAGTTGCAGAGTTCCTTGGGGCAGTCGGTAGTACTGTCTGTGGACTCGAATATCGTGGCCTAAGAAGTCAGCGAGTTGGTCAGACTCATTTTCCTCCAGGTTCAAGACCTGTGACATTGTTGCAATATGTTTCCGCAGCTTTGTTGAGGTCAATGCTTCCGGATGTTTAGCACCACAGAGTTTGGCATATTTCTGGAGGCACCCCCCCCCTCTGTAGGATGACAAAGCCTCTGGTCTGGCAAACATGAATAAATTTTCACTGGGTACACCACAGCTCTCACGTGTGTCAGCCAGCAGCTCCATAGCAGTCACCATGGATGGTTTTAACAGGACAGGGACCATTCTCCCACGTTTCCCTCGGATCTCCACTCTTGTGAAAAACTCACACATCTTCCTCTCAAATGGAGTCAGGCAGATAGTCAAGTCTTCATGCAACATCGACTTGTTCCGGGACCTAAAGGCGGTAAGTAAATCCGTGAAACCTCTCCTGCTCTTCTCCTGTTGAATGTAATGGCTAAAGCAAGCGTCACCTTAGCCAGGGCAGCATAGTTTTCTGGAGTTGGAGAAATTCTTAGCATTCTCTCCAGCACAGTTTGTTGGTTCTCCATATGAAAGTTCAACAGCTTCACATCTTGGGTAAATGGTAACACCTGTGGCATATTCCATTTGGCCTCCTTCAGAGTGTTTAATGCCCCTGAGGAGATGAACTCTTCCCATCTGCTGTCATGTATAGCCCTGTACCTTTTGGCATATTCTGCTGTGACATGATCTCCAAACATCATAGCATTGCTCTCAACAATACTGGACATTTTCTTAAGGCTGTGGCCAAGCTTGAGTGCTAAAGATGGGGTTTGATATGTGTTGGTATTGGGGTCATATCCTGCAGCTCTCTTCACTGCAGATATAACATGTGGGAAGTTTTTAGGAATAAAGAATTCCTCCACCTTCTTCAGCGGTGTAACCTTTTGAGCTTCAAGGACCATTCTTCCCACCTCTCTCATCTTTTGTCGTATGTAGTCGTCATTATTGTTCCCTTTGCTTTTCAGTTTGTTGAACATATATTGTCCAAGTTGCAGAATGCATTTGTCACTCTGAACGACACGCGAGACTTCATCATAGTTTGCGTGGGTAAGAATCTTCTGTAGGCCCTCACTAATCTCGAGACCAACTGGTGTGGTAAGAGCACACAGGGATCGAACTCTTTTTCGTCCAGCTTGAGGTGTGTCCTCTCTTGTATTCTCTGGACAGATTTTGATATGTTTCCACAAAGTTTTTTTAGAGTAAAGACCCTGACAGTGAACACAGTGAATAAAATCTTGACCGTGTCTGCTCTCTCTTGTTCGGTAACGTGCAACAAGATGTCCAGTTCCATTTCTAGCCACATCTGTATTGTGGGCAAAGTTGCCTCTGTTCCTTAGAATGGCCAGCCGAACTCGACGCTCTTTGGAATCTTTCGGATAGTAGAATGCTTTTGCAACCTCTGCTTTGTTACGATGAACAGTCTGAAGATGTCGTGCGAGTTTTGATGTTGGCTTTGAACAATAAATGCAATAGTTTCTCTTGTCATACACTCGACGTACTTGAGTATTTGCAGTACACAGCACTTGAATCAATTTTTCTTCTTTCTCTGAGCTGACTGTGGAGCTGCTTTCATTCACTGGGTGCAGTGGTCTTCTCTGACTTTTCCCTGGGCTGAATGGCAGTCTCCTCTTTGCCCTCACTGCACTGTCTTCTTCTCTGCTGTTCTTTGTCTGTGGGCTGACTGTGGAGCTGCTTTCATTCACCGGGTAGAGTGGTCTTCTCTGACTTTTCCCTGGGCTGAATGGCAGTCTCCTCTTTGCCCTCACTGCACTGTCTTCTTCTCTGCTGTTCTTTGTCTGTGGGCTGACTGTGGAGCTGCTTTCATTCACTGGGTAGAGTGGTCTTCTCTGACTTTTCCCTGGGCTGAATGGCAGTCTCCTCTTCTTCCTCTCTGCATACTCTTCTTCTCTGCTGTTCTCTGTCTGTGGGCTGACTGTGGAGCTGTTTTCATTCACTGGGCTGAATGGTCTTCTCTGTCTGTTACCTGGGCTAAATGGGAGTCTCCTCTTTTTCCCTGGTCTGACTTTCCATCCTTTCTTTTTTCTAGGGCTAAATGGCAGTCTCTTCTTCCTCACTGGATAGTCTTCTTCTGTGCTGCTTTCTTCCTCTGAGCTGACTTGGCATTGTTTATTGGCTGGACTTAATTTGGGAAATCTTGCCCTCTGTAGTGTGTTATTAGGAGATAAAGAGATGCTGTCATCAGAGTCACTTCCCTGAGTGTCAGGTATGTATTCAACATCACTGTAGTTTGTATGAATGCTCTCATCTGTTGAGTGAGTTGAAGTATCTTCTTTGTTCTAAAGACAGAACAAAATAATGGTGTTAATCAATTATTTGAAACCCTTGATTGTCCTACAGAGTAAAAGATACCCTTCTGAAACGCCATGTCCAAATGCTATCAAATGAATATTAACATGACTCAAGCACTGAAGTCACATTAAGGTTCAAACAAAATGAACATAGAGAAAGAGTTCTTACACAAAACAGGATCAAGAATAAAAGAAGGATCAAATCCAAAATTTCAAACCTGTATATCTCTATTTCATAACACTTATTGGAGCCAATTAAACAACAACAGTAAATGTGCATATGCATACGATGTCAACAGTTTTGGATACATTTTTATCAAAAAAATAAAACCTATAATTATGATGTAAAAGTCAACCAATAAAGATCTGCCTGCAAAGTTTTACTCACATTATCCTGCTGTGCTAACTGTTGATCAAGAAGCACACGCTGATGCAACATGAGAGTCTGCTGTCTGTCAGCTGCATTGCGGTCATCCTCTGAGGCCTCAAAACGTTCAGAGCATCTGTCATGGTGCTGTTTCAGCTTAGCAATCCTGGATTGAAATGACTAATGAACCCAATGGACAGACAAAAAAGAAATTTTAAAAAAGATACTTCCATCGTATTACAAGAGCGAGCTTAAAATCATGTGAGCCTACATTAATATTATTGTACCACACTGTAAAATCAGAGAAATTTTGTTAGTATTTGTTGTTGATCAGTCACATACCTTATTTAAATCAGAGTAAAATGTTTTCACATCTTCCTCAGGACCCTGAAATTGGTGTCTTCTGTTTGGGTCGCCATCCACTGATGTCTATCAACATCACACATCATGATGAGAATAATCCATTAAAGGCTGAACACTGTAAGACCTTCTGAGCCAGACATTATAAATGGATGACATGTTCATCAAAAGTAAAACCTGGTGAGATGCATATAAATAAGCCTATCAAATGAACTGGGAATAATTAACACACACAATGTTATCCTAACCAAACGAAGGATATCTTGGAATTATAAACTATTTGCCACAAATCTATAAGCCTATCTAAACAACAGGGGACATTTAACACACTCACACATGTTCTGTTACACCAAATTGCAGGGTTCTCGCCAGCTCATTTCAGCGTAACGGCCCATTACGCTGTCTAACAGACAGTTACGTAGTCGTAATGGCCCGTTACGCTATCAGTTTAAAATATTGTTATGAGAGTGTGTGGCTCCGTCATGAGAGAGGGAGAGAGAGCAGCGTGTGTGAGTGTGAGAGAGGAGAGCGAGATGTCCGAGCGACCCTGAATGCAGCGCGAGCGAGAGAGACGGCAGTTCTGTAGAGGAGGAGAGACGGTGTGTAGTTGCTGGGTTGGCGGGACTGTGCGGTTCAGCCACTGTTTATAGAGAATAAAGGCTGCAGTGTTCTTCGATACGTCTGGGCTCCTGTGTCTTTGCCTATACGGCTGCTGAGGAAGTGAAGGGGGTTAACCCCGAGCTTCCTGACCACGGTCAGGGGCCGACCAGGAAGGGTTAACACTGTGATTAGGGTCGCTGCGCTGTTATTTTGACAGATAACGCCATGTGCGTTTGTTTTTATCGACTGAGTGCCTATCTAGGTTAATTTATGTCTCCCCACCTCAGCCGTACTTTCCTGTCGATTGACCCGTTCCCGTCTATTGCGCGCAAGCGTGAGGGAGGTCCTGCCGTTACGCTGAAAAAAAATTCTGGCGAGAACCCTGAACTGGGGACATCTATTCACTTAATACTATTTACCCCTGATCTATTGGCCTATCTAAACAATGGAGACATTTAACACACACACACATGTCCTGTTACACCAAAATGGGGACATCTATTCACTGACAACTGTTGACCCCTGATCTATTGGCCGATCTAAACAACTGGGGACATGTAACACACTCACACATATTGTGTTTACACCAAATTGGGGACATCTATGCATTTCAACACTGTTTCCACAATATATAAAATATATCTATATAATATATAATAAAAAGTCTAACTTAACAATTATCACATCAATCACACAAACTGTTTGAACCACTGTGACAAGCCATCCTGAATTTTTTATTTTTTTTAGGCAGGAGAGACATACTTGCTACAATGTGGACTCACACAGCTGATCACAGATCAGGTGGTGACCTCAGAATAAACCAAGGAACAAAACTGATTGATCTCTAGCCATCAACAGAGAAACAGTCACATACCTTATTTATATCAGAGGACAGTGGCTCCACATGTTCCTCAGGACCCGGCACCTGATGGCTGCTGTTTGGATCCTCATCCACTGATGTGGCCACAGGAGAGGTGGAAATCTGCTGTTCGATAAATGGAGAGAAAAGACATATTCTTGACACAAAGCAGCATGGATATTCCATTATTCAGTGAACATGGTATGAGTTTCTGAGACATACATCAGTGATGGATGATATGTTCACAATAGTAAAGCCTGGTGAGATGCAGTTATACAAGCTAATGATTTGAGCTGAGAATAATTAACATACAAAAATGTTATCCTAACCAACCTGAGGAATATCTATGTATTTAAAACTTTTCACCACCAATCTATAGGTCTATTCAAACAACAGGGGACATTAAACACACTCACACTTATTTTGTTTACACCCAATTGGGGACATTTATGTATTTAAAACTATTGAGCCCTGTATATTGGCATATCCAAACAACTGGGGACATTTAACACACTCACACATATTCTTTTACACCAAATTGGAGACATCTATTCACTTAAAACTATAAACCCCTGATGTATTGGCCTATCCAAACAACTGGGGACATATAACACACTCACACATGTTCTGTTACACCAAATTGGGGACATTTGTGCACTATTGGCCTAGCCAAACAACTGGGGACATTTAACACACTCACACATATTCTTTTTACACCAAATTGGGGACATCTATTCACTTAAAACTATAAACCCCTGATGTATTGGACTGTCTGAACAACTGGGGACATATAACACACTCACACTTATTCTGTTTACACCCAATTGGGGACATTTATGTATTTAAAACTATTGAGCCCTGTATATTGGCATATCCAAACAACTGGGGACATTTAACACACTCACACATATTCTGTTTACACCAAATTGGGGACATCCATGCATTTCAACACTGTTTCCACAATATATAAAATATATCTATTTAATAAAAAGTCTAACTTAACAATTATCACATCAATCACACAAACTGTTTGAACCACTGTGACAAGCCATCCCGAATATTTTTTTTAGGCAGCAGAGACATACTTGCTACAATGTAGACTCACACAGCTGATCACAGATCAGGTGGTGACCTCAGAATAAACCAAGGAACAAAACTGATTGATCTCTAGCCATCAACAGAGAAACAGTCACATACCTTATTTATATCAGAGGACAGTGGCTCCACATGTTCCTCAGGACCCGGCACCTGATGGCTGCTGTTTGGATCCTCATCCACTGATGTGGCCACAGGAGAGGTGGAAATCTGCTGTTCGATAAATGGAGAGAAAAGACATATTCTTGACACAAAGCAGCATGGATATTCCATTATTCAGCGAACATGGTATGAGTTTCTGAGACATACATCAGTGATGGATGATATGTTCACAATAGTAAAGCCTGGTGAGATGCAGTTATACAAGCTAATGATTTGAGCTGAGAATAATTAACATACAAAAATGTTATCCTAACCAACCTGAGGAATATCTATGTATTTAAAACTTTTCACCACCAATCTATAGGTCTATCCAAACAACAGGGGACATTAAACACACTCACACTTATTTTGTTTACACCAAATTGGGGACATTTATGTATTTAAAACTATTGAGCCCTGTATATTGGCATATCCAAACAACTGGGGACATTTAACACACTCACACATATTCTTTTTACACCAAATTGGGGACATCTATTCACTTAAAACTATAAACCCCTGATGTATTGGACTGTCTGAACAACTGGGGACATTAAACACACTCACACTTATTCTGTTTACACCAAATTGGGGACATCTATGTATTTCAACACTGTTTCCACAATATATAAAATATATTTATAATATATATAATAAAAAAAGTCTAACTTAACAATTATCACATCAATCACACAAGCTGTTTGAACCACTGTGACAAGCCATCCCGAATATTTTTTTTTTAGGCAGCAGAGACATACTTGCTACAATGTGGACTCACACAGCTGATCACAGATCAGGTGGTGACCTCAGAATAAACCAAGGAACAAAACTGATTGATCTCTAGCCATCAACAGAGAAACAGTCACATACCTTATTTATATCAGAGGACAGTGGCTCCACATGTTCCTCAGGACCCGGCACCTGATGGCTGCTGTTTGGATCCTCATCCACTGATGTGGCCACAGGAGAGGTGGAAATCTGCTGTTCGATAAATGGAGAGAAAAGACATATTCTTGACACAAAGCAGCATGGATAAACAGATCACTAAGTCACACTGATCATTTTTCTCTGGATGTGACGTTAGGTATCTGAAGTGAAGTCATCACAGCCTATCATCCTATCTACAATTTACATTGGAACAGATGCGTCATGAGTTGTCATACCTGTTTGCGCCAAGGCCAATCACAATGCCCATAATCGTATGTGACTTCATCTCCTGGGACAATGTCTTGAACTGCAAAGAGACAGAGGTGTGGCATCCCGTCCAGTTGAACTGTTCGCATTTTGCAGTTTGGGTTTTTGTGCTCATCATTGACCAGTCTTCCAAGTGACTGGTCCTCCAGAGATGCATCAAGGCTAGTAAGGAAGAAACAGTATTATTGGCCAGGAGAAGGTTCTCCTGCCTAACTTACGAGCACATTTGTGTAGGGGATGCCTGCGAACAATGACACTCCTATGCTTTTCCTTTGCTTTTAAAAGTGACAATGTCAGCGGTAAAAGAAGCAAAGTAATGACAGAGAAAAAAGGGAAAAAGTAAGCAGATAAAGCAATGACAATGTGGCGTTTAATGTGGGTGGTAAAAGCAACAATAAAGTGCATCTCAAAAGCAATGGCAATGCACTAATCATAACAAATTAATGTGCTTTATGAAAGCAACAGTATTCGATTATTTTTTTCATTTGTCTTAATATCCCTGCTTTGATTAGCCTTTTCTTTTAGATTTTTTTTATTCATATTGCTTTATACAGCTACATAATTTAGTTTTAATATTGTTTTTAACCACAAGTAATGCTATTGTTAAAATTAATTTGTATTTCTACGTTAATTAACCTGGTCTTTTTGTTATCATTTTTAAGTAATATTGCATTATATAGCCACAATATTTAACTAATTTGTTTATAAGCACTTTTCCTCTTATTTTTTAATTAATTATTTTGTATATATATTCTCTGCTTTTATTATCATTTTTATGGATTAATTTTCTGATTAATATTGCTGTATGTGGCAGCATTATTTTTTTATTTATATAATAATCTTTATATTTCCAGTTTTATTTGTTTTTTTCCTTTATAAATTTGTTTTTGTAATTATACACTCTCAATACTCCATAGCTAACAGCAGAGAAAAAGGCATATCTAGTATTACTTACCACCAAGATTTCCCTTTCCATTGAAAATCAAAGAGATATGCTGCAGCACGTTCACTGTAGGTCTCGGCAACAGGACGACTGTCTGGAATAAAAAGTTTCCCCCTGTACTCTACAACAAAATCTCCTTTGCTGAAAGGTATGGAAGCGAAAACACCACGTCCTGTAAGAGAAAATGAAAAACAGCTATGTTCACAGAATCAATCAGACTAATGTTATATCTTTAACACTGAAGCTCATATTAATGAATTATGAATGAATACATGTTTAATAACCCATTAGACAGATAAAGACTGACCTTTAAAAGAGTTCACAAACACCTCTCTAAGACCCTCCTTGTCAGTTTTAAGTCTTATGCGCTTTTCTGCATCCTGTTGTGGTGAGATCCGCAGCCTCCTTCTGGAGGGATTCTTCAGGCTGCTGCCACCATCAGCCATCGCCTAACCTGTTTGGACAAATGAAGTCTGAATTTTCAGAAACTTTAATAAATCACCTAAAAGATGTGATATTAGGAATATTGAATACACATTATATCTCTTTTTAAAAAGTTATCAATTCAGAATTACAATAACTCACTGCAAAACTACTAAACTACACAAAGCACACAAAGGTTTCTTACATTTAAGTTTTGCATAATTTATTAAAATGCAATGGCAAAAGACATTTTATTCTTAAATGTTGAATTATTTCAAGCTAAAATAGCATTAACTTTGCTCCAAAACTGTCCCTACAATGTGAGGCAAATTATCTAAATGTGTATATTAGATTTTTTTTTTTTTTGCTTTCCTTTTATTATCTTATTAAAAATAAACCACCAGCTTCTATGGCTGGAGGTTTAAGTTTTTACCAAAAGAGGAACAAAATGTCCCTCTGCATCTAAAACTGAAATTGTATTTCAAAAATGTAGTCTTTGCTATTCTCTCCTCTGATATATTGCTAAAGATTACCTGTCTGTTATTCAGATGCACACAGCTCTGTCCTCATGGCAGCATTGATCAAGAAGGCCCATATTTAATTACTCATGACTAGCCTTTGGACGCAGAGGGCTAAATCATCTACATAAGAATAATTATGGTCTTTAGTAGGTTTATAATGAACTGTATTTCATGTTAAAGCCTTTACAAAAGCTCTGGTGCTCTACAGGTACCTGGGTCCCCGATAGTTACCTGTCAAGAGTTTTCCCACGAGTGCGCAGCTATGAGCCAACAGTGACTCGTGACTAGCCTTAGCTAGGACACGGAGGGCTAAACCATTCAAATACCACGTAATTAATGTCTTCAGCAGGTTTATATAGACTGCATTTCATGTAAACACGTTAACAAATGCTCTACTGCTCTACAGTCACCAGAGACCCCGATAGTTAGCTGTCAGAGTTTTTCCACGTGTGCGCAGCTATTAGCCAAGGTGACTCATGACTAGCATTAGCTTCCATGCAGAGGGCTAAACCATTCAAATAACACATAATTCATGTCTTCAGCAGGTTTATAATTACTGTATTTCATTTTTACACCTTTAAAAAAAAAGCTCTGGTGCACTACAATCACCTGGGTCCCCGATAGTTACCTGTCAGTCTCCCCTCGTGTGCGCAGCGAGAGCGGACTCCAACGGCGGCACTTTTGGACCGCACCAACTATCCCGGCCGAGGCGGGGGCGGGGGGTTGAGGTATGATGTTATAATAGAAGAACAAACATCGACCTATAATATTATTAATAATCACCACATGTGGAAATCTGATTCATTTAAAACGACTAAAGGAGGACCATTAAAAATTATCTTGGTAAAAAAAAAAAATCTAGAGGGACACCAGACTTTTATCATTGACTTTGAAGTCCCCCCTGTGTGGAGCATACCAACCACGGGCGCGCTTTGTGGCCAGATCAGCTAGTTCATTTTTTTCCCCAGGATTGTAATTTGCTTGGATTCACTGTTAATGAACTTGGCAGTTCTTCTGTAAATAAAGACCTGCACCTTAAGGACTAATATCTTTCCTTGGAGCAGAAAAAGAGACTATTTTGATCCAGCAATAACATGAGATACCGATGCTGTACTTTTCAAGTTTGCCAGACCTGATATCATCCAAAAATAAGTTGATATAAATGTACTTATCATTTTATATTTATTTTTAACTAAATGTAAAATGATGAGGCCGCCGTGCCCAGTTAGCCCATGTTATGTCTGCTGCTGTCAGTGTTTTTTAAAGCTTTTTTTCTGGTAAATTGTCATTATTTAGAGCTGCTGCTCTGCAAATGTACTAAGTTATTGAATCAGAATCACTTTATTCATCCCTGAAGGGAAATTCAGTATTCATATATATATATATATATATATATATATATATATATATATATATAAATTCAGAACTAAGCATTATGGCTGTTTTTACACATAAAGCTGAATACATATTTAAAAACTGGCCGCTGTGCCAGTCTGTTAATCTTATTTATGAACAATGTGGCTCATTATTGGTGCTAAGCTTGAAAAAGTCCTGATTGCTGCTGATGGTCCTGCAGTGTGTGTTGTGCTCCTGACTGATAAGATGTGGGTTTCCTCAGATATAATGGTTGTTGTTGTTGATCTTGTGGTGGTGGTGGTGGGCTTTCTCTAGCATGTTGTCACTGTATCCTGATGAAGTGAAGGCAGTTTGTGAGATGATGTGTTTGATCTGATGGAGGATTTACATTTTTCTTATGAAATTAGCTCTTCTTCATTCATACCATGTTTTTACAAAACATGACTTTTTTATCAACACCAATGCTTGCCCACCTTTGATGTTGTACATGCAAAAGCAAAATATGTCTTCACTAAGATTTTGACAAAATTTTGTTAAATTTAAACTAAATTTAGCTCATAGAATTAGCAAGTTATGAGCACAGCTAAGCTTAATGCCAATAGTCTTCAAACAAAAGTTGCTGTAGATAAAATATTCTGATGTTCAATGTGATCAGAGAACCATAGAGGTCAATGTTTAGTTTAAATAATGTATTCAGTAAGCCCAGCCAAAATTATTTGGCCTCTCAATTTAATCTAATCCTTAGCTTATTAAACCAATGTTTTGAACTTGTGGCTGAAGAACTTTATCAATCTAATTCAGAAGTTATATTTCAAACTCACCTTTGGGAGTTAGCTGTCCCACATCGAAGGAGATCAGATTCTGGTGGAGGAACAGCGGCGTATGTCTGAGCTCCAGAAAAATTCAGAATTCAGGATTTTCCAACGTCAAGTAAATCCTTAATCAGTTACTTGGAGAAAAAAAGTCTTTGAAATTTGTTGAGAATCAGTCGTCTGACGTCTCACACTGACAGCCTGTGTTGCTTTTGAATTACTTTTTCACATTAGTGAGACATGTTCTTTATGATAAACTGATATGCAACTAAAGTGACTATAAATGGGGCTGAATTGTTTTCTCTGTTGTACTTTAAACTTAATAGTGCAGGGGGTATGATTTACAATGTTAATGATAGCATACTGTTTATGTACAGTTAGAGAATGAAATAAGTTTGCAAAAAAAAGTATCATAAATGAAAATGTGTTATGGCAACTATTGGCCTATATGTAGCTTTCCCTCCTTTCATTTAAAATATGCTAACTTAAATAATAAACAAATTAACCAAATAAGTAAATAAATAAATAAAGATTACATTTCTTAATTTAAAAACACCTGCACAGTCTTATGAATAGGCTTCGCCATAAATTTTTCAATTGTGAAATATTAAAAAAAAACATACAATTTTTACGATAGACAAAATGATAAAGAAAACCAGAATACCATTAAAAACACTACTGCCTCATTGCTGACAGTGCCAACCTTAGCTGACAGTACAAGCTAACTTTAAAGTTTGTACTGATATTCCTCATGAATAAAGAAGGTCCTGTGGCAAAAGTTTAAAGGAGTATGGATACATAAAAATTAACAAGTAAATAGTTTAATAACATTATAAAAATATAAACACAGATTGAGTTACATTTTCCTCGACTAACCCCTTAAAGGCATTAGAGGAGATTTAATTTCCTACGACTTTGAACGAAGCATGCGCATGCACACATACAACCTCTCCCTAAACCCCCTCTAACCTCCCCCCTCTTATTTACGAAGAAATGCCCCCCTCCAGAAACTTGCGTAGGACTCATGAAGTTGTCTTTTACAGCTGGGTCCCCCTGGATCTTTATCTGCCATTATGTAAAAAAAGATGAGCAAAACAAGTCGCCAGCTAACTACGAAGCTAAACCAAAGCAACACATACAGAAAACACGTAAGTCCAAGGCGTACGTAATCTACGTAACTAGGCCTGAGCCAGAAGATTTTTGATTGACAGGAAAGGGAGCAAACCAAATGCCTTGGTCCGAGCGCATTGATTGGCTGATGTTTTTCAGGTCCTGCCATGTCCACAGATTTTTTTTTAAATTTTTTTAGAAACCATACATACAAGTCCACTAAAGGTCAGTATATTCATTTTATGTGAATCAGACAAATTAAACAAAAAAAAAAAACATCCTCCATAATGCCTTTAAAAAGCAAAAGACTTGTTATATTTAACCAGGAGTGATGACACACTTTTATCAGAAAAGTTATAGTCAAACTGGGGACACATGCACAATGTAGTGACACACACTTCCACTAGGGGCAGTGTGCAAAAATTACACACAGATTGGTGGGGGGGGGGGGGGGGTTGGGGGGGGGGGTGAGTGGGACAGACACACACACACACAAAAATCCAAAAAACCTCATTTTTGGGGACTTCAGTGATTTTTAGACAGAAACGCACATTGAAGCATGTAGAATAAGATTCTAATGAAATCTAATTGGGGACGGTGATTTTTGTGATTTTTGTCCCCAATTGGAAAGCCGTCCCCAATCAACTGGTGTGTATTCTGAAAAATGTCCCCGATGTTGACATAAGTACACACACACACACACACACACACACACACACTTAAACATAATCCTAATTTTAACCAAATTTGATTTGGATCTAATTCTAATTTTAATTTAATTCTCCCGTTATATCTTTGCAGATTCTCAGACATCCAGATCATGGTGATCCTAGGAGCAGATAATCAGATAACACACACACACACACACACCTGAACTTGATCCAAGATTTGACCAAATTCTACATTTAACGTTGTTCTAACCTGTATGCCAGACTTGAAAATGTCTGGCATACATTCAATTTGAAAGTAAACACTAATTTGCATTTTTTTTAAAAAAACCTTTGTCATCAAAGGTACTGAAGTGATGATGTCACTACAGCCAGTCCAATTTCTTAGGAATACAGCTCAAATCTGACAGATTCACCAGGTACTAAGGAGTAACTCACTGAAGAACCGTCACCGAACAAGTGATCGAAACAGAAACTTCACGATGACCGGAGGAGTTGAAAGTACCTTCGACTTACAAGTAAAAACCTGCAATTTATTTTAATGATTCAGAAAAGACATTTCTTAGAAATGTGTTTGCCTGAATTCCCAGAGGACCATCCAACCTGGAGGAGCTGAAACATCACCATGGATCAGATAACACACACACACACACACACACACACACACACACACACACACACTTAAACGCAATCCTAATTTTAACCAAATTTGATTTGGAACTAATGCTAATTTTATTGTAATTCTCCCGTTATGTCTTTGCACATTCTCAGACATCCAGATCATGGTGATCCTAGGAGCAGATAATCAGATAACACACACACACACCTGAACTTGATCCAAGACTTGACCAAATTCTAAATTTAACGTTGTTCTAACCTGTATGCCAGACTTGAAAATGTCTGGCATACATTCAATTTGAAAGTAAACACTAATTTGCATTTTTTTAAAAAAAACCTTTGTCATCAAAGGTACTGAAGTGATGATGTCACTACAGCCAGTCCAATTTCTTAGGAATACAGCTCAAATCTGACAGATTCGCCAGGTACTAAGGAGTAACTCACTGAAGAACCGTCACCGAACAAGTGATCAAACCAGAAACTTCACGATGACCGGAGAAGTTGATAGTACCTTAGACTTCCAAGTAAAAACCTGCAATTTATTTTAATGATTCAGAAAAGACATTTCTTAGAAATGTGTTTGCCTGAATTCCCAGAGGACCGTCCAACCTGGAGGAGCTGAAACATCACCATGGATCAGATAACACACACACACACACACTTAAACGTAATCCTAATTTTAACCAAATTTGATTTGGAACTAATCCTAATTTTATCGTAATTCTCCCGTTATGTCTTTGCACATTCTCAGACATCCAGATCATGGTGATCCTAGGAGCAGATAATCAGATAATACACACACACACACACACACACCTGAACTTGATCCAAGATTTGACCAAATTCTACATTTAACGTTGTTCTAACCTGTATGCCAGACTTGAAAATGTCTGGCATACATTCAATTTGAAAGTAAACACTAATTTGAATTTTTTAAAAAACCTTTGTCATCAAAGGTACTGAAGTGATGATGTCACTACAGCCAGTCCAATTTCTTAGGAATACAGCTCAAATCTGACAGATTCGCCAGGTACTAAGGAGTAACTCACTGAAGAACCGTCACCGAACAAGTGATCAAACCAGAAACTTCACGATGACCGGAGAAGTTGATAGTACCTTAGACTTCCAAGTAAAAACCTGCAATTTATTTTAATGATTCAGAAAAGACATTTCTTAGAAATGTGTTTGCCTGAATTCCCAGAGGACCGTCCAACCTGGAGGAGCTGAAACATCACCATGGATCAGATAACACACACACACACACACTTAAACGTAATCCTAATTTTAACCAAATTTGATTTGGAACTAATCCTAATTTTATCGTAATTCTCCCGTTATGTCTTTGCACATTCTCAGACATCCAGATCATGGTGATCCTAGGAGCAGATAATCAGATAATACACACACACACACACACACCTGAACTTGATCCAAGATTTGACCAAATTCTACATTTAACGTTGTTCTAACCTGTATGCCAGACTTGAAAATGTCTGGCATACATTCAATTTGAAAGTAAACACTAATTTGAATTTTTTAAAAAACCTTTGTCATCAAAGGTACTGAAGTGATGATGTCACTACAGCCAGTCCAATTTCTTAGGAATACAGCTCAAATCTGACAGATTCGCCGTCACTACAGCCAGTCCAATTTCTTAGGAATACAGCTCAAATCTGACAGATTCGCCAGGTACTAAGGAGTAACTCACTGAAGAACCGTCACCGAACAAGTGATCGAACCAGAAACTTCACGATGACCGGAGAAGTTGAAAGTACCTTAGACTTCCAAGTAAAAACCTGCAATTTATTTTAATGATTCAGAAAAGACATTTCTTAGAAATGTGTTTGCCTGAATTCCCAGAGGACCGTCCAACCTGGAGGAGCTGAAACATCACCATGGATCAGATAACACACACACACACTTAAACGTAATCCTAATTTTAACCAAATTTGATTTGGATCTAATTCTAATTTTAATTTAATTCTCCCGTTATATCTTTGCAGATTCTCAGACATCCAGATCATGGTGATCCTAGGAGCAGATAATCAGATAACACACACACACACACACCTGAACTTGATCCAAGATTTGACCAAATTCTACATTTAACCTTGTTCTAACCTGTATGCCAGACTTGAAAATGTCTGGCATACATTCAATTTGAAAGTAAACACTAATTTGAATTTTTAAAAAAAAAACTTTGTCATCAAAGGTACTGAAGTGATGATGTCACTACAGCCAGTCCAATTTCTTAGGAATACAGCTCAAATCTGACAGATTCGCCAGGTACTAAGGAGTAACTCACTGAAGAACCGTCACCGAACAAGTGATCGAACCAGAAACTTCACGATGACCGGAGAAGTTGATAGTACCTTAGACTTCCAAGTAAAAACCTGCAATTTATTTTAATGATTCAGAAAAGACATTTCTTAGAAATGTGTTTGCCTGAATTCCCAGAGGACCGTCCAACCTGGAGGAGCTGAAACATCACCATGGATCAGATAACACACACACACACACACACACACACACACACACACACACACACACACACACACACACTTAAACGTAATCCTAATTTTAACCAAATTTGATTTGTAACTAATCCTAATTTTAATCTAATTCTCCCGTTATATCTTTGCAGATTCTCAGACATCCAGATCATGGTGATCCTAGGAGCAGATAATCAGATAACACACACACACACACACACACACACACACACACACACACACACACACACACACACCTGAACTTGATCCAAGATTTGACCAAATTCTACATTTAACGTTGTTCTAACCTGTATGCCAGACTTGAAAATGTCTGGCATACATTCAATTTGAAAGTAAACACTAATTTGCATTTTTTTTAAAAAAACCTTTGTCATCAAAGGTACTGAAGTGATGATGTCACTACAGCCAGTCCAATTTCTTAGGAATACAACTCAAATCTGACAGATTCGCCAGGTACTAAGGAGTAACTCACTGAAAAACCGTCACCGAACAAGTGATCGAACCAGAAACTTCACGATGACCGGAGAAGTTGATAGTACCTTAGACTTCCAAGTAAAAACCTGCAATTTATTTTAATGATTCAGAAAAGACATTTCTTAGAAATGTGTTTGCCTGAATTCCCAGAGGACCGTCCAACCTGGAGGAGCTGAAACATCACCATGGATCAGATAACACACACACACACACACACACACACACTTAAACGCAATCCTAATTTTAACCAAATTTGATTTGGATCTAATTCTAATTTTAATTTAATTCTCCCGTTATATCTTTGCAGATTCTCAGACATCCAGATCATGGTGATCCGAGGAGCAGATAATCAGATAACACACACACACACACACACACACACACACACACACACACATGTTTGTACTTCTATCTTAGTGAGGACATCCATAGGTGTAATGCATTTCCTAGAGCCTTACCCTAACCTTAACCATCACAACTGATCGCCTAACCCTAATCCTTACCCTAACCCTAACCAAACCTCAATTCATACCTGTTCTCTAAAAACAAGTCTTCACTCTCAAACATGGCTGTTTCAAAGTGAGGACCGGCCAAAATGTCCTCACTTTGTAAAAATGTCCTCACTTTGATAGTTTAATGCAGAAAATGGTTCTCACAATGTAGCAAGTACAAGAACACACACACACACACACACACACACACACACACGCACACGCACATACACACACACACAAAGTTATTGGGGGGGCGTGGAAGTTTTTTATCCTCCCAAGGGGGGCCCGACAGAAAGAAATTGAGAACCGCTGAGTTAATGTGTGTGTTCTGCCTCTTTTTTGGTTAGAACTGAGTCTTGTAACGTGACTTATGGCCAGAACAGTAGCCTGTTCTCTCACTGTGCTTCAGTAAATGTGTCTGTGTGTCTGTGTGTGTGTGTGTGTGTGTGTGTGTGTGTGTGTGTGTGTGGGCGGGTAAATATAGGGGTTGTGGGGACCTAATGTCCTCACAATCATAGGAAAACCAAAAGAAATGTCATTTGTGGGTACCTCATTTGGTCCCAATGAGGGGAAACAGTGTTTTCTTGGCCATGTTGTTGTTACTGAAAAAAGTAAAAGTGCAAAAACGTTTCTTTATGGTTAGGCATTGTTTTGGTCTGGGTTAAGGTTAGGATTAGGGTTAGGGTTAGGGGTTAGGTATGAAAGGGAGTCAATGGTAGGTCCCCACAAGGATAGGAATACACTGTATGTGTGTGTGTGTGTGTGTGTGTGTGTGTGTGTGTGTGTGTGTGTGTGTGTGTGTGTGTGTGTGCATGCGTGCGTGCGTGGGTCGAGTTACCCTCCATAAGGCTCGAGGCTGGATTCTCCTAAAACTGGCCGGACCAATCACCATGAAGTGTAGAGTCAGAAGGCGGGCGTAACTAAGTGACGACAGAGGCGCGACGATTCTTACAGAAACAACCAGCGCACAATAAACAGTTATCTTTCGACTCAGCTTTGGCCACAGCCCTTAAAATTTGAAGCTAAAATTCAACTTGAAAGATAAACAAAGGACGGCACTGAAGTGTTTCATTGAGAAGAAAGACGTATTTGGACTTATGCCGATGGGATATGGCAAATCCTTAATATACCAGTTGGCTCTGCTGGTTGGGAAGCTAATGGGACTTAGCCACAATCCACCGGCGCTCTCGGAACTACGTCAGCCTTTTCGTTGCACTGATTGGTTGTATACCTACCCAATTGCTGCAGAGTGATTTGAAAGACAACCTTTTAGCCCGCCTCCCTCCCTGTTGAGCGGCCCTAGACCCTTGTGCCTTCAGAAACATGGGTCTAGCACGGCTAGGCTAGCTGTTCTATAGCTTTGATCCCAATTTAACTTCCAGTTTGTGTGGCACTAGTCTTTATCTGGCCCCTGTTTGATTTATGCTGTGTAAGTAATTAAGTCAGTTGTTTTTTTTCTGTTTATGGCTTGTGATAGTATTTTCTAGTGTTTAAACGTTTAGCTGTTGCATAATTAGGCCTAACCAGTATACTTGTACATGCCTAGCTTACCTGTTAAGTCCTTGGAGTATTTCCTTAGAGAGTTCACTTTGCCACATTGGCTTCTGTCTGCTTATCCCAAGTTTTTCTAGTCCTCCCGGTGGACAAGAGCGGTTCACCTTCCCCTCTCCCAGTCACTATCCCAATTCACCTGCAATGTCAGTATCCCTGTTTCAGCCTCTGCCCAGCTCCTTCTTTCTTTCTCCCTTTCTCTTCCTCTCGCTCAGGCTTGCTTGCCCTCACCCTCCGTTTCTCTGTCTTGCCATGCAGTGAGCCTGATAACAGGGATTGAAGACAGCTGCAAGGATCAGTTCACCTGTTCACAATCACAAATTTCCATAAAAGCCTGATTCATTCATCCACTCTCTGCCAGACCACAGACATTCATATTCTGTTTGTACTGCTGATCTCCTATCTGTCTCCTACCTGCTTTCTCGAAGGCACTGTCGCCTAAACCATCAGCATCAGCAACACGTTTTTCTCCTAGATCCTAGGCACAGCCGGCCTTCACCTGTCGTCAGTCCCTGAACTGTCTCTGGTCTGCCTTCTCCAAGTCTCTGTCTGTCCTGTAAAGGCAACACACCCAGATCCTGTCCGCAGGCAGCCTAAAACTGCCACTAGTCCCCAACCTGTGTTCTGCCTGCCTTTGCCAAGCCTGCTTGCCCCTTTTAGTTTAGTTCACAGCCCCATGAATATCTCCATTTTGTTGTAGTTCAAACATATAGACCCTTTAATGACCCACGTCACGAATGACGTCACAGCTTTAGCTGGAGGCAAAAGAGGAAGCCCGCGGCCGTGACCGAAAGGCGAAAGACTGAGGGACTAGGCTCTATCAACTTTTCTAAAATGTCGTCCTGCTGTGTTTTTGGATGCCAGAATAGGAGGAATGACATTGGCCAACGCAAATTAAAGTTTTATAGGATTCCACTGAACACTCGTGCTCAGAGGGAACGAAGACAGTTGTGGTTAAATGCACTGAGGCGAAAAGACTGGACAGAGACGATCAGCTGCAGTCAATTCCAGCCATTTTCAGTACAAAAAATCGCTAATATTCTATTTGTAAATAAAAAATATTCAATTCAATTCAATTCAGCTTTATTCCAGACACTGGGTCCAAATACAAAGACCATAAGAACAAGGACACAACAAGACACAGAAAAAAATACAATCAAAAACAATAACCCGTTAAATATGACGAGAAATGCAGGGAATATTGGACGTGCATAGCGAGGTGCATTTCCTTGAAAACGACCGATTCGTGGATTATATACCAACTTCAAGACATGTTTTGGACAAAATATTTTACTGGCTTGTGTCGTCTGGATGTCCAAGGTTGGATTATGGCCGTTTTTTGTGGAATATTTTCATCTGTGTGTAATAATGAACCCGGAAATGTGAGTCGCGCTGTGTGCGTTAAAGCCGTGTACAGAGAAAGGATGGATGGATATTCGTTGTTTGTCGGACAAATGTGTTTATATTACCCACTGTGGTAATCACATCTGAAAGTGGTTTATACCGGCGGAGTCATGACAATCTAAGCTTTCCATCGGCGTATAGTGTTTATATAATCGCGTTTGCAACCTTCGGACATTCTTTAAATTCCTATGCAAATTAGTAAGTGTACCGCCGGTGGTACACTGAAGTTTAACGGGTTAAAAATGCTCGAGTTTGCAGCGCAAACTCCCAGCGCAAACTATATACTCCCAGTCCCGCTTGACTTCTCGCTCCGCTTTTGCCTCCAGCATAAGCCCCGCCCACAAAAAACGTCACAATGTTTGTAAACAAATAAAGGGTCTATTGGTATTCCTTTGATTCTATGCTCTTTGTTAGAGTGTCTTAAAGGATTTGTAATTTCACTCATTTTTTGTATGGAGTCAGGTTTAATCCATTCTGTTTTAGTCTCAGTTTAATTTCCCCTTTCTGTATTAATTTATCTTTATTTTTTTGTTGAATAAACCTCTTTTAATAATCTGCTGGGTCTGTCTGGGTTCTTGTGTCTGCATCTGGGTTCTAGAACCCAGAGTCCGGAGTGACATGCACTCTCAGTTCTCTGTGTATGCACTTTGTTCCTTTTATTCCTACCATTGTAATAAACCTCTGAATTTGAGTCTGTTTGATGACTGCCCCTGGTTTTCCTGTTAAAATGTGTGACACTGGAGGGCAATGCTTACATTTTCATGGTGTTGCGGTATGTACCAACATTAATTCACTCTCGCCAGGGCTGTATAGTACTAATTTGGCAGTCACTGACAGAAAAATGGCATGGCATGCATATGATAAGCATAACATGTTTATAGCAATTATGTTATAAATATAACATAATTTTGAAGTTATACTCTTTACCTGTTTCTCCACCATGGAAACAAGTATGTTTTTTGACTCTGAATTATATGGTGTTGGGAATAACTTTTATCTCTGATACAACTTGGATGTGGCTAATTTTTTAAAAACGATATCAAGAGGGGGACCAGCAACCCCACGTATAAAACAGGGGACCTTCATAAGAACTATATGTGTTAACACAAATTATATTTGTGCTCAGCCTTTATTTTCACATATTACAAAGTTGTGACTTTAGAGTTTAAAAAAATATTTTAAAGATTTAAGCATCGCCCCATTGCACAAATCTACAGTTCTACCTGCAAATTAACTTGGCTGCATGCACTAATGCCATACACAAGAACTGACACGTCAGAAATGACAAACTTTATACATTTTTCTATTTTGTAATTGTATGAAACACATTTTTTTTGTATGAACACACACACATGCAGATGTGATGTGCGTGTGCACATGCATCACATCACACACACAAACACGCACACACACACATCTGCCATCACTTTTACATTATTACGACTTTGACAAACTAATATCCAAACACTGTTAGGAAAATTAAACCTGCCAACCCCAAATGTGTGTTGATGTAAGGAAACCTAATTAAATGTGCTAGCATTGAGTGCATGTGTATGTGTATATATGTGCTTATACGTGTACTTTTTTAATTAAATCAGTTGACACCCCTGAGGTAGTGTTATTACAGAGGTGACAGAGACCTCCTGGACAGTGACTAAACACACAGCACTTTCATTTATCCACTCATGCAGTATGAATGTGTGTGTTTATTTGCCCTGTAAATCAGTGTGTGTGTGTGTGTGTGTGTGTGTGACAGAGTGTGGGGTTGGGGGAAAATGGCTTCAGGTGTCACACCATATCAGTCTGTCTTTTTATTAGACTCTGACTGTAACGAGTAATTAACTTCCTGCCGAGAACATGTTTGTTCCTCTGTTGATGTCATAAAGAGAGATATTAGCAAGCCACGGGTCAGAATTTACTTTTCCCTACCAGAGGCTAGGGAAACTAACGTGTGTGTGCATGTTTGTGTCTGTGTTATACAGCATCCTACATATATATATATATATATATATATATATATATATATATATATGTACACACACACACACACACACAGACACTGTTTTTTCTATCATTGTGGGGACATACCATTGACTCCCATTCATATCTAACCCCTAACCCTTACCCTAACCCTAACCTTAACCCAGACCAAAACAATGCCTTACCCTAAAGAAACGTTTTTGAACTTTTACTTTTTTCAGTAACAACAACATGGCCAAGAAAGCACTGTTTAAACTTGTGGGGACCGAAATGAGGTCCCCACAAGTGACATTGTTTTCGGTTTTCCTACAGTTGTGGGGCCATTTGGTCCCCACAAGTATAGCCAGCACCTGACCACACACACACACACACAAGCACAAACACATACACAGACAACAGACACCACACATAATATATGTGAAATGCAATGCTGCACATTTCTGTATAGGATTGCATTTTCTGACTGGAATCCTGGAATCGTTTATGGTGTAATCTTGTGATTACATGGGTGTGCATTCGCAGAAAATGTAACAAATGTTATTGAATTATTTTTTGCATACCAGTCAAAAGACTTTGTGAAGGGTGTGGTGTGTTCACATATACATGAGGTTTGGGTGATGGTACCTTACCATTTATTGTATGCTATATTCTAGACAAGAGTTTTGTGTAAGAGCATGCTGCAGGCTTGTACGCTAATAATTAGTCTTGCCATCTGTGTGTCAGAGGGTGGCAGCGATATGCCCCCTGTCTTGTCTTTGCCTCCAGCTATTAAACTATGAAGCTGCTTACACTAGCCTAAATGTGTTGCTTCAATGTAGGGATTGACACAATGTCACTGCACAGTCAAGTTCCTAAGTTGCAAAGTCTGAAAAACAATCCAACAAAAAATATAAAGGTAATTTTTCATATAGTGAATATTTATTAAACACAAAATGAAATATTTCTTTTTGCCTTTTTTTCCCCTTTATTGTGGCTTATATCACATGAAAATCAAAAATCCATGATCTTAAATTGTTGTGCCTTTCCATTCTTGGTTCAGATTTTAGGACAACAATTTCAAAATGGTAGGGGAGATTATGCGATCGGGTCCGTTTATTTATTTGTCTGTCTGTGTGCGTGTCTGTGGACAGGATTTCTCGGAAACTACTTGTCGGATCTTCATGAAATTTTCACCAGAGGTGGATCTTGGCCCAGGGAAGACTTCATTCAAATTTTGTGTTGATCCAGTTAAGGATCTGGATTCTGGATCCGGATTTAGATTTTCCAACTTCATATCATCCTTCCTTGGCGGAGGTCAGAAATCTCGGATTGCTCTTGTTTTCTCTTAAGTTTTGGTAGGATCTTTCTGATCTTGTCTCTCCTTCAGGAGTGGCTTGATATTCAGAACATGACACTTTTAAGCCTCTTCCAAACGACGTCTGTGTTTGGTGGCTTTTGATAGACCGACAACAGCCTGAGTCCACTGCTTGTGAAATTCTCCAAGTTCTTCAATCGACTTCACTTGACAATCCTCTCAAGACTATGGCTATGTGTGTTGCTTATGTTCCTTTGCCTACTACACTTTTCTTTTCCAATCAACTTCACATTTATAGTTGAAGACAAAATTATTAGCCCCTCTATGAATTTTTTTTTCCAAAAATTTCCCAAGTGCTGTTAAAAAGATCACAGCATTTTTGACATAGCTTTTCTAAACTTCCTAGTTTTATTTTGAATGCTTACATTATTTTACTTTGCACACAGAACCGAAATTATTTAACAAAAAACACAAAGTACCAGTGACAAAATTATTAGCCCCCTTGATGCTTGTTGTCAGTTGTGCATCCTTTTTATTGGATAACAGCTTGCAATCGTTTGTTGTACATATTTAATCTGCGGTGGAAAAAAAACAAAACAAAAATAAAGCTGCAACCTTGAGTGTATGTTAACCTGTTTATGTCAACAGGACCGGACTCTGGTGCATGTTCGGACTAGTTATAGAGCATTTCCTGTCCATCCAACAGGTGACGCTGAGGCTGAGAGTGTATTTCAAACAGTGGATGTGAAAAGGGTTGGACTCTGAACACTCATGTAAAGTTTCAGGCTGTTTGGAACACGTACAGACCAGTTATACAACATTTCTTGTCCATCCAACAGGTGGCGCTGCGACTAAGAGTGTATGTTGGCCTATGGATGGAATCAGGATTGGACTCTGATCACACATGGAAAGTTTGAGGCAGATTGGAGCATTCAGAGGATAGCTATACAGCAGCTGATGTTTCATGGCAAAGTATCAAAACTCTGATGGTCACCATGGCCACGACATTTGGCTTCTGCGTAACATTTTGATAATTTTTCATCACTAAGTCCTGCTGTGTGGACTGGCAAAATTTGAGGTCTCCTGGAGTTACCCCCTAGGAAGAGATCGCTCTCAAAAATGACAAAAATCATCAAAAATCTCACAATTTTGACCAAGATGGCCAACTTCCTGTTGGGTTTAGGGCATGGCTCCAAGAGGCTTTTTTTGTGCGTCCTGATGTGGCTCTATTGGTCTCCCAAATTTTGTGGACATAAGTTAAACACACTTCGTGTTAAAACAGCTGTAGGGGGTGCTATAGCACAAGCAATGCCGAGATGCATACAGTGTTCTTCCTTTAGTCGTCTGTGATGTGTGGGGTAAATTTGGTGAGGTCATGAGCATTCTTCACCTGTCAAAAGATGCTTTGTTTGTCACGGCAACAACGTGTTGCCAATGCAACAGCATTGTATCAAAAGTCAAAATCTTCACACTGTGGCATTGCCAAGGCTTGAAGATTGAGCTGAGCTATTTCCAGAATTATATGACAAAGTTTGGAGCAATGGTGCCTGCAAATGTAATGTCTAAACTTCTTGTTACCAATAGGTGGCGCTATGACTTTTTCTTAGTTTTTGAAGGTAGATGTCCTCAGACTGGGCATGGTGTCCAGTACATGAAGTTTGGGGCAGATAGGATCAGGATTTGCTGAGATATAAACATTTTAGTAGTCATGGCGAGGTATTGAAATTTACCGTGCCGCCACAGCAACCCGGTCTCACGGGGATTCGTGAAACTGTCACGTAAATTTTTGTTTCGGTTTCGTGCGCACCAACACGATTTCGTCATGTTTTTCGTGCCGCTCACCACGAAATGTTTTTCGTGTTGCTCACAACAAAACCCGCTGTGGTAATCACATCTGAAAGTGGTTTATACCGGCGGATTCATGACGATCTAAGCTGTCCATCGGCGTATACTGCTTGTGTGTTCGCGTTTGCGGCCGTCGGACATTCTTTAAATTCCTATGCAAATTGGTAAGTGTACCACCGGGTTATGGTTAGGGTTATGGTTAGGTTATGGTTAGATTATGATTAGGTTATGGTTAGGGTTATGTTTAGGGACGATGTCATGCAAAATATAGCGTTGGATTCGCCACGGTTTTACTTTAAAAATATAATATACCCATTCGTTTGAAATACGTTCTGAGTGGCACGAAAAGTCCGCCGTTTAAAATACATTGGTGTGCATTTCGTGGTGAGCGGCACGAAAAACATGACGAAATCGTGTTGGTGCGCACGAAACCGAAACAAAAAATTACGTGACAGTTTCACGAATCCTCGTGAGATCGGGCTGGCCACAGACACGCCTTTTGATGACATGACACCATTTTCACTGTGAATCATCATCAATGTGTTTAGGCTTATGTCACCACATTTCAGGTCAATCTGAGCAACAGGCTAAGAATAGTACATCAAAGTATAAAAATAACATAGTACATCTGTCACGCAACCAGGCAGGACTGGAGCAGAGAACCCATGAAGTAGGCAGACAGACAGGCAGGTGGATAATAATGGGGTTTAATATGTAAAAGGATAAACAAACAGAAGGCACGGGGAATGAACAAAACGGGACTTCAAACTGAAACTAAAAGCGACGGCGCATGGCCGTGGTAGAGATGAAACTAAAACTAACCAGATGGGGAGAGGTAACTCACACGAGTCCAGAGAACGGGGAGATGAGGAGGGAAGCAGAATTGAGGGAGCCGGAGGTGAAAGCGGTGAGGACTGGAGCAGGCAACCGAGAGCAGACGGAGCCTGACAACATCAAAGTATAAGTATAACATTTCCTGTTGCCAGCAGGTGGCGCTCTGACTGTGATTGTATTTCACCATATGGATGTGATCAGGACAGGACTCTGATCATGCATGGAAAGTTTCAGGCAGATTGGAGCACTTTCAGAGCATTTACACAGCACCTGATGTGTCATGGCGAAGGATCTGACCGAATTTGAGGGGATTGGAGTTATCCCCTAGGAGGAGTTAGCTCTAGAAAAAAATCAAAAATGGGCAAAATCTGACATTCAAAGCCAAATAGCTCACTTCCTGTTTGGTTTGGAATATGGCTGTCACTGACTTTTTGGTTCAGCCTGATGTGCTGTATGTGTGTACCAAATTTGGTAACTGAAGCTGAAACATACTGACCGTGGGAATGTGTAGGGGGTGCTATGGAGCCATTTTGGCACACACATGAGCAACTCCCTTAAAATATCAAATTTTTTGCCAGTCCTGATGTGCATGCCAATGATAAGGCCGCCAAAAGTGCAATTTTAAATACGGTAAAATAAAAACCCTAGGATTTCAATAGGGTCCTAGGCACCGCTGGTGCCTTGGACAGTCTGTGCCCTTGCACCGCCTGTCCACGGCACCGTTGGTGCTCGGACCCTAATAAAAAAAAAAAAAAACAATAGTTGATTATATTTCTTATGTGTCCACACCTTAGGAACACCCTGTAATTTGTATCAAGCCTCTGGCACATCTCCCGAGGAATCCCAGCCCATTCTTCTACAGTAAATCTCTCAAGCTCCTCCAGATTTGATGGTGTTCTGGCATGGACCCTGGTCTTCAGCAGACCCCACAGATTTTCAGTGGGATTCAAGTCAGGGCTTTGTGCAGGGCAGTTAGTAATGTTGACTTCAGTCTTCTGGAGGTAGTTTTTGACCAGGTGAAGAAAACTGGTGAAGATCTGGACCAGATTCCCAGTTCTAGACGCACTGACGCATACCCACAACATAATACTGCCACCACCGTGTGACTGTCTTCTTTGACACTACAATTCCTGACTTGGCTAAGTCATTAACTAGTGTTTTGGTGGTTGTTATAGTATCTTTAGACACATCTCTCACAAGTTTTCTTTCCAGAGTCTTTGAAATTTCTCGCTTTCTACCTCTGCCAGACTTGTTCTGACTCTCTTTGCATTTCTTGACACTTGGAAATGCTGTGATAACTTTGTGTACCCTTTTCCTGCTTTAAGCATCAAGGACTCTTTTTCTCAAATTCAAACTGATTTCTTTTGTTTTTGGCTTGATGCTTTCTCAAGTGACAGCTCAAATCCATAATGAAGTTTTTATATTGTGTAAAGGGAAGGACAACCTTTAGTTTTAACTTGATTGATTACATGCTGTGAGCGTTACAAAGTTAAAGCACATGAATGCACAACACTACTTTATGCTTTGGCTCGTTTAGAAGTGCTATGTTGAAAATCACCTGCTCTGTTTAAACTGCATCTGTGAAAATTTTTATAAAAAAGTAAAATTTCATGGGTGGCTAGTAATTTTGTCTTCAACTGTGCATGCTTTGATACAGAGCTCTGCCAGCAGAAAAGATGAAATAGAAAAATAAAATAGAAAAAGCTTGAAACAATTTATTTTGCATGCAATGAGTCTAGAGTATATAAAACATTGTTAAATAACTAATGTAAAATATAAAGTATTTTCACAATATATTCATTTTTTGTTGCATTACTAGTAGTAGTAGTGCATCCACCATAACAGAATGTTGTTGGATAAAATAGTTTCTAGTGCTCACAGCACTGGAAATTCCCTTTATACCATTCGACAACAAATTTTTTTTTTTTCAAAAACAATGTCTCCTTGATTTTGAATAACAACAAGCTCACCAGCTAGTCTCTTGCAGTGAGTCATCTTACAAATTGCTCTGTAACAATGACCTGCCATTACCACAGGTCTGTTAATTAGTACACTGAAATAACAACCAACACACTCTTTCATTTGTAAAATGATTTATTTAGGTGTACATTGTCATTTGTTTGTTTCTTTGTTTGATTGGAGCACATGGTTTGCAGCTGTGATGCCACACAGTTCCATCAGGGCCTGAACAAAGTTAGCAGGTGATTCATGGCAGTAGATGGTGTAGTGGAAAGTAGCAGGGAGAACAAGTTAAACAAACTGTTAGTTTATTGGTGTACTGGTAGCAACACTTACCTCTGCTTGTCCTCTTCCTCCCAGAGTGTCCAGGCGAAAGCATTCCCTGGGAGTTCAGATGCCTTTTATTAGTTCCGGGAGCAAGGTGCCATGTGGGAAGTGGGTAGAGGGGAGTGTGTGTTTCCAGTTGTGTAAATAATTGTTTAAAGCATTTAGGGGGGTATTTATTAAATGGGATTCAGGTTGGTTATGCTTATTGAGTGTATATTTGTAATCTGTAATGGGTTTTATGCAATGGCGCCACCAGTCGGTGGCCTGGGGTGGCTGCTACCACCCCTATAAATCTGCTGGCCACCCCACTGGCCAGTCACAAATATTGATTGCCAGTTAAGCAAGGACTAAGGTTCAGATGGCGCACACTTAGACAATCAGAGGCGACAAAGACGGTTCCTTCCCCCTTGATTGGCTCATTGTCTAACAGTGATGTCAATCATTCATTCATTCCATTGGTTCTGAGTAGGTTGCAAACTCCGACAGCATTGCCATTGATTTGCATCGATCAGCAGCACCGATCTGACGACAGGACTATGAGTAAGTCAAATTTCTTTTGTAAAAAGAAGGGGGAGAAGTAATACTCGTCGTGACGTGCTTTTTAAGTGCCAAAAGGTGCTGCTACAGCAACACTGCTGTGCTTTTTAACTTATTTGAGTTACGTAGCGTTACAGTATGTGTAGGCATAGTCAGCTAATGTTAGCTGATGCTATTATTTCAATTTGCAGACCATGAAGAGAATGAGCATTGAAGCAATTTGGGGGTGCTCGGTGTGGAATGAAGAAGGGCTTAGGCCATAAATCTTGATGAGTTTGTGGATGCGTTTGCCAAAAAACACAGCAACTGACAAATTATGTTGTTCTGAAAATACAACTGCAGCACTGATGACCTGCAATAGGAGAATGAAGTTGTTCTGAAATGTATGCCTGGTAATGAGAAAGATGATGGGTCTCTATTGGGAAATTTGTATTGTTACAAATAGGTAAGCTATGACTGTATCTGCAACATGTCAGAATCAGAACAAAGGGTTTCTGTTTGTATCTGGAAGTACTTGCTTTTTCTGTTTTCATTGCAATAATGTACACCATAAATGAATAATGATAACATGATAACTAGCCAATTAAAAAAAAAATCAACTAACACATATACATAGCAAAATAAAACAGTATTGTTGTGAGACTCAAAATGTTAACTGTACTGTTATTAGTCTATGCACATTAGAGCATTAGTAACATTAAATATAACATAATAAAGACAACAGGTTTATCAACAGGTGCTTCCTCAAGTCTTTCTGATAGTTTTCTGCTAGCCTAGATTAGACTAAAACAGATAGTAAGAATAGTACTGCTAAAATAAAATTCCTGAAATTATGACTTTTTAGTTTTGGTGTGCCACCCCAAGATTTTAAGTGGACCCACCTGGCCACTCTGAAAAATTTCTGCAGGCGCCACTGATTTTATGTAAATATTTCATATCTATTTATGTGGGTGTGTTCGGGGGTTTACCTCTCAGGTGGTATATGCCTGATAGGCACAGAGTATTTAAGTCAGTGGAGCGAAATGCCACGGGCTTCTGTTATCTGGTTGGAAGAACATGCTAGTATGTTGTCTGGAATTATGGCATACAAACAACAGTAAAAAGAAAATACGGATTTGATTCTCTCTGATTCTCTGGTGCCATCATTGGTCGCTAATTGGTTGCTCATAATGAGATGAAGTCTTCACTGTGAGAAGGACTGCAAAGATGCAATTTTTTGGCATTTTATATGTTTACCAGGTGAGTGTAACATCATGCTAAATCCATTCTGCAGCATGGCAACAAGCCCAAACATGCAACCGGCATCATAAAGAACTATCTTTATCCACAAGAGAGAAAAAATGTGTTGCAAACAGATGGTCTTACCCCTACAGAGCCCTGATCTCAGCATCAGAAGAAACTGAGACAGCCTAAAACCATAGAAGAACTGTGGCAAGTTTACCAAAAAAAGTGTACCAAGGAGAACTGGAGCTATTTAAAAGGCAGTCTCTCTTTTTTCTGTTTACTGCATTTTGCATGAGGTTAATTAATAAATACAAAATAAAACAAAATAGTCAGGAAAAGCAAATTGCCTAAAATTTGCACAGTACATTAGTTTTGATATATCATCAACAGAATAAAATCCCTATGAAATGTAATTATGAATGACTGAAAGGGAATAACAAAACAGAGCTTGGCACATCTATCATTTTTATTACTTTTGATTGTTGCTTTTTTTCAGTTCATTGACTCAAATTTAAATAACTGACATGCTTTAACACCCTGTGGTCGCCCTAAGTCAGCTGGGATATGCTCTAGCACCCCCACAACACTGCACAGATGGATAAATGGACATGCTTTAACAATTATACTGAACTACTGAATACATTATGATAAACTGCTGACACAGTCTACAATTATTTCTGTGGTCTGTACATATCTCACAATGACATGAATAACAATGAAAAAAGCTTTCTCAGTGCAAGAAACACAATGAGGTTTGGCATCGAAACCCCACAGCAACAATCACAATTAAGCAGTCAGACTCATAAAAAGTGTTATAAAGAAGGAGCCCTTCCCTTCCCCCCTTTTGCAGGGACGGCTGGTATAAATGGGCTAACAGGGCTAAGCCCTCCCAGGTCAACACAAAAAAGATGAGAAAATTATTTTTCAAATAACTTACAACAGATTGTTTTAAGTTTAGGTGAAAACAAAGTGTGTGTGTGTGTGTGTGTGTGTGTGTGTGTGTGTGTGTGTGTGTGTGTGTGTGTGTGTGTGTGTGTTCTTGTACTTGCTACATGGTGAGTACCATTTTCTGCATTTAACTATCAATGTGAGGACATTTTTACAAAGTGAGGACATTTTGGCCGGTCCTCACTTTGAAACAACCATGTTTGAGGGTGAAGACTTGTTTTTAGAGAACAGGTATGAATTGAGGTTTGGTTAGGGTTAGGGTAAGGATTAAGTTTAGGCAATCAGTTGTGATGGTTAAGGTTAGGGTAAGGCTCTAGGAAATGCATTACGCCTATGGATGTCCTCACTAAGATAGAAGTACAAACATGTGTGTGTGTGTGTGTGTTCTTGTACTTGCTACATGGTGAGTACCATTTTCTGCATTTAATTTGCATTTAAATTGAGGTTTGGTTAGGGTTAGGGTAAGGATTAAGTTTAGGCAATCAGTTGTGATGGTTAAGGTTAGGGTAAGGCTCTAGGAAATGCATTACGCCTATGGATGTCCTCACTAAGATAGAAGTACAAACATGTGTGTGTGTGTGTGTGTGTGTGTGTGTGTGTGTGTGTGTGTGTGTGTGTGTGTGTGTGTGTGTGAGAGAGTGAGAGAGAGTGTTGATGTAGAGCACTAAAAAAGTATAGTGTACCTGTAATTTATGTAATTGTGTGTATCATAGGTGATGTTGCTTTTGCAGCTGTGTTAACCATTTAATCGGTATTATGCATTTGTTAGCCCAGCCAACAAATTTCACCACCAGTCGCCACTGCCCTTTTGTCATGCTCTTTCAGATTTTGTTTATAATGACTATGACGAGTTTTGGTAGTTAGCTTTCAGGATATGATAGTTTTTGGAGTAACTAACTGCTAAAATGAAGCTGTGAAGTTACCGTATTTTCCGCACTATAAGGTGCACTTAAAAGCCTTTAATTGTCTCAAAAATCGATGGTGCGTCTTTTAACCCGGTGTGTCTTATGTGTGCACTGAGGTCCAAAATCTGACTGTCGGACCAATGCCCGCTGACATTGGGATGTAATACGTACACTACACACGCTGGCAGCGATAAACCTATTAGAGAACATTACATAAAGCTACGTACAGTACTGACTAAAGAGATTGACAGACCACGTGACAATCGCGCAATGCATTATGGGTGGCAGAGACAGAGCTAATCAAAACACGCCCTCGAGCGCTAGCTTCTGCGAGATTTCAAAGCGAGGAAAAGGTACGACGAGAAAGTGAAAGGAGTCAATGGGCTCGACCCATACGAACATAAACAGTGGACTAATTATTATTATTAAACGAGTCTTGTGAGATATTGATATGTGGGGTAAAATATTACCAATGGCTCAGGATTTTTTTATAAAGTTGTTTTGCCCGAGCTCTTGGCTCATCATTTTACACAGGCAGTGCCCAGCATTTCACAGGTTCAACCGTCTTCAGATCATTTACCCAAAACCAAAAGAAAGAGAAAAGCATTGTAAGATAACGATCACATTCATGTGCCTCATAAAGGCCTAGTTTCTAACTAAGGGTAAGCAACAACAAAACCCTTATTGCAAATATGCTAACTTTATAAGACAAGAATATTTTTGTAAATCAGTTTCAAGCATGGTATTTTATACTCTTTTGTTATGTTTCAGTATTTTGGACTGGAAGAACTTTTGTTCTGAATTATTGTCACTTTTTGTTAAGGTTATATCTTTTTTTTGGGGTAGTCTTAAGGATTTTAAAGCATTTATACAATATATACAATGTTGTTATTTTATTCAAGTTGTTAAATGTTTCATTAAGTCAACAATATGTTAATATTTGAAAAATAAAATGCCAGAAGTGGATTTAATGTTTTATTTTCATTTTTGAGACTCAATTATTTCATAATGTATTGGCCCAGATAAATTCATTGCTTCAATACAACACTTGGACACATATTAGTAAGTGCACATGAAACAACCACAATTTTATCTAGTGAAGTCATACTTTCACCCTCACATGGCACGACTAAACCCAGGCGAATAGTGTCATTCAGTATGGTGCACTTTTAGCGAATACACCCAATTACCCGCTCGACATGAATCCTTACATGAGCTAGTTTTCGTGTCTCCTCTACATCTTTTGCTTCCAGTTGGCTGCGGCCCCGGGTAAATGCTGGGATTTTCAATGCGGCACCCATCAGGGCAACACTGTCCTTAATGTCAAATTCCCGGTCGGCCAGCACTATGTCTCCAGGTGAGAGCTTCTGGAGAAAACCAGACGTCTCAGCTATAAGTTTGTCACTGGCACGTCCTCCGTATCCTGTAGAAATGAAGGAGACTGTCCCTTATGGTGTGATGCCTATGAGATATTTCATAGTGTGCCTACTTTTGTAGTTGGAATATGTCTCAGCCTTAGCTCGTAGATTTTGTGCTCGCTCTATGTACAGTTCAAAACAGTCAATGATAACTGTGACTCTGTCACCGAACATCTCAACATACTGATGAGGCATGCTTGTCTGTAAGTAATGCCTCTTTGGCCAAAGCACAAGAGGGCTGAGGTGAGCAAATAGTACACTAACAGTATCATTAAACAGATTGGACGTAGTTGTCCAGCTTATGTCAAAGAGGTGTGCAATGTGATCAAGTGGCAGATTCAGTCTTAAACGCATGAATGTCAATAGGAGCATCTGAAAATGGGAAAGCTTTCTTTCTGTGTTTGGTAAGCTGGGACGAATTTGCATTAGCACACCCATCAGCAGAGCAAAAGATGGAAGTCCTGTGTAGAAGTGCCCCCATTGAGGGGGGTATGGGAAGGGCAAATCAGTTTAACCACTTCTTCAACAGGTTTGACCACCCTAACCCATCCACACCTATAAACAAAGCAGCCCCCACTCCCCCACAAGCCACCACCAACACAGATGCGGACACCACCCCTCCCCCCATAACACCTCCGATGACAATCACAGCAGCTCAGGTCTGGGGAGAGCTGAAGAGGCTGCGCCCCAACAAAGCTGCAGGACCTGATGGAGTATCCCCGAGACTACTGAAGGCCTGCACGAGGGAGCTGGGACACCCCCTCCAACGCATATTCAACCTGAGCTTGGGACAGGGGCGGGTTCCCCAGCTGTGGAAGACATCCTGCATCATTCCAGTTCCAAATAAACCACATCCTGGTGAGCTGAACGACTTCAGGCCGGTCGCCCTGACGTCCCACGTGATGAAGACCATGGAACGGTTACTGCTACACCACCTGAGGCCACAGACCCACCACGCCCTGGACCCTCTGCAGTTTGCTTACCGGGAGAAGACCGGAGTGGAGGATATTAGTCCTTGATTCCAAACGTCCGGGAAGATCCCGACGTTGAGGACTGTGTTGAAAAGTTTCAGTATGGCTAGCTGGAATTTGTGGTCTGTGAATTTAATAATTTCATTTAGGATGCCATCAGTGCCACATGCCTTCTTGGTTTCTAAAGAATTTATCTTGTCTTGTAGCTCTCTCTCTCTCTCTCTCTCTCTCCCTCTCTCTCTCTCTCTCTCTCCCTCCCTCCTCCCCTCCTCCCCTCCCCCTCCTCCCCTCAGTCTGTCCTTCCCTCTGTCTCCAGCAGAGCTGTCCTCCACAGCTGCTGGCCATTCCTAATCACTAATCAGTCTCATCCACAGAACTCTGGGCAACTGCAGTGAGGCACACCTGGTCATCATCATCCTAACAAAAAAAGCTGGTCACACAGTCTACACCCTGCCAGATCGTAAACGCTGATGTCTCAGTCAGTTACTCCAGCCAACTATATACTTCGCTTTGTAGGAAATTCTTGCTCTAACCGTGTTCTCTGCTCTGCCTAGCTCGCTGACCCAGCCCTGCCTCCGGGAACCCCGGATCCCCTGTCCAACCAGCCCGTGCTTCCCCCCTGGAATCAGAACCTCCTGCTCGCTCTCCACCAGCGGCCCACAACCTGGATGTCGGCTGGACCACTGATTCCCGGTCCCGTCACCTCCTCCCCATCACCCCCTCCTTAGTTAGTTTCCTGAGCTCCCTCCCTCATATTCTCCTGAGTTTATTTCTGTCAAATTAAATCACCTTTTCTGCCTCAGCCCTGTCTCCTCCGTCATGGACCTCGTCATCCAAGTCCAACAACTAAATAAAATGAACAAGACATGTTGTTGATAGCATTTGTAATACAAATCATTTTCTCCATTAACTGATTAATTATTGCTTTGTCCATACAATGTTGGAAAGTGTTACAAAAAATACCTGTAATAATTTCCAACAGTGCTAAATGCCTTGCTTTATTTGATAACAACTAAAACCCACCAAAAACAGCTGTGCATACGAAATCAGTGCATTGAATTTCCACATCTGCAAATCCGGAAAATTGCACACCAATCAGCATTTTACCTTGAAATTATGAAAATAGCTGCAGATTACCAGTACTCTTTACTTCACTGTGTTAGTTTGATCATTTGAATCAGTCTTTTAGACTTGTATTAATGATACAAAATATAATCAACACATTAAGTAGAATGAGTCTTCCCATATGTTATATATGTATATGTGTATATATATGTATATATATATATATATATATATATATATATACATATATATCATATGGGAAGACACACACACACACACACACACACACACACACACACACACACACACACACACACACACATATATATATATACATATATCCTGCATTAACCACATATACTGGAGCACTTTGTTTCCTGGCTGAATTGGAAGTGTGCACCACTCCCACATCCTCCCCCTCCAGCTGCAGTCATCATTATGATTGTTGCTGTTTATTTTGGCAAAACAACAACTGTTATGACAGAACTCTCCCATGTACAACATGGCCTGCTACTTGTTCAGGTGTCAAGTATTGAAGAGCTTCTATTTTCATTCAGTACCACCCACTGGTTCTTAACAACCTGTTTTTCCTCGCTCTCTCTTTATCTGTGGTCAGCAGTCAGTTCACACAACATCATAACTTTTTTTTCAGAAACATGCAAAAACATGAAGTAGGACATGTTAGATTTAGAAAAACCATGTATGGAAAAATAGTGTAGTTTGATAATACAACATTACACATAAGATAATAAGCATTGAAAAACAATTGTACTAATATATACAAATCAGCTGTTTACATGTATTTGCCACTCATTACCATTTTCTTGTTATTTTTTCTTTGAAACATCTCTCTTACCTTCTACAGTGGTTCTTCATTCTCCAGTGTAAGTGTGGGGATTTGCTTCTCAAAGAAATAAGAGATAATGAGGCTCAGCCAAAGATAAATCAGATAATTAGTGGGAAGTCAATAAATTAAAAGAAATGGGAGGGAGAGGAAGGAAGAAAATGAAGAAGGAGAGGTTGTGTAGATGAGGGAGGGTAAGAAATTAAAACTAATAAAGCAGTGACTGCTTGATTTTTCCTGATTTGTTAAAAGTTCTATCATCCATATGGCAGCATCCTATTCCACTAAAGTGTGTTTATTTACACAGACTAGTTACACAACTACTGATTAAAGCAATTAATTCCAGATGTCCATCTGACCAGCAACATTTTGCAGTCCGTTCTGGGGGATCCTGAGGTGTTCCCAGGCCAGATGAGATATTTAATCCCTTCAGCGAGTTCTGGGTCTACACCTTTGTTTCCTCCCAGATGGACATGCTCAGAAAATCTCCAAAGAAAGTCTCCCAGGGGGTAATCAGATGTTTAAACCACCTAAACTGGCTACTGTCAACCAAAGGAGTGAAAGTTTACTCCGAGTTCCCTCTGGGTTTCCAAGCCTTTCATGCAACCTCTAAGACTGAGCCCAGCCCCTGTAGGGTAGAAACGTGTACCTGCAATCTCATTCTTTTGGTCACTACCCAGAACTCATGACCATAGATGAGGTGAGGAATGTCGATAGATTGATAAAACGAGAGCTTCGCCTTTTGGCTCAGCAATACAATACCTGCATTCCTTCAGATGTTGGACCAAACTGCCAGTCACTCAAGTCAAAATCCAAAGATACTTAACCCTGTAAAGCCTGACCCATCAAAAAATAGCCCGAAAATTCAATTTTTTTGAAACTGAGATGTTAATTACTCTTTTAACAAAATTCAAAAGATCAGTTTTGCCATATAATTTTATTTATTACATATTTTTTGTATAAAATTTGATACATTGGACAGTTTTGGCAACTTTTTGAGGGGTAGAGAGGTAGAGAAGTAGAGGTAGAGAGGGGGAGGAGAACAGGGAACATTAAACACACAATTTGGGATTGTGTGGGACCAGGGACACTCAGAGAAAGAACACAAGGAGAAACAGAGTTAGTGCAATGCAATAGCAGTATATATATTCAATATAAAGGCAGATAGAGATGATAGAGAAGGACTCAGTGCATCAGGAGAGGTCCCCCAGCAGCCTAGGCCTATAGCAGCATAACTAAGGGCAAAACTAAGGGATGTCCAAGAGGGAGCCAGATGTGCTAATGAAGCCTCCAGTTGACCCCCTCAGGATCACCTGAGTCAGCCCTAAATATGAGCCTTGTCAAAAAGGAAGGTTTTAAGCCTGGTCTTAAAAATAGAGAGGGTGTCTGCCTCCCAAACCAAAACTGGGAGCTGGTTCCACAGGAGTTTTGTCTGATGACTGAAGGCTCTGCCTCCCATTCTACTTTTAGAAATTCTAGGAACAACAAGTAAGCCTGCAGTCTGAGAGTGAAGAGTTCTGCTAGGATAATATGGTACTATCAAGTCTTTAAGATATGCTGGAGATCGGTTATTAAGAGCTTTATATGTTAGAAGAAGGATTTTGAATTCTATTCTAGCTTTTACAGGATGCCAATGAACAGAAACCAGTATAGGAGAAATATGATCTCTCTTGCTGACTCCCATCAATACCCTGGCTGCAGCATTTTGGATCAACTGAAGATGTTTGAGAGAGCTATTTGGACAACCTGATAATAAGAAATTACAATAATCAAGACTGGAAGTAAAAAAAAGCATGGACTAGTTTTTCTCCATCACTCTGAGACAGGATGTTCCTGATTTTTACAATATTCTCAGGTGGAAAAATGAAGTCCTACAGATTTGTTTTTCATTTGTTTTTATCTGTGCAGTTCAGTGGCCCGCGGGTGGGCCGTTTTGAGATCTGCATAAGCATTTTTCAAAATTTAACGAAGCTGCAAACTCGATGATACAAACACTATACACCCATGGAAAGCTTAGATTCTCATGAATCCGCCGGTATAAACCACTTTCAGATGTGATTACCACAGCGGGTAATATAAACACATTTGTCCAACAAACAATAAATCACGTAAACAGCATAACTCACCTTTGAAGGCTCATATCTGGTCACAGATGAAAATTTTCCACAAGAAACGGTGATAATCCAAGCTTGGGCATCCAAACAAAACTAGCCAGTAAAATATTTTGTCCAAAACATGTCTTGAAATCAGTAAATAATCCACAAATAGCTCGGCTTCGTGCGCACACACGTCGTTCCATACTCCCTGCATTTCTCTTCATATCTTTATGTAAGATTATGTAGCAATTTTTTTTAGCGAACTACTGCTCAAAATGGCGGCTGAACTCTAACCTTTTGATTGACATCTCATTTCAACCAATCAAATGACTTTGGTCGGCCTTCCAGGGCTAAACAGCCAACCGTTGTCGACGGTGACAAATTTGGACAGGATTTTTTTCCCTAGTAACGGCGAGCAAATCATGTTGGAGGAAACTTTTGACTGACAGGTCTTGTAGCCAATGAGCCTGCTGAATAGCAGGGTATAAAAGAACAGGCTCTGTTAGCAGACCAGTGTCAAGTTTCACACCTCTCCTCCGGGCTGCAGCAGCAGCCTCTCTGTGCCTCTCTGTCTCTGTGTTACTGATCCACACTGGAGCTGTTCTGAAGTGATTTTTTGAGTTGTTTATGAGTTTTTGGAGTGAAAATAATGTCAAAACGGACTGAAAAACGAACATATACCATTGTGCCCAGGGTGTGCAGATGGGGTGCAGAGGGTGTACAAAATGTACAACGCCTGTGCATAGCTCTACAAATACATGTGTGAAACACTCATTTCTTGTAGTATTGCTATGAAATTTTGACCTGAACAAGGTAATACCCCAGATCGTTGCTCTTTTGTGTTTTCAAGCTCTCACAGTGCTGCCACACTTATTTCCAGGTGTTTTATTAGGGAAATAATTTAGGTGAAAAAAATTCATCCTAATTCAGTGTGCTCCAACATAAAATACTCTGTGCCAGTAGCACTTAGAATAATTATGACTGCACTGGGTGAAAATACAGATTGTCAGCTTTCAAATGAGACCAGAACCTTGCCTGTACTCCAAACAGTTCAACAACAGCATTCAATTTACTTGAAAAGGGGAAAGGAGGGAGAGTCAGTGCTATGCTGTGACTCTCGCGAGACTGCCAGTGAGATTTCGGAATACAACATGGCGGCGCCCTGCTGCTGAAATAGAATTCACTAGTCTCAGCTCTTTCTCGAAACAAAATTAAATTTAATCACCGCATTACTTGCATTTAATTATTGATATTTCCTTACTCGAACTGCGGATTTGGAGCACCACCCACCGTGGAGGACCTCGAGTGATTTATCGACGGATATTTTTACAACTGCGTCATGGAAGACCCGAACCGCGACAATCCGTCTAAAAAGAGGAAAAACGATTCCTCGACTGATACTGACGACCTAGCTACAACGGACATCCTGGTTGATGTCCTGGAGTCCATAAATAAAAAATTAGATGTTCTCAGCGTCCTCCGCGACGAAATTCGAGACCTGAAGGTAAGTTTGGAGAACGCCTATCAACAGGTAAGTGAGCTTCAACTGGACAACGCGGAACTACGTTCTAACTTTTCCGCAGTTACAACCGAGCTGGAAACGATTAAAAGGGAGAATAAAGCGCTTAAAGAAACTGTACTGGATGTCCAATCCCGTAGTATGCGAGACAATTTAATAGTTTCAGGAATCTCTGAAAGCACCACAGATAATCCGGAGACAGAAATTAAGAAATTTATGACAACGGCTTTAAAAATTCCCCAGGAAATGGTGAATAATATTTCCTTTCACCGCGTTCACAGACTTGGAGCCCGTAGAGGCAATAAATCCCGTCCTATTATCGCTAAATTCGAACATTTTAAACAGAAAGAATTAGTTAAAAGTAAAGGACGGGAGCTTAAAGGGACCTCTTTCGGAATGAACGATCAATTCCCGAGAGATCAACGAGCGGCGGAAGGTATTGTTTCCCATACTGAAGCAGAGCAGGCAGAAGGGTAAACGGTCTACTTTGGTTGTAGATAAACTTTATATCGACGGCCAACTGTACCGGGACCCCAATACCACTCCCTGGCTGTTCTGATCAGTATGGTGAAACGAAAGAGCTTTGTTTGTTTATTTACTATAAAATAATGTATATATTGTGTGTATATATATATATATATATATATATGAAGGTATGTATATATGTATATGTATTTAATCTCACTATGGCTACTTATAATAATGGCTCACTGTTTTATGTTTGACCCCCTTCTGTTCACCTTTTTGTCTACCTCCCCTCCCTCTGCTTCCCCTAACCACCTAAACTCACACCTCCCCTCTCCCCCCACACAAACTCCCTATGTAAATCTTTTGTGTGTTATATATGTCGAGGCACCAGTGTTCTTTGTTTTTTTGTGCTCACGTTTGACATGTTTTACAGTCTTGTTATCCACACCCATCATAGATTTAAACCCTGCTATACACTCATGCAACGTTATCAGTAGACTGAGTTTATTTCATAACATGCCAATATTAGTAAGCTGCTCACATAGCTATACATCCAAGGCTGAATTTAAACAGTTTATATGCATAAACTAACTCTGGTCTCCTGGAATGTGTGTGGCACTCGCTCACAGGCAAAAAGAATAAAAATCTTAGACCATTTTTCAAAATTAAAAGCAGACATTTGTCTCCTACAAGAAACCCATCTACAAAAATCTGAAGAAAAATTACTTACTGGCATGAATTTCAATCAGGTTTATTCTGCCTCTTATAACAGTAGACAAAGAGGAGTCTCTATACTTATTCATAAGAGACTACTTTTTACTTTAAATGACATAATAGTTGACTCAGAAGGCAGATACATTATTATCCAGGCAACTATATTCAATAAAGAATATACGATTGGGAATTTGTACGCCCCTAATAATGATGATCCGGCCTTTTTTCATTCAGTTTTCTCTCAACTATCTGACTTAACAGCAAATTCAACTGTTATCATTGGAGGAGACTTCAACACAGTCCTAAATCCATCAGTAGATCGCTCCAATAACACAACACGTACAAGGCAATCACAATCTGCCAAAGTAATAGAGGAATATATGGATGATTTTGGCCTTGGCGACAGCTGGAGACTAAAAAATCCAACAAAGAAGGAATTCACCTTCCATTCCTCAGTGCATCGATCATTTTCAAGAATTGATTTTTTTCTTACAAATAATTCTATTACTGAGAAAACTTCTACAAGAATACACCCCATTATTATCAGTGACCATGCACCAGTCTCCCTCTCCTTACAAACTGACCTCACCTTTAAACCACCTCCTACATGGCGTTTTAACATCTCACTGTTAAAAGATGAAGAGTTCGATAAGATCATAAGGAGAGAGTGGGCAGACTATCTGGAAATGAATGACTCCCCAAACTCATCTCCATCTTTACTCTGGGAAGCAGGGAAAGCAGTACTTAGAGGTAAAATTATATCATATTCATCGTATAAAAAGAAACAAGATCAAAAATTAGAAAAAGATCTGGAAGATAAAATTAAACAACTAACTGATTAATATACAACAAACCCAAATAATCAAATATGGACTGAAATACAAAATACAAAAATACAGCTAGATGAGATGTTATCCAAAAGGACCGAGTTCATAATACAACAATTGCGATACAACAACTTTGAGCATAATAACAAATCAGGTAAATTTCTTGCAAACCAACTCCAACGCAATCGGGAAAAATCTCTCATAACAGCGATAAAAGGGACAACTGGTGAGTATACGCAATCACCAGAAGAAATTAATCATATTTTCTACAATTATTATTCGAATCTGTATTCAGAAAATAACAAACCCAACCCTGAGCACATTGAGGCATTTCTCAGTAGTTTAAATATGCCTCAGTTATCTACTGAACATAAAAATATCCTAGATGCTCCACTGTCCATAAATGAGCTGTCCAGTGCTCTCGACAGTATGCCTAATGGTAAGGCACCAGGTCCAGACGGTTTTCCGGCCGAATTTCTGAAGCACTTCTGGTCAACACTGGCTCCACTGTTTTTTAGATTAGTAACAGAAATTAAAACCAGTGGTCACATACGGCCTCACATGAACACAGCAGCAATTAAACTTTTATTAAAACCAGATAAAGACCCGACCCTTCCATCAAGTTATCGCCCGATATCACTAATTAACACCGACATTAAAATTATTGCAAAGGCCTTGGCATCTAGACTAGAGACAGTAATTTCAACAATTATTCATAATGATCAAACCGGCTTTATTAAAGGTCGATACTCTACCAACAACGTAAGAAGGCTCTTAAATTTGATTAACATGTCACAGCAGCAGGACAAAAAGGCAGTTATCATATCGTTGGATGCAGAAAAAGCCTTTGACAAAGTTAACCGGTCCTTCCTCTTTGCTGTTTTAAATAAGCTTGGCTTTGGAGAGTCATTTATTCACTGGGTATCAGCACTATATGATTCTCCCAAAGCTACTGTCACCACTAATGGAATCGCCTCAAAGACTTTCACCTTACAGAGAGGCACCAGACAGGGCTGTCCACTCTCTCCTTTGTTATTTGCGATATTCATTGAGCCGTTGGCAACAGCTGTGCGCCAGGATGTCAGGATCCAAGGAATCCGCTCTGGGGCAACAGAACACAAAATTAATTTATACGCAGATGATATATTACTTTATTTAGAAGAACCGGCTATTTCATTAAGGGAAGTATTTAATTTAATAACTAAATTTTCAGAGTTATCAGATTATTCCATAAATTGGACAAAATCAACATTACTTCCGATCACAGAAAATTCATGGAGTCCTGCAGACCAGGACCCTCACTACTCTTTCCCTACAGGCAACTTAAAATACTTAGGCATAAAAATTTCACCTAAATTATCTGAATTAGCTCACTTAAATTTTTCCCCATTACTGGATAACATCACCAATGACCGACAGCGCTGGAACAATCTCCCTATATCTCTTATGGGACGAATAGCTACTATCAAAATGAAAATCCTACCAAAAATAAATTACTTCTTTGCAATGATTCCATTCAAACCAACGTCCAACTGGTTCCAGTCGCTGGACTCGGCTATCACAAAATTCTACTGGAATAATAAAAAAGCAAAAATCAGTCTATCTACTCTTCAGAAAAGTAAAGCCGAAGGAGGTTTAGAAGCACCAAATTTTATGCATTATTATTTAGCTAACCAGCTACAATATCTTATTCTATGGACACAACCTACCGGAGATACCAACTGTTGGTTAGAATTAGAACAGAAGGATTGCAATAGCATCAAACTTTCAGACATACTCTTTATTACAACATCCATCAAACGACATAACTGTTTTAAAAACCCAATGATTTCCTCCACCTTGACCGCTTGGTGGAAGGCATTAGAAATTGCAAACTCTAAATTGGAGCCCTGTAAGTTTTCTCCCATTTGGTACAACCCTGATTTTCAAGTTAACAATCAGCCGCTCCATTTAGCTGTTTGGGAGCAGAATGGAATCACACATCTCCACCACCTCTTTTCAGATAATACGTTCATGTCATATACAAACTTGCTTCAAAAATACAAAATAAAAAACGGGAATTTTTTACATTATCTTCAAGTTAAAAATATTATTAAGAAAAGAATCCCAACACTTCAAAGCATGCTCCGGCCGCCGGCATTAGCTGAAGCAATCATAAAGCTTTCTCCGACAACAACTAACTGCGTCTCGGCTGTCTCCCGGTGCCCGCGGCGGGTGCTGTGCGGGGGTGTTGCCCAGGGGCTCGGGGCGGCGCTGTTCTGGCATGGCCTGTTGCTCTTCGGCTAGCGGTTGCGGTTCCGGCCTGGTGGGTCTCTGGGTGCCCCGTGGTACCCTCTCCTCTCCCCCTCCTCCTCCTTGCCTTTTTTCCCCCCTCGCCTCCCTCCTCCCGTCTTCCTCCGCCGCCTTGTCCCCTCTCCCTCGCCCCCTCCCTCCTCCCTCCCCCTCGTCTTCCCGCTCTGCTGCCTGTCCTCTCCTTTCTTGTCGTCTCCTCCTCCCCCTCCTTCTCCTGCCTTCCGCCCTCCCCCTGGGGGGTGGGGCGGGGGATGGGTGTGGGATGGGAGGGCGGGTGTGGGATGGGGTGGGGGGGCTGAGGGGGAGGAGGGTAGGGGGAGGGGGACCGGGTGCGGTCCGCGGGGGTGTTCTGGCCTGGCCTGCGCCGTCTGCCCGCTGGGGCGCCGGGGCTGGGGGGGGTGAGGGGTTGGGGGTTGGGGTGGGGGGGTGTTTGGGGGGGCACTGGGCACTCCGCCTGGCTGGGTGGGGCCCCGTTGATCGCTCCTCTTAAATCACTTCACAAACTTCGCACAATACAACTTGTAAATATACACATAGGGGCGGGGGGGGGTCGGGTTGCGGGGGAGGATGGGGGGGCGGGTGGTCGTGGGGGAGGTGGGGCTGTGGGCCGGTGGGGCGCCGTGGGGGTCCGCTATGGCCCGTTCTGCTGCGCGGGCCTTGGGGCTCTGGCTGTGTCGGGGGGGGTCGCTCCGGGCTCCTGGGCTGGGTCTCCGCTTGGTGGCTCCTGCGGGGGGGCTGGATGGACCTCCTTGGGCTTGAGGGGACAGCTCCCTCCTTTTGGTGGAGGTTTTCATGCATGCCAGACCCACCACACCGGCACCTACCAAAACTCAATACAGTGTGTTCCTCCGGTTGCTGAGTCAGTGGAGGTTGCTGGGTTAGTGTCTGTGGATCTCACTCTGCTCTATCTACCCTTCTTGTGGCCTCCTGACATCTTCATGATTGATCCAGTTGGGACTTTGTCGTATTAGGTGTTTGTGAAGGGTTTTAGATTTGTAAATGGTTTTAAGGTGTGAATTAAAGAGTACAAACAAATAAAATGCACCTTTTCTCTTAGAACACTGTCTATGCCTCACCTTTCTGTCTGTCCTGTGTTTGTTTTATGTTTCACTTGGGTGTGCACAGCCCTCAATGGCATAATGTAGGAAACAGCTTGAAATAAACATAGGTTAATTTGCCATGAGGGCAGGTGATGGTCACAGTCACAAAGAAGAAAAAAAATTGCACATGAAGCTTAAGCAATGACACTATGAGTGGTTGGTGTCATTTTTGAGCGGACTTGCAGACAAAAGGAAAAAGAAAAGAAAAAAAAGAAAAAAAAAGAAATCACTCTTGGTCTTCACTTCCCTCTGTACGTCTCTTCTTTAGCCTGAGGTAAAGTAATGCACGTGTCTGGTGGACAATTTAGTGTTCAGCACACCAACACACACCTTTGCTCAGGTTATCTGTGATATGTGCTTGACTGACTGTACATTGCTGAAGGGCTATCCAAAACCTCCATGACAGAAAGACAGATGAAGAAAGAAAGAAAGATTTGCCATCCATAAAAAAGTGTTTCTAGCGTTTGTCCCCCTAAGCCTCAGGAAGTCTGTCTGAATCTTTTCACTCCTATTGGCCTTGCAGATTAAAGTATGCCTGCTTGTGTCAGAGTGCCTGTTTTTGTCTGTCCTACTCTGTTAAATCCATGCAGTGGTACAGGCAAGGACACAACAATCCTAAAACTTGGTTGTGACATGCATATTATGATGGATAATGCTTGGGTCTTTTGAATTTAGAATTTTTATTTATTTTTCCTCCAGAGAAAAAACCCACAAAACACAAAATGCCGTTTCGTAAAAATAATGTATTACATATTAATTACAAAACTTAAACATTTGCTGTAGCTTGTGATTCGTCATTTACATCGCCATGGAAGAGATTTGGCTTTACTCTAAAACAGTTTTATTTCGGCCACATTATTGTTCATTTTTAAGCATGAATTTCCCTTTTGAGGTCTTGCCACAGCATCTTGTCGTAGTTTCTCTCTCTGATGTCCGTGATGTGCAGGTGAAGAAGAAATGTCCGTGACACTGACTTTCTTTAAAAGTATTTTATTAAAAGAAAGAACAGCATCAGTACAGACAGAAGTAGTCTGGAAGGAGCCGGCCAATTGATTCCTCGCTGGACCATGGCCAGCAATCAGGTTTTATAGGTTTTCAACATGTAGGGGGGTTACAACATATGGTTCTGTATTGCCTACCATATGGGGAAGCAGGGAGCATCATCAACCAACCCCCAAACTCTACAACAGCTGAAGAGCCCCTAAATCAACGTTTTGGACAGAAGAACCCTTAGAAAAACTCCTCCAACAAGGCTCTGTAAACAGGAGAACACATTCCATTCTACTACGTAGGCCACATTTGTGTCACCCAGATACCAACTCCTATCAGATACTAAACAGGCAAAAGAAATTCTATTCTACTAACTTAAGTAATACATGTAACAGATCAGATACCACAATCTCAACTGGATTGATGTCCAGACTTTGTTCTTTAGTTTTGTTCCTTTTGAGTCATTCAGAGGTGGACTTGCTTGTGCACTGCATAACCCATTTGTGCTCAAGCTTATGGTCATGAACTGATGGGTGGATATTCTCCAGGAGGATTTTCTGAAAGAGAGTAGCATTCAGGACTTCATCAGTTATAAGAAGTCATCCAGGTCCTGTGGAAGCAAAGCAGTCCTAAACCATCACACTACCACCACCACCATGTTTCACTGCTGGTATCATGTTCCTCTTATGGAATGCAGCATAAACTTTAGGCTTGATGTAACAAGCCCATATCTTCCCAAAATTTCTACCTTTCACTTATCAGTCCACAGGATGTTATTCTAAAAGTCTTGGGGTTCAATCTAGATATTTTTTTGCAATTGCCAGATGAGCCATTCTGTTCTTCTTGGTCATGGTCATGGTCTACACCTTGTAACTGTCTCATGGATTCCATTTTTGCTAAACGATTCCTCAGTAAGGATAATTTGAAATCTTGTACACTGACCTTTACTGAAGCAAGTGAGGCCTGCAGATCGTTTGAGGTTTGTCTGGGTTCTTTTGTGACCTCCTGGATTAGATGTTGAGGTGCTTCTGGAAAAATTGTGCTCGGCCAGCCACTTCTGGAAAGGTCTTTCTTGTTTTCTCCTTTGTGGTTCTCGAGTCCCAGAGCCTTAGTAATGTCTTTGCAACCCTCCAGACTGATTAATGTCAGTGACTTTGTTTTGAATCTGTTCTTGAATCTCTTTAAAGCGTGGCATCTCTGCTGATTTTTGAGACCCTTTAGCTATTTCACAGTGCCAGACAGGTTCTATTTTAGTGATGTTTAGATTCAACAAGACTGGCAGTAATCATGTGTGGGTGTGGCTGTTGAAACTGAACCCAACTGACAAATGAATTTGGTCATTTGGTAGATTGGTAGCTAAAGGGGTAATTACTTTTTCAAACAGGGAAATGTGGGGCTGAATAACATTTTTTCTTCAATGAAAAATCTGCATTTTGTATTATCTTTGTCTTATATTAAAATTAGTTTGATAACTTGAAATATTTAAGTGTGACAAATATGCAAAATAAAAGATATCTATGGGGCAAATACTTTTTCACAGCACTGTAGTTGCCGATGACTCCAATAACTCTTAGTTTTTTCTGGAAAAATGACAGAATCTGTTTGGTCAAAAATATATACTGTACACAGCAACTTGAATTACCAGTTGTGGCAATTTAGAATTTGTGTTGATCAAATTTTCTTAGCATCTTGAACATCTTCTTAACTTCGAGTGATTGACTATGATTGACTAAAGCTGGTGACTCCTCTGGGACAATCTAATTAGAGCCAAATTGATACACTCATTACAGTCTGCCACAAACATTACAGAAGGAAAGTCTGAGGAGCTCAGCAAAGATCTGAAAAAGAAAATCATTGACTTGAACAAGTGAAGAAAGTCTCTTGCAGCCAATTTAAAACAGCTACAGATCCCATAATAATTTGTGCAAACCATTGTTTGGAAATATAAAGTGTATGACATGGTTGTGTCACTGCCATCATCAGGAAGAAAACACATACTAAGAGACAATTGGTCAAGATGGTCAGAAGTCAACCAAAAATCACCAAAAAGCAGGTGTAGAATAAATTAGAAGCTACTGGAACACTAGTTTGAGTGTCCACAGTCAAGTATGTTATATCACCAGGAACTGAGAGACCGTCATGGAAGGAGGAAGCCCTTTCTCTAGAAGCAGCACCTTAAGGCTTGAGTGAAGTTTGCTGTTGATCACATGGACAAAGAAAAAGGCCTTCTGGAGGAAATTTATGTCGTCAGATGAATTACCAAATGGCACAAACAAAAACTGAGCTGTTTTGCCTCAAGGACCACAAATATGTTTAAGAGGAGAGAGCGTGATTCTCTGAACCCCAGTAACACCATACCTACCCTCAAATATCAACAAAGCCAACACACCAACCTACCCACCCCATTGTTTTTGAAATGCATACTCAATACAATTACCAAATGTGGATGTCAATACATAAAACATATCATCTGTCAAGAGGGTCAGTGACTTAATTTCCTGGGAACATACATTTCTCATGCACAGCTGTCCTCTCTGTCACACATTCATAACACCAGATGCCTGCACAGGGCCAGAAGCATCACCTCTGACAGTTCACACCCAGGACACAGCCTGCTCTCACTGTTGCCTTCAGGAAAGAGGTACAGATCCTTCCAGGTCTGCACCTCCAGATTCACCACCACTTTTTACCAACGTGCAATATGGGTACTGAACATATAATAGCTGTTTTCAGTCAACTGTCAAGAGTGCAAAATATCACTGGCATTTGTTGTTGTCATGCTTGTTATTCTTACTGTCTTATATGTATATACATCTATATTTTTATTTATTTGGTCTTATTTGTACTTTACACCACAAGAGTTGTCTCTAATTTTATTGTACATTGTGAGCGTATAATGACAATTAAAAGCATTCTATTCTCTTCTTTTCTCTTCTCTTCTATTGACTTCTATTTTTTCTATTCTATTCTATTCTATTCTAACCCCACTTGTGGAACAGACAGGAAGTCAAAAGAAAAATAATGAATCGAAATTAATAAGGTCAATGAGATGCGGTGCAGTATGCGTCCAGGTAGCTTGAATTTCTTCATGAAAATGTTGCAAACATGCATTTTTGTAAAGGAAAGTGAAAGCTATAGTCACATTTTTTTAGCATTAGCTGCAAGCTGTGCCTATTGTTTGATGCTTTGTTATAAGTCTATACAGAAATATTTTATAACTTAACTGTTTTAACTGGTCCCAACGTCTATCCCATCTTTTTTTAAATTAAAATAAAACAACAAATGGCATAAAGATGTGTGAAAGATGAAACATAACCAAGCACTGTGTAAATTATTATTTGACAAGTAAATCATCAAAGCCGCATTATCTTTAGTTGTCCGTTTTAATTAGTTCTCCTTAGGTTTGTTTACAGAGCTGTGAATAACTGAAAGGCTAATAGGCTTCCTATTATCCCACACTGGCACTGAATACTTAAACAACCAAATAAAATGCTCTTGGAGTTTGACATAAATGATAATTTGGAAATCAGAGGGATTATAAAGCAGTTTTGGCTGTCTGAATATGTGGGGTTCCATTAAAATGATATGACAAATTATCAAAGTTGAAACTCCAGTTGGCCCCTCTTCAGAAAATCTCATTTGAGTAAATAAATAGTGATGTTAAAAAGTGATTTTGACAATAAAAATAAATCAAATGCTCTCCACTAAACACAGAATTAACACAGTTTAAATAGACTGGTGTTATCATCGACTGTGTGTTAATTAAAAAATACATGACAGGACTGCAGTCTGCCTATCATTATTGTTTAAGCATAATACACCTGCAAGATCAATCAACCACAAGGACACTGGCCATGCAAACAACACAGCATAAATAAACTTTTGATCTCATTTCACTGAATGTCCAAAAACCTGACCATCTTCAATTGGATTTTTTTTTTTTGAAGTGGTGAATATTGTCACAAACTGGACAATGTGCAAAGTAATGTTAAAATTTCAGTAATGTATATTTATTGCATTGCAACTGAAATGTCTATAAAAAAAGCATTAAATGCTTATATTCAATTTTATTTTGGAATTGTAAAAAGCTTGTGTTGCTTTCTAAAGACAAAGAACTATGAAATGGTCTGCATTCTAAGTCATCATTGCAAATGTAGCAAAATGTTGGAGAAATTGCCTCTCACGGCTGCACCAAAAAATGTAATTAAATGTGTAGGCTGCAACACACCTAATGATAGAAACTACACTTTGTGATTAAAGATACACTCGTTACTTTAGAGGCATCATTCTCAGCTTGCTTGAGAAGACAATCAATTCAGACTAAGTATCAATAGAATAGAATAGCGTCATTGTCACCATACATGGGGGCATGACGAAAATAAAAAAATAAAAGAGACTTTGATTACAATGAAGTTGACCAGTCTGTTACCTGAAAGTCATAAGTTCTGATTTCAATGACCTCCAGTTCCCAAACAAAGAGCCCATGACAATTATACACAAATATTTATTAACCAATACTACGAACAAACAATAAACAACAATGACATAACAACAGACGGTGGATAAATGAAGAAATAAATGCAGATAAACAAACAAATTAACTGATCATCAGTGGAAGCTGTTGGTAGAAAACTGATGAATTTAGAATTATTCTGGAATTGTAATACTTGTAAATTCACCTGTTTAGCAGAAAGAAAATGATACTTGCATAGCCTTTGTAGGAGGGAGGGGGAGGCTGCTGCAGCTGTGTTGATCTGCTGGATGAGTTGATTCTGGAACCCAGAGACAAAGAAGCACTCTTAATTTTGTTTAAATGCTTTTAAGCATATATTTATTAAACTTTTTTTTTGTTGGATTTGCAACATGTCCAAGGTGTTTAGACAACATCAGGGCTTAAAAGTAAAAAATAATCCTGAGCTTGAACTTTTTGAATTTCCCTGATTTTTTTTTTTTTTTTTTTTGGGGGGGGGGGGGGGGGGGCAATGTTCGCTTTTCTGCTTGCCAGATGTTGAGTAGTCACAGTTCAGTTCAGTTTATTCGCCATTTGCGGTATAAAACCACATTAGAAAGAGGTGCAAGAAGCTCAGAGGGCACTGTCAACATCTAAAAACAACAAATCCAGGAGAAAATGAGACAGTAAAAAGAACAGAGAGCAAATGCCACATAAAATACTTAAGAATAAAGTACTAAGATCCAATAAATAGTTCACAAGAAAATAAAAAAAAGCATATTAGAATCAAGGTGCATTATTTAGACTCATCACAGCTTGTGGGAAGAAGCTCTTAAAAATGATGAGATGTAGTACATTTAATGACAGATATCTTTTTACTGAGGGAAGGACTTCAAACATGGCCCTGGCAGGATGGCCTGAGGAATCATTTACGGTGTAAAAGTCTCACTTTATATGTGGCCTCCAGGAGCGGCAAAGTGCAGCCGATGGTCCTTCTGGCTGAGCGAACCACTTTGTCCAAAATCTTCTTTTCTTTCAGAGTGAGGTTACCAAGCCACACAACTCAACTCTGGCTGCATCATCATCAAAAAAAATGAACAAGCATATTAAGAATTTTGTCCATGCTCTGGCTAGGGACTTCGTCAATATTCAATGAAAACACACAATTTTTGAGCTTTTCAGAAAGACATATCTTAAGTGCTAGTGCTTTGCCATGTGTATTGGTAGCCAGCATGCTGATCTTACATGGACAGTTTGGACAAGGCATTTTTATCTTCAGCCAGCTTTATACACAAATTAATGAGTGGCTGAGATATGGTGAACGACAAACGGTGTTCTGCAATGAACATTTACACGCATATTTTTAAATTACAAACCCGGTCAGTCTGATGTCAGTACCTCAGCGATGGCTGTTGCTCCCCACAAATGAGTTGTGAGTTTCAGAGCATGGACAGCAGCTCTATGGCCGGAGTCTGACTCGTGATGTGACAGCCTTTTTCTGTGTTGCTACTTGCGCCTGAGTTTTTTTGAGCACGCTACAGAAGAAATCACCCAACTCCTTCAATTTTTTGCACCAGCAACCAAAGGGCTTGCCTTCTCTGTTTAACTCTTCCAACCATGCCCAACGCCATGTATTTTTACTTTCTCCACTAAGGAACCTGGCCCAGTAGGTCAGAAATGACATGAAGACCACCTCATTTGATTTTGGAAATGATAGCGTGGATCCACAAATTTGTTAAAGATTTTTTTTTTATCATTGAGAGATAGCAGCATGGCGCCACTGTAACTATGGCACAAGTGAACGCTACATCAGCTGCCTGCTGATAATCACATGATTGTGATCCTACTAAAAATCCACCACTACACACTTATCAGGACTTATCCACTGGAAATGATACTGAGCAGCCTTGACAAAGTACTGTGCTGTCTGAGTTCTTTTCTTGTTAATCCTTTATCGATGAGGATGTCTTTCTCTGGCTTCAAAAATCTGTTCATGCTCTTGATATCAGTGAACAGAACTCAGTGAAACCATGTGAAACTCCAGTATGGACTCAACTGCAGCTGAATCTCAAAGTCTTTCTAAGACCTGCCCCCACTCTACTTTCCATTGGCTAGTTATATTAGTTTGGTTGAGAGCAAAACCGGTGTTCGCCTCATTCCATTTGTAGACAAACTCAGTTGGAAATGTAGTCCTATCTTTTTTTTCTGAGCCAAACGCTGCATGCCTGAAATCTGGCACGGTGCCGGAATACTTCAAGCCATGCAATAGACACCTTTGTTTTAAAATTCTAACAAAAAGTTCAGCGAGCTCCCAGCTCAGCAGCATGTCTTATGAAGTTAAATGAAAAATTAAACACATAAATGGCTTTCCCAAATTTTATCATTACATTCATTTATTATATTTAGATATTATCAGCTAACTTACTTTAAGTGATTTGCAGACATGTCTGGAGAGACTGTGAGCGAGCAGAGCTGCTGCTTATGTTTATATGTTATTGGGTTCACAATAACATTACTAGTAGTTGTGAGTTGTAGAGGACTGGGATGTTTATTACAGTTTTAAGTCTGCTGCCTTAACGTACGTTCGAAACATGTACACTACCAGTCAATGGTTTTTATTTAATTATTTTCATTGTATATATATATATATATATATATATTGTATATACATTGTATTGAAGACATCAAAACTGTAAAAAAAAATACATATGGAATTTTGTTGTGTGCTGTCCTTACAGCATGTGACTGTGTGTTGCTAGACAGCCAGCAAACCATTAAAGAAAACTCTGTACACAAGGATTTCATTTCTTGCATTTATGGATGTTTCTTGTAGTCAAACGTGACAATTGGTAACTGTAACATACAGAAAAATGCAATTATTTTGTCAGTTGTACATGTGGTATGCTAAACACAAACAATTAGCTAATACACTTGTAATACATCACTAACTGCTAATGGAAACACCATCAAGTTTGCAAAACTTACTCAAAGTAATATTTTAAAACATTTGTGGCCTCTATTTGAGTGCTTTGTACACACAATAGTCTCCTTGCACAACAATGGCGTTCGAACTGAAGGGTGTGTGTGGATACTTCCGGTCAAAACTTCCGGTTATTTGAGAAGGAGAGTGAGAGATAGTGAGCAGGAGAGCAGACAGCGATCAGAGAGAGATATATTTTTACAGTGAGTGTTTTTAGCGTTCAAGGGAGACGATTAGCCTTTCAGAGAGTGGGATCTTCAGCACTTCATTGTTGTGTGCCTTTATGTACCGTTTCATCACTGTCACAAACTGGACTGAAATGAACCCAAGCAGCAGGCTACAGACAGGCAGGATGAGATAGTGAGAATTTATTAAATAAATAATAAAACAAAGAGGCACTCCATAAGGGAGGCGTAGGGAAATAAATCAGGAAGAGGAAAAAATGAAACTGAAATTAACTAAGGACAACGGTGCGGGACTGTGACGTAGAGGATAACTAAACTAAACAGGGAAACGCAACTCACAAACTGTCCAGGGGGGTCGGGAGACTGGGCGAAAGCAGAGCAGAGGAGCCAGTGTCGGAGGTAGGGTGTGAACGGCGGGGCAGACGGGCTGGGAGTAGACACCGGAGGTAATTGAGCAGAGGAGTAGTGATGAACCATCCGAGTATCCGTGGAACCAGAGAGCGGAGCGCTCACGGCAGATTGAAGCAGGTGGTGAGCAGAGAGTAGAGAGTCTCTGGCCAGAACATGATGCAGCAGGAGTGTGGCAGGTATGCGACCGGCATGCGGTTGGTAAGAGGCAGATGTATCTCAATGACGCAGCGAGGAATTGAGTGGAGCGCCTGGCTTTATACCAGGCTGATTGTCATTATGCACAGCTGTGCCTCTCCCCAGCTGTTCCTAATCAGCCGAATCCGCACTGGCACAGGAGAATTGTGACAGTACCCCCCCCCCCCCCCTCAAGGTGTGCCTCCTCGCGCACCCTGGACCCGTCAGGGTGCCGGTGAGCAACTCTGGGACCAGCAGGAGGGACCGCTCCAGAGGGCGGCCCGAGGGAAGGGTGGGCTGATATCGGGTGCGTGGGTGGGACAACGTCGGAAGGTCCAGGGGCTGGACAGACTGGAGCCAGACGGGCTGAAGGGACCTCTCCGGAGGACGGCCCAGGGGTTGGACAGGCTGAAGGGACCGGACAGGCTGAAGCCGGACAGGCTTAAGGAACCACTCCGGAGGACGGCCCGGGAGCAGGACAGGCCTAGGCTGGACAGGCTGGGGCCAGACTGGGAACCGGCAGCTGGAACGACGGAGCCCCTCTGGGGTCAGAGCGAGGGCCTGGACTAGGGAATAACTGGACTGGACTTGAGCTGGACTGAACTGGTTTGGACCTGAACTGGACTGGTTTAGAACTGAACGAGACTAGAACTGAACTGGACTTAAGTCGGACTGAATGGAGGGTCAGAAGGGACTAGAAGGACTGACTGAACTGGAGGGACAGGAGGGACTGAATGGACAGGGGAGACCACTCCTGCAGGGGAACCACAGGATGTTGAAGTGGCCACTGCAGGAGGACCACTGGATGTTAAGGTGGCTCTAAGTCTCTTTAAATATTGGGGAGAGGAACTACGTCCCTTCAAGACTGTTGAAAAGGGGCCACCCTTCTTCTGGGTTCGGGGGGAGGTGCTACGTCTCCTCAAGGCTGCCGAGAAGGAGGTATGCCCCCTTAGGGTTGCTGAGGAGGCGCTACACCTCTTCAAGGGTTCAGGAGAGATGTTAAGTCTCTTCAGGGCTCGGGGGGAGACGCTTCGTCTCCTTAAGGCTGTCGCAGAGGCGCTACGCATCACCAAGGCCACGGAGGAGGCGGGACGCCTCTGCAAGGCCACGGAGGAGGCGGGACGCCTCTGCAAGGACACGGAGGAGGCAGGACACCTCTGCAAGGACACGGAGGAGGCAGGACGCCTCTTCAAGGACTCGGGGGAGGCGTTTCACCTCATCAAGGACTCGGGGGAGGCGTTTCGCCTCATCAAGGACTCCGGGGAGGCGTTTCGCCTCGGGAAGGCTGCAGGGGGAGCTTCTTGCTCCCTAAACTCTGCAGGGGGAGCCTGTTGCTCCTTAGAGGCTGCAGCTGGAAGCTGTTGCTCCTTAGAGGCTGCAGCTGGAGCCTGTAGCTCCTTAGAGGCTGCAGCTGGAGCCTGTTGCTCTTTTAGAGCTGCGGGGGGAGCGTTAAGCTCCTTTAAGGCCACGGGCCCCACAGGGACAGAAGGCGGGCCGATGGGCTCCTCTGGAGTCGAAAGGATTGAGGCGGCTCGGGGCCTCTCCTCAGCCGGAGGGAGTGGGACGGCACTGGGCCTCTCCTCAGCCGGAGGGAGTGAGGCGGCGTTGAGCGCCTCCAAGATCACAGAGGAATTGTTTCGAGCCTCCAGGAAAAAGGCAACCACCCTGGGATCTACACGGGTGGCTAAAGACTCCTCGTGGATCACATAGGCAGCCTGGAGCCTCTTCACTCCCGCAATGGCGGAACTAAACGTCTCATGGACGGAGGAGACGGCTTCGGACCCCCCAAGCCGGGGTAAAGCAGCCGCCAGTCTTTCTGCCATTGCAGAAGCCGCTCTCAGTGCCTCAGGCAGCGGGGGAACAACACTGGATCCTCCTAACGTAGAGGTGGAAGAGGTGTCGCCTTGCTCAGGAACCGAGGAGGCGCAGGACCCCTCCGGAGCAGGAACTGGAGCCTCACGGCGCCTCCTGGCATTTCGCCTACGGCAGGCTGGCTTCCCTGCAGGTGGTGCAGTGGCTGGTGGGGAGACAGGCTCTGGTTGACTGCTGTGTGGTGTGCTAGCATACGAAGGTTCGGCTAGCCAAGAGACAGGGGGACTGGTGGATTCAAAAAAGGATTGGCGAAATATGGAGTCAGGGACGGTCAAGTATGGTAAAGGGGTATCTAAAAACTCCTTAATTTCGGCCGGCAGGTGGCCCATTAACCAAGGTCGCTGGGCTGCGACTCTGCGACCCAGAGTGACCGTAATGTTCTTAGGGTCCTCCCTCCATCTTTGCCATAAATCATTAAGGGTCTTAAAATAAATACTGTTCTCCATGCTGGAGGAAAAAACCTTCAGGGGAGAGCTCAGGGTGCTGGACAGGGCGCCTGCTGGGTTCTGGAGTGGCTGCGTCATTCTGTCACAAACTCGACTGGAATGAACCCAAGCAGCAGGCTACAGACAGGCAGGATGAGATAGTGAGAATTTATTAAATAAATAATAAAACAAGAGGCACTCCATAAGGGAGGCGTAGGGAAATAAATCAGGAAGAGGAAAAAACGAAACTGAAATTAACTAAGGGCAATGGTGCGGGACCGTGACACAGAGGATAACTAAACTAAACAGGGAAACGCAACTCACAAACTGTCCAGGGGGGTCGGGAGACTGGGCGAAGGCAGAGCAGGGGAGCCAGTGTCGGAGGTAGGGTGTGAACGGCGGGGCAGACGGGCTGGGAGTAGACACCAGAGGTAATTGAGCAGAGGAGTAGTGATGAACCATCTGAGTATCCGTGGAACCAGAGAGCGGAGCGCTCACGGCAGATTGAAGCAGGTGGTGAGCAGAGAGTAGAGAGTCTCTGGCCAGAACATGATGCAGCAGGAGTGTGGCAGGTATGCGACCGGCATGCGGTTGGTAAGAGGCAGATGTATCTCAATGACGCAGCGAGGAATTGAGTGGAGCGCCTGGCTTTATACCAGGCTGATTGTCATTATGCACAGCTGTGCCTCTCCCCAGCTGTTCCTAATCAGCCGAATCCGCACTGGCACAGGAGGATTGTGACAGTCACGTTATAACAAGGAAGTAAATTTCCATACATTCCCCGTTGACGCTGCAGTGCGAGCTGAGTGGATGCAGACGATCCGGCGAGATCACTTCAACTCGACCAAAAACACACAGGTTTGTAGTCAGCATTTTAAGAAAACAGATTTCAGTGTGACTGTGGGGGGGCTGAGGAATTAAACGCTTTTGCTTCTTTGGATGTGGTGGAGTTTCGGGTGTAGACATTTTTAAACGTGAGGAGCAGTGCGCAGCAGCGCACAGCAGCGTATGTAACCAAGAAAAACTGGACAGGTACATCTTGTACCCCTTTTCCCGTTTACTCCGGGGGGTAGAGCACTCCTTTCGGATGAGTATGTTGACATCTGATATGGTAAGCTTGGGCAGGTCTTGGAGGCATCGTGTGAAAAACATCTCCATCTCGACAGTCCGGAAGTAAAGACTCTCACACACGAGAATGCGGAAGTAAAACAGAAGTAAAGTTATGCACCGAGCGAATACTCACAAAGACAAAAATTTCCCGAGGCTCAAATGTTTTAGAGGCAACACTGTATTCATGAGGTTTATCAGCTCTTGTTTCTGCCATACTACTGGATTGTTTCTCACAGAGAGAAAAAACCCACCAAAGATTATCTATACCGAGATGAGCACTCCCTCTGTTGTAACCAAAACGATCCTTTATGGAGAGGTGTTTCTTCCTGATAATGTTTTAACTTTAGCCTTTTAACAAATTTTACCATAAAATTAGCTTATTTATTCACTATGAACTTAGTTGTAACTTTTTAACTAACTTGTCACTCTTCTGAAATTATTAATGTATTTGACCAAAAGGCATGACATGTTGTAAACAAAAAGTGTTGGTCTTCAATATTAATGTCCAATGTAGAAAATAATACAAAGAAATGAAAAGCACTGAATGAGAAGGTGTGTCCAAAATGTAGCCACAGGGGGACACAAGCCAGTGTCTTATTGTGCCGGTCCCAAGCCCGGATAAATACAGAGGGTTGTGTCAGGAAGGGCATCCAACGTAAAACTTTGGCCAAATCAAACAAGCGAATCAAATGTATGAACATCCAGGGCATGAACATGGAGAGAGTGGACTCATACAAGAGCCTGGGTGTTCACCTGAACAATAAATTGGACTGGTCAGACCACACCACAGCACTTTAGAAGAAGGGTCAAAGCAGATGAGGATGACTGAAATGAGGAGACTGCTGTCTTTTGGGGTGTAGGGGACACTCCTGAAGACTTTTTATGACTCTGTGGTGGCATCAGCCATCTTTTATGGAGTAGTCCGCTGGGGCAGCAGCATCACAGCTGCTGACAAAAGGAGACTTGATCAGCTGATCAGGATGGCCTGCCCTGTCCTGGGGAGCCCCCTGTAGGTGGTGGGGGAAAGGAGAATGTTAGCCAAGCTAACATCCCTGTTGGACAGTATCTCCCACCCCATGCATGACACTCTGAGGGCACTGGACAGCTCCTTTAGTGACAGACTGATTATCCCAGGTGTGTGAAGAAGTGTTACTGCAGGTCCTTCCTTCATGCTGGTATCAGACTTTCCAACAGACCACACACACACTCACTTAATAACAGTTAGCAAACTGTCATGTGCAATAAGCTAAAGTGCAATTCATTTGTGTATATATGTATAATAATGAAGTTAACTAACTAGCAAAATGTAGGCTATGTGCTTGCTTCAGTAATGAAGCTAAGTAGTTGATAGCTAGCTAGCTATAACTAGCTAGTTATTAATTATCAAACCTTAAAAAATATGAGAAAGGCATATGAACCTCAAAGTGTCAACTTGTCACTTTGGACCTTCAACAGCTGCTACAGTTGTTACAATCCCTGGTGCATCTGAGCATATGCTACTCCTGACTAGTTGAAATCTCATGCTACTTAGGACAAATGTAATGTACAGAAGTAGCTGCTTAAATAAAAAACTTTTTGAAGGAAACGATAAGTAAAGTCACTCTGATGACACAATTTTTATGTAAAATGTGCATCTTTACCCCCAGTTGTCATGGTAAAGGGAAAGCTGTTGGTATTTTAAACTTGAAACCTATTTTGTGGGATTCCTTGACCCCAAAAATGTATACTTTGACACCAAGATTGTCATTATATCTATAACAGAAGTAAAGATATGGGCTCTAGAGGATTTTCGGCACATTGGGGGCCATTTTTGAAAAAAATGTGTTTATTTCCAAAACAAAGGGTGATCTCACTTGTGTCTTAGGATAAATTTATTTGTATGACCCTAAGGTACTTCCATACCAAAGGGGACCTTTGCATCATGACTTGAAGTCAAAAGCCTGTTTTTTTGGGATTAACCTCCCTACTAATATCAGACCACTGCAAAAGAAATAATCATGTTGTGGACTGGGACGGGGCAAGAATAATCTGAATTTAAGACAACAAACGCAAACGCCAGATTAAGGAGGCTATGGAGATCAGGAGGTTTGCAGAGAGGGCCATGAACAGGGATGAGGGAGACTTCATGCTATCCCACACCTGGGACATCCTACTCCAGAGGAAATAGGGTGGTGGGGATTGCGGCATGCCTGGTGGGGCAGTTGGGTCCGTTGGGCTCACCACAACATGCCATTACGACATGGGCGTGGTAGGCCCGGCGAGTCTGGCAGCTCTACTGGGCATGCCACAAATGCCAGCTGTCAAAATCTTGTGGCTGACACGTCTTGTGCTGTCAGTGAGACGCTTCTGATGAAGGCGAGAGCTTTCGCCGAAACTGTGAAGAAAGGTAATCAACATCTATCTAATCATTCTATGTCTGAACAGAAGAACTCAAAGCTACTGTAGCAGATCAGAAATGTTCAGAAATACCCAGTATCCAGAGATATCTGTAGAGTGGACAAAACACAAACAATGAGTGAGAAGAAGTTCGTGAAATTTAATAATGGTATATAAATGTATATACAGAGAAAGAGAGTATAGGAGAATTGCCTCACAACTGATTATGATCAGAATGGACAAATAGACAAAAATGAAAAAAGAAAAGTGACCTGGAAGAATATTCAGGAAACTTGTGGTTGGTGTCATTTTTGCAACAATGTTTTTAAATGCCATGGTCTGTAACAGATTTAGATCATACTAAGGAACAAGATATGTTATGACACAATTCAGCTTTTCTTCCATAAAGAAGTGAAAATTTTGCTTTAATTGTGGTTGGGTAGCTTTACTTATGAGTTTACTGAGATCAAATTAAAATCCACCATTAGTTCTGTTGAGTATGTGACAACAGCATGCATTTCTCATTTCATTAATTTTATCTGATAGCAATTAGTGACAAACACCATCTGAGAGTAGGCTGTTTGCCTGAAGAGAGTGCAACAATCCAGAGAATACGTAATTATGTTTGGTGACCTATATAGCCACCTTTGCTGAGTGTAATGGAAAATGAAAATAGTCCAAAGTAAAGTTCTGCTTTTAAGTGCTTGTTTCTGTAATCATTAATAAATTCTTTGCTGAAAACTGAATTTGCTTTCAATATATAGAAGGTTGCAGAACCAGTTCAGATCATTCACAAGTTCATAATACAGCACTTTGAATGCACTGAAAACATGAATTGCATGTGATGAATAACTTAATGACAGCAATGTCATATATGTCACGAGCCTGACAATTCTGCAGTAAGGACAAAGGATACAATTGTTGCATATCAGTCAGTGAAGAAGATTCATTCCCTTGCAATATTTGTGATATTCTGGATTTTTGTTTTCCTATCCCATAATATTCTGTACTCAAGTATTGAAATGGAGGAATGTTTAGCATTTGTACCTGTGCAGAACCATATTAATGAATACGATTTCAGTAGTTAACCTTGGCCAAATATTATAGAGTCAAGCTGAGCAGGACAGAGCAATCTGTGGCTGTCAGGGGGTTGCAGAGCAGAATTATGGCCAGAGGCTAAACCTGACAGGGGCAGGTAAAGTGGTCTAACTTGATCCAAAGGCAAGTGAGCTGAGGCCAAATTGGAGGTGGTTGGACTGGAGTGAGTTTTAGTGTTTCTCAATGTAGCAGGAGGAGGATGAGGCTGGAGGATGGTGTTGTGGAAAATTCTTTATCAGTTGTTTAAGTTGAAAAAATAAGTCTTTTGAGAATCACAAGTTGTCTGTGTTTTATTTGAAGCTTCAAAAATCACACAGAGTGCAGAGCAGTCTATTCGAGAGTATGAAGAGACTGAAGGAGGCAGTTAATTATATACTCATTCTTCAGCAGGTCTTCCTGGTGTGCGTCCGTGCAGCTGCACATGAGGGAAAAACCCAACAGTTAAATGTATTGTTTCTTAGAAATGCTATATCTCGTTTTTGACGCCTCAGACAGCTGTCAGTTTAAAGCAGGTTCAATCAAAGGCAACATCTCCATCTTGCACAAGCAGTACTTTTCCTAAGTGCACTCTCTCCCTTATGGCAGGTCTTGAAAGGTCATTAGAGACACAGCAGATACAAGGTCTTCAAAGGCTACAAGAATCAAAAGTTAGAAGTATCAAAAGGTTATGGTCTCGTGTACTAAGTAGCACATATTGTAATGTTGCACATAATCTGTAATGCTTTCAGATAGTTAGGAAGCATTAATGCTTGGAGATAACAAATTTTCCATTACTATGGTGGTGGAGCCGGAGGCAGAGCAAACAGATTTTCCCAAGGGTCAGTGTGAATGCAAGCAAAAATGTGCAAGATGGCCTGAGCTTGACTAACTGTGTAGCCAAGTCCCTAAAACAACAAAAAATTGTAAAATACTGCTTAACTGAAAGAAGACATCAAATAACTGAACCAACCAGTGGAGGAAGAGTGTGTAGAGGGCCACAATCTACCTTTAATAGTAGGCCAGCTCACCACAATTAGCTTACAACTGCTATAGTGCCAAAATGGAAAGCAAAATCATTTGCTTTGGGCAGGACTACCCTGCTACACATGTTTATTTTCTAGGCAATATTTTTCTGCTTATGTTTATATTTTTGTCAATATTATGCACTTATGTTTATCTATATATTTTGTACTGTTTATATTTCTGACTTTGAATGGGACTAACTGTAACATAAGTAATTAAGACAGACAGACGGATGGATGGATAGAAAATAATGACCATTCAGGTGGACATTGTAGAGTCACAATGCTCTAAACTTTCAGAAATCCTCTCTGATCAAACTAACATACCTGAAATGAACATATGTGTGTTGGTGTAAACAGAAAGCACAGGTTTGGTTGCTTAGTTATTGAGTTGAGTGATGAGTTCAGGTAAGGACTTGTGGACTGCTAAAAAGCAAATCAGAAAACTATGTGGGTGTTTGAGTCATTGTGTCAAAAGTCTCCTTTTCTCTCTGTCTACTCATCAACACAGCAGACTGAGTTTTTGGAGGGAGGCATTTGTCATAACTACGCAGCATGCAACAAAACTGGAAAATATGAAATACAAGCAGAGGAAAAGTACTCAAACTAAATGTGATTACATATTATAAATCCTGCATACAAGTGACCATAGGGATGTAAAAAAAAAAGAGCTTGCTTTATTTATTTGTATTTTTCTAAATAAAATGGGATAAATAAGTATATTGTAGCAAATTAGAAGAAAATGGCTGTAAGGAGCAACCACTTCAGTTGTTCCTAACACTTTATAATAAACCAGTAATATGCTCAACTAATACAAATTATTCTGAGGTTTGTAATAACTTCATCATGATTATTACCTCATGGTGGTGCATAACTGTTTCATTGTTCCATGCCACTGTACCATTACCATCCAAGTGGTCACAAGTTGGAAAGACAATCACAATCCCCGAATAAACTAATTGCTCACCCTTGATCATATGTAGAGACATCGCAACAATTAATTTGACAAAAACAGAGAAAGGTTTTGGAATAAGACAAAAGTCAACATAAAGAGTAAATAAGTGTGACGTGCTCCACGTCTCACTCTTAGGTGGAGCTACCTTTGTCTTTTCCCCCTTCCTTACCTTTCTCCTCAGGTGAGCATAGACGTGTGATACGGCAGGTGGGCAGCTGTGGCCAATCTGCTCATCAGGAATAGGTGGTTGGCAGGTGATGACTTGACAATGATTACTCCTCTGCTCCATGAAACCTGACACTGCATGCTGCTCGACGCCAGACAGTTGAACAGTTTCTGTTAGCTCTGACTCTCATTCAAGTCTGGCTTCTCTAACTCCTGACTCTTGTGTAATTCTTGTTCTTTGTATAGCAGTCCTGGATCACCAGCCGCTCTGGATTTCCTGCCTCCTCCACTGTCTGCTTGTGGTTCTCTGCAAGTTCCCTGGATCCCACTGTTTAACTGGCTCCTTGGTCAGATCTCCACAAATCTCCCCTGCGACAGTACTTTGTGGTCATGATGAACTCAACAGTTTGCTAAGCCAAGACTGACTTTGCGCCCCCAGCTCCTTCCATACACCATGCTATCGCTAGTCAGGAAGTCTTGCAGGGTCAACATGAACAACTGCTTCACAGTTTGGTAGAAACAACCATGCCCTATTAAATCAAGTGACTCAGTTAATGACTGAGGTTTGTAGTTTAAGGTTTGAGGTGTAAGGTTTGTATGCAATTTTCACGTGACTTTCACAAACAAAATGAAGAAGGTGTTTGACCGCTCAGTCCAAGGGAAAGATGCGACTCCTCTCTGTGCATCAGGAAGCCTGCAGTGCGGCAGAATACGAGGTGGAATTTCACACCTTGGCAGTTGAGAGCAGCTGAAATGATGAGGCACTCCAGGGCGCACTCCTCCCTGCTGACCTGCCATCCCTGGAGCTGGGGGTACTTTGATAAAAGTTCTGGTCGCCTTCCATGGACAAGGACATTCGTAAGTTCATTGCTGCCTGGTCCATCTGTGCCCAAAATAAGATCTCAGATCAACCTAGCTCCAGTCTCATCCATCATTTACAATAGCAGAGGGACTTTGGTCTCGCATTGCACTGGACCTCATCACCGTCCTGCCTCCATCTAACAGTAGTACTACCATTGTCACAATCATTGACCATTTCTCTAAAGCTGCTTATTTTGTTGCTCTACCCAAACTACAGTCAGCCAAAGAAACCATCGATGTTATGGCCAACCAAGTGTTCAGGTTACAAGCCCTTGCAGCAGACAAAATCTCTGACCAAGGACCTCAGTTAACCTTTGAGGTCTGGAAAACCCTCTGTTCCAGCCTGGGAGCAACCCCATAGTCCACCAGTCTCTGACCACTGTTGCAACATGGACCAGTTCCAACCAAGAGGTTTTTTAATTCTTTTTTATTAGTAAATAGTATCCTTAACAAATCAAATTTGTTTTTATTGCTGCACATGATTATTCTTTCTTCTGCCCCAGCATTGAGTCTCCCTTTTCAAAGAAGGTCTCCAGAGATATTTATTAATTTTTACAGGGGTTAGACTGATGGCTTCATTTAATGGCCAGGATTGAAAACTGACAGAGTCATGTGCGGAAAACAAGCCCAGATGGAAGTGACAAGATGAATACAGCACATCCTTCCTGCCACCTCACTGTTCAGAGGTTACTTATCAGAGTGGTGGAAATATCCCACAAACTCAGTTCAACAATCTGAGTGGTCCCAGTGTTTCAGAGTTATGTTTAGTCAACACTTACTTCAGTGTGTCTCAAGTTTCATGTGCACTCTATATCTCACCAATTTAGGATTAAAGTGATAGTGTTACGGTTTCTAGAGGCTCAGGAGATGAGAGACAGAAGTAGCAAGATTTAGAACTTTTATTTACAAGAACAAACTACAACAAGACTACAATCAGAACTAGGCTACCAAAATAGAATCCTACAGATTCAACCTTAAACACGAATTTCCCTAATGGGCTGGTGGAATACACACTGAACAAAAAACTGACCTAACCCAGAGTAGGTACTACCTACGCAGGAAAGCGAGATAAATCAGAAGAATAGAACTAATCCAGAAGACCAAACTAATTACTAGATCAACCAAAGACTTAACAGTATGTGTTAGAATAACTTGTATTCACTAAATCAAGCATGGGCAAAGTACGGCCCCCGGGCCACATATGGCCCTTTGGGCTTTTCAATCCGGTCCGCGAAATAATTGTTATAATAATGGTTATTGATCTGAAGGTTTAATCGATCTGATCAATTATTGATCTGATCAGTTATTGATCTGAAGGTTTAATGGAGCTAATCAGTTATTGATCTGAAGGTTTAATGGATCTGTGACTCCTCATCTCGTCTTTAACTATCTGTATGTTTTTATGCTCTGGATTCATTGATAAGCTGTTTGGTCTACAATGTGGATCAGAGGTTCTTCAAACATCTGGTTTAGTCCAAACATCTTCAGTTTTCTGTCCCACAGGAAAGATGCTGCGACCTCTGAAGGTATTGATACATACGGAGGAGAGAAGAAAAAGTTTTGCAGAGTGAAGAAGCTCAGGAGAGCAGATACACTGCCAGTCAAAAGTTTGGACACACCTTCTCTTCTTCTTCGTTTCCTTTCGGCTTTTCCCTTCAGGGGTCGCCACAGCGAATCAATTGCTTCCATCTAACCCTGTCTGCTGCATCCTCTTCTCTCACACCAACTACCTTCATGTCCTCTTTAACCACATCCATAAACCTCCTCTTTGGTCTTCCTCTAGGCCTCCTGCCTGGCAGTGGGAAACTCAGCATCCTTCTACCAATATATTCACTCTCTCTCCTCTGGACATGTCCGAACCATCTCAGTCTGGCCTCTCTGACTTTATCTCCAAAGCCTCTAACATGTGCTGTCCCTCTGATGTACTCATTCCTGATCCTATCCATCCTGGTCACTCCCAAAGAGAACCTCAGCATCTTCAGTTCTGCTACCTCCAGCTCTGCCTCCTGTCTTTTCCTCAGGGACACTGTCTCCAGACCAAACAACATGGCTGGTCTCACCACAGTTTTGTAAACCTTTCCTTTCATTTTAGCTGAAACTCTTCTATCACACATCACACCTGACACTTTTCTCCAGCCGTTCCAGCCTGCCTGCACACGCTTCTTCACCTCTTTTCCACACTCTCCATTGCTCTGTACTGTTGACCCTAAGTACTTAAAATCCTCCACCTTCTTGATCTCTTCTCCCTGTAACCTCATTCTTCCACTTGGGTCCCTCTCATTCACACACAGATACTCCCTCTTGCTGTGGCTAACCTTCATTCCTCTCCTTTCCAGGGCAAACCTCCAAGCCTCTAGCTTCTCCTCCACCTGTTCCCTGCTCTCACTACAGATCACAATGTCATCTGCAAACATCATAGTCCATGGAGACTCCTGTCTAACCTTGTCTGTCATCCTGTCCATCACCATAGCAAACAAGAAGGGGCTCAGAGCTGATCCCTGATGTAGTCCCACCTCCACCTTGAACTCCTCTGTTACTCCTACAGCACACCTCACCACTGTCTTACAGTCCTCATACATATCCTGCACCACTCTAACATACTTCTCTGCCACTCCAGACTTCCTCATACAAAACCACAGTTCCTCTCTGGGCACCCTGTCATAAGCTTTCTCCAGATCTACAAAGAGACAATGCAGCTCCTTCTGACCTTCTCTGTATGTCTCTATCAACATCCTCAAAGCAAATATTGCATCTGTTGTACTCTTTCTTGGCATGAAACCATACTGCTGCTCACAGATGTTCACCTCTGCCCTTAGTCTAGCTTCAACTACTCTTTCCCATAGCTTCATCGTGTGGCTCATCAGTTTTATTCCTCTGTAGTTGCCACAACTCTGCACATCTCCCTTGTTCTTAAAGATGGGCACCAGCACACTTCTGCTCCATTCCTCGGGCATCTTCTCACTGTCTAAGATCCTGTTGAACAACCCAGTCAGAAACTCTACTGCTACCTCTCCGAGACACTTCCATACCTCCACAGGTATATCATCAGGACCAAGTGCCTTTCCACTCTTCATCCTCTTCAATGCCCTCCTCACTTCATCCTTACTAATCTTTGCTACTTCCTGGTCCACAACAGTCACCTCTTCTACTCTTCATTCTCTCTCATTTTCCTCATTCATCAATTCTTCAAAGTACTCTTTCCATCTTCACATCACACTATTGGCACCTGTCAACACACTCCCATCCTTATCCTTTATCACCCTAACCTGCTGCATGTCTTTCCCATCTCTGTCTCTCTGCCTTGCCAACCTATACAGGTCAGTCTCTCCCTCCTTACTGTCCAACCTAGAATACAAGTCATCGTAAGCCCCTTGTTTGGCCTTTGCCACCTCTACTTTCACCTTATGCTGCATCTCCCTGTACTTCTGTCTACTCTCTTCAGTCCTCTCAGTGTCCCACTTCTTCTTAGCTAACCTCTTTCTCTGGATCCATTCCTGCACCTCCTCATTCCACCACCAAGTCTCCTTATCTCCTTTCCTTCCAGATGACACACTTATTATTACTTTTTCACAAGGGGCCAGATCGGTTTGAATTTTTTCAAGAACACAGAAATGTATATACAGGGCCGGACTGGGAAAGAAATTCAGGCCGGGAGATTTCCAATCAGTCAGGCCAATTCCGCCACCGCAAGGGTTGTGTCACGTGGGATAATGCACCAAAATTTTGTTTTTTTTCCTTCCAAAAATATGCCTTTTACAGTTATGTCATAGCAATTACAACACTACTAAACAGACAGTAAGTCTATATACCAATCAATTTTTTATTTTATTTTGGTCTTTGAAGTCTGATGATGCATTTGTGAGAAGAACCGACCGTTTGTAAACTTAAGGGTGCTCCATAATCTTCGCTCCTTCCACTCTCACGTCTCACTCTCATATCACCGCTCTGCAGTGCATGCTTCCCCGTTCTCGCTATGAAGGGGCGGGCCATAAAGCAACTAACCAATCATGGCACGTTTCTTCTAAAAAAATGTCACTTTGACCAAGCCCTATCCTTCTGATTTAGAGCTCAGAGCACTTGCTTTGTGTGAGTGACAGGAGGGTGGGCGTGTACTCTGTAAGGCTTCCAGCGCTGCTGTCTCTGGCCTGTCTGCCAAAAAGCCGATCAACTTTTTTTCATTGGTCTGCCAGTCCGTGGCTGGCCTGTCCAGGCAGGCCAATAAGGAGGCAGGCCACCTGGAAAAGTTCCGCCTCTCCCGATTGCCAGTCCGGGCCTGTATATATATATATATATGTGTGTGTGTGTGTGTGTGTGTGTGTGTGTGTGTGTGAAGAGTTTATTTGCAAAAACAGATAGCTGCATTTTATAAATTTTCAGAAAACTCATTGTTTATTGTTTACTTGAGATAATAATAATAATAATAATAATAATAATAATTTTTTCTCTATTTTTTCATGTATTTTTGTACTGAATCAAAACCACTCAACTTCAGTTTTATTGATATTATCAAAACGGAGTTATCTATTTTTGCAAATAAACTCTTCACACACACACACACACACACACACACACACACACACACACACACACACACACACACACACACACACACACACACACACACACACACACACACACATATACACATATGCAGTGGGTACGGAAAGTATTCAGACCCCTTGAAATTTTTCACTCTCTGTGTCATTGTAGCCATTTGCCAAAATCAATCAAAAAAGTTCATTTTATTTCTCATTAATGTACACTCAGCACCTCATATTGACAGAAAAAACAGAAATGTCGAAATTTTTGCAAATTATTAAAAAAGAAAAACTGAAATATCACATAGTCATAAGTATTCAGACCCTTTGCAGCGACATTCATATTTAACTCACACGCTGTCCATTTCTTCTGATCCTCCTCGAGATGGTTCTGCTTCTTTATTGGAGTCCAGCTGTGTTTAGTTAAACTGATTGGACTTGATTAGGAAAGGCACACACCTGTCTATATAAGACCTTACAGCTCACAGTGCATGTCAGAGCAAATGAGAATCACGAGGTTGAAGGAACTGCCCAAGGAGCTCAGAGACAGAATTATGGCAAGGCACAGATCTGGTCAAGGTTACAAAAGAATTTCTGCAGCACTCAAGGTTCCTCAGAGCACAGTGGCCTCCATAATCCTCAAATGGAAGAAGTTTGGGACGACCACAACTCTTCCTAGACCTGGCCTGCTCCAGCCAAACTGAGCAATCGTGGGAGAAGAGCCTTGGTGAGAGAGGTAAAGAAGAACCCAAAGATCACTGTGACTGAGCTCCAGAGATGCAGTCGGGAGATAGGAGAAAGTTCCACAAAGTCAACTATCACTGCAGCCCTCCACCAGTCGGGGTTTTATGGCAGAGTGGCCCGACGGAAGCCTCTCCTCAGTGCAAGACACATGAAAGCCTGCATAGAGTTTGCCAAAAAACACATGAAGGACTCCCAGACTATTAGAAATAAGACTCTCTGGTCTGATGAGACCAAGATTGAACTTTTTGGTGTTAATTCTTAGCGGTATGTGTGGAGAAAACCAGGCACTGCTCATCACCTGCCCAATACAATCCCTACAGTGAAACATGGTGGTTAACATCATGTTGTGGGGGTGTTTTTCAGCTGCAGGGGCAGGACGACTGGTTGCAATTGAAGGAAGGATGAATGCGGCCAAGTACAGAGATATCCTGGAGGAAAACCTTTTCAGTGCTCAGGACCTCAGACTGGGCCGAAGGTTCACCTTTCAACAGGACAATGACCCTAAGCACACAGCTAAAATAACAAAGGAGTGGCTTCAGAACAACTCTGTGACCGTTCTTGACTGGCCCAGCCAGAGCCCTGACCTAAACCCAATTGAGCATCTCTGGAGAGACCTCAAAATGACTGTTCACCAACATTCACCATCCAACCTGACAGAATTGGAGAGGATCTGCAAGGAAGAATGGCAGAGGATCCCCAAATCCAGGTGTGAAAAACTTGTTGCATCATTCCCAAGAAGACTCATGGCTGTACTAGCTGAAAAGGGTGCTTCTACTCAATACTGAGCACAGGGTCTGAATACTTCTGACCATGTGATATTTCAGTTTTTCTTTTTTAATAACTTTGCAAAAATTTCTACATTTCTGTTTTTTTCCGTACCCACTGTGTGTGTGTGTGTGTGTGTGTGTGTGTGTTTGTGTGTATATATATGTATGTGTATATGTATGTATATATATATATATATATATATATTTAAATATCCTGTATTTCTTAGTCTTTCTTGAAATTTTCTTTTATATATCCACTTTGCCGCTGCAATTTTCTGACCTATTTTCGAAAACTTCAAAATCGACAGTGATGTGAAGACTATCAGAGAAAGATCATGCTGTGTCATGGCTTTATCCATCAGAAGGAGAATGTACATGATGATATAAGATGAAAGATGTAAAAAGTGTGGATCACCTTTGTTTTAGACACTCAGATAAATGATTTGCTTCAAAGGATATATGTCACGAGATGAATTTTTCCAGATATAGTTATACTGTAAATCAGTATTTGAAGAGCAATGCAATATAATCTTGGAATTTAAATTTCTAATTTTCGTATTGTTACTCCCTGTGTTTCCTCTGATTCAAGCATTACTTACACATTAGACTCACTGCACGGTATTAAAGTTGTGACATAAGACAGACGAAAAAGCAATTTTGTAAAGTACTATGAATGTAACAGTCTTATTTCACAAATGGATTCTGTCCGCAGACTGTCAAAGCAGTCTGTAAAGTGATAGGTAATGGATTCTTAGACTGAATTGGTTTGTACAAGCAGCAGGAAAAAAAATGAAAGGAAACTTAATTTCATGCTATATACTCTTTGTAACAGTTTCCACTACCCAGACAATGGAATAGTAAAGAAACACAACAGTAATTCAAAAGTCAGTGTATAATTAGGATCACCGACAACAGGTAGTTGGATTCTTGCCATTTTCTTTTTTCTCTGTACTCTATTTCTTTCAGTTTGCGTTGGAAAGAACTGAATGAAAAGATTTGATGCACTGTAACCCAGAATTCGATAACATTATTAGAAAATTGCACAGAAACTGACGCTTTAAACCAATTTAGTTTTTCACAAGGAAAAACTTTCCAGCACGATGATAGCAGTCCCCCTTTTCTTTATCCCTACATTTCAGCAATGTTAAGGATTGTGGGACAACCCGGGCAGAGAGCACACAGCGGAGGCAGGGACTGAACTCGAAAACAGGTTTGTTCATTTGATAGGAATGGTAATTTTAACTTATTAAGGAAATTTGCTCAAGTTTTGGAAGAGAATGTGCATTCGGAGCTATAAAGATCATTATGAAACAGCTTCATTACTTCATTAATATCAGATAGTTTAAGACGTCTCACACCATTTTTATCAGTGAGAGAGGGGATTACATTGGGCTCAATATTACCACGAGCAAGACGGGCTAGTAACCGACCAGGCTTATTACCCGACTCAAACAAGCTGTGTTTGGCAAAAAAAATCTGTGTCTCAGCTTTCCTGGTTAGGAGTTGTTTTAAGGCGGAACGGGCAGCATACAGAGCTGCTGTGAGATTTTTTAAACTGAGCTTCCAGGTCGGCTATTGTTTTTTCTAAATCCAATTGATTTTTAAGAGCATCTTTCCTCTGTGCTGATGTATAGGATATAATAGTGCCACGTATGCTTTGCCAGCTTCCCACAGTGTGGAAGGACTGATATCCGGGGTTTTATTTATCGAGATGAACTGCTGCCACTCAGAAGTAATATACCGTATTCAGTAAAAGAGCTGTTACTTAGTAGGGTTGGATTAAACCTCCAGTGTCTATAAGCTGGATCTCTGTAAGAGGGAGATATAATTACACTGATGGGGGAGTGATCTGAGAGAAACTTTGTACCAATTATGCAGTCCAATATCCTGTTCAAAACAGTTCTAGAAGACAAAAAGTAGTTTAATCTGGAGAGAACCTGGTGAGGTATAGAGAAAAATGCGTAGTCCTTATCCAAGGGGTGTTGTACCCTCCATACATCATATAAATCTAGATCTTTACAAAATTCGCTTATCTTTGTACTCTTCTTGGAGAAAGTAGACTGAGGGGGCGATATGTCAATATTTGGGTTAGGTACACAGTTAAAGTCGCCACCAAGGAATAAATATGGGGAGGGGAATGTTGCTAAATCTGAAATAAGCTTTGGAATAAAAGAGACATCATATATTGTTGGGGCATATATGCTCCCAAAAACTACATGTTCTCCATAAATATAACCATAAAAGTATATAACGCCCCTCTTTATCAGATATTGTCTCATCAAGAGTAAAGAGTAAGGAACGATGCAGGAGAATTGCAACCCCTCTGCTTTTTGAATTGTAGGAAGAGTCGAACTCTTGGCCCACCCACACTGTAAGAAATTGTCATGTAGATTAACGGTAAAATACTGGCAGCAGGGTTGCCAGTAGTTTACTGTTAATTTTACAGTTCTCCTACTGTAATCAACTCTACAGTATGTTACTGTAATTATAACATGCACTGAATTACAGTATACTGCTGTATTTTCTTGATATTACAGTAAACAACTGGCAGCAGGGTTGCCAGTAAATTACTGTTTTTCCTAGTTTGCTTACTGTAAACGTATTTACAGTTTATTACTGTTATAATGTCATATATTTAAACACAGTATAGTGCTGTGTTTTGCTGAATTTACAGTGTACTTGTAGCAGGGTCTACAATATTGTTTTTTCCAAATTAGCAATAGAATTTGACCATAATCCTAAATAGAGCACCATGTAGTAATTTTTCTAAAAAGAGGATTATCATTCCTGGCAGTATTGATGACAGCCAATCACTATGGAGCAAACTTTACTGTAACCCCGACTAGCAATTTCAGTGTAATATGCAATATATACTGAATGACCGAAAATGCAGCAATAAAAAAAAATACGGAAAAGAAGAGACTTAGAAAATATGACAAATGATGTAACCTAAGATTTATTTTAAAAGGCAGCATCAACTGAAATACTTCATTTGTTAATACAAACAATAAGGTTGGAAATTTCAAGTACGCCTAACAAAACAAGGCAGTCTACTTGCTCATCAAATATGATAACATTAAGAAATGTTTAAAAAAAACTTGGGGGATGATACATCAAACCAAAGAGAATCACTGCCCTTTTTAAACAAAATGCACAATTTGTCAGTGGGACTGAAAACTAATAGCAATCCAACAAATGTAATATAGAACTTCCCCTTTCAAACAAACTGAAATAGATGACAAAAGGTTTTCTTGTTTAAAAAGAATAATCTAAATGGTGGATTTCACAAGAGGTTACATCATTCCTTCAAACTCTTTCTTTCACAAACAACAGCTCAGACACCCCTCTTCAAATTTCAATAGTTTTTGATAATCAAAATTTCTGCAAAAATGAAATACACTCCACAAATTCTAACTCAGTTTTAGCTTCATTCAGCATTTCAAAGCAATTGTTTGTATATTAACTTAAACAGGTATCTTAAAACATAAAGAGAATGCTTTAAGTCTGATTAGAATAGAACTGATCAAGGGCCTTTTCTGGGACAAGTGAACATGATCCCTTCTTGTTAACATAAATGGCAGTTCTACAGCACAAATATTCACATTTCTCAAGTGAAATATATCAGATTTACTAGACAGGAAAACAAGAACACATAACTTCAGGCAAACAATGTGAAATTATTATGGCTGCATTGATGTGAAGTGCCTGAGTTTACTGACCTATATGAAATTCCACTCAAAGTCTATGAGGTTCTTCAGAAGAGTGGACACATGGGGATTGACTGTCACAGACTTATTCTGAACGACTCTGCCTGTCCTCTTGGAGACAATCTTGCCCCGGCTGGCCTTGGTTCCTCTCTCTGGGTTGATCCCAATGAACCGCCTGAAAAACACAGCAGTCTGAGATTAGAGGTGGGATGGAAATAAAATCTGCTACTATATGAAGTAGGGCTGGGTGACATGGATATCAGATGTCAAAATATGCATTTCTTTTTTTATTTAGATTAAGTTTTAGGCCTTCAAATTCAAGAATGATGGCAGAACACAAGCATTGATATTATATATCAGGCACACCCTAGTAGCAAATCTGACGGTGATTAGACATTGAAGTTCCACCATTAGGGTGAGAAAGAAAAACAAGAAGCCTCCATCAAATGAAACGTTTTAAAACAGTGATAGGAACTGCAGTTGACCAGATCACTTCAAACAAAATGAAAATCAATACCTTGCCCTACCCTAATATTAAGTGGTCTTAAGGTGAGGGTAAAATATGAGGCAGAGAGAGAGAGAGAGAGAGACTGAGAGAAAGACAGAGACAGAGACAGACAGAGAGAGAGAGAGACTGAGAGAAAGACAGAGACAGACAGAGAGAGAGAGAGAGAGAGAGAGCGAGAGACAGAGAAAGGCAGAGAGACAGACAGAGAGAGAGAGAGAGAGACAGAGAGAGAGTGAGAGACAGAGAGAGACAGAGACAGATAGAGAGTGAGCGAGAGACAGAGACAGACAGAGAGAGAGAGAGAGACAGAGAGAGACAGAGACAGATAGAGAGTGAGCGAGAGACAGAGACAGACAGAGAGAGAGCGAGAGACAGAGAAAGGCAGAGAGACAGAGAGAGAGAGAGAGAGAGAGAGACAGAGACAGAGACAGACACAGAGAGAGAACGAGAGACAGAGAGAGACAGAGACAGATAGAGAGTGAGCGAGAGACAGAGACAGACAGAGAGAGAGCGAGAGAGAGAGAGAGACAGACAGAGAGAGAGAGAGCAAGAGACAGAGACAAACAGACAAAGAGCAAGAGACAGAGAAAGACAGAGAGAGACAGACAGAGAGAGAGAGAGCAAGAGACAGAGAAAGACAGGGAGAGACAGACAGAGAGACAGAGACAGACAGAGACAGACAGACAGAGAGAGACAGACAGAGACAGACAGAGAGCAAGAGACAGAGAAAGACAGAGAGAGACAGAGACAGACTATTACAATGGAATGGTTCACAAATAAACGTATCCAGGTGTTAGAATGGCCAAGTCAAAGTCCAGACCTGAATCCAATGGAGAATCTGTGGGCAGAGCTGAAGACTGCTGTTCACAAACGCTCTCCATCCAACCTCACTGAGCTCGAGCTGTTCTGCAAGGAAGAATGGGCAAGAATTTCAGTCTCTCCATGTGCAAAACTGATGGAGACATACCCCAAGCGACTTGCAGCTGTAATTGCAGCAAAAGGTGGCGCTACAAAGTATTAATGCAAGGGGGCCGAATAATATTGCACGCCCCACTTTTCAGGTTTTTATTTGTTAAAAAAGTTTAAATATCCAATAAATTTCGTTCCACTTCACGATTGTGTCCCACTTGTTGTTGATTCTTGACAAAAAATTTTAATTTTATATCTTTATGTTTGAAGCCTGAAATGTGGCGAAAGGTTGAAAAGTTCAAGGGGGCCGAATACTTTCACAAGGCACTGTATATGGCGACGCAATAGACAGAATGTGGTCTCCATGAGACTACAGACCTCTGCTCTTTCAACTCCACTCGCACCTTCCTGTCTGTGGATCTCCTCCAATCTTTGGCGTTTTTGCTCCACACTATCATCAGTCTCACCTGGTGGGAGATCTGGCTGAAATCTAGTACATCCATATGTGTCAGTGGGCCCCCTCTTGCGCACAGAGCTGGATCCAGAGCGTCTTGGGGTTCGGTGGCGTGCAAAGCTGCTGTCACGGTTTAAGTTCTCAATACGAGTTTTTATCTGAATAAGAAGCGAAGTATGACCGCCTGCCATAAGTGAGCCATCTGTGAAAACGTCAGCAAAACTCTGGGGGTACTGCCTCACAATTTTTTGACAAACTGTGAGAAACTGGGAACATGTTGGGTTTGCTTCATGTTTCCTCATTTCATCTGCCAGCACTCTCACCATCTGCCGCCGCTCTGCAGGGGTTGGTCTTTTCCCATTGGCAATGGCTGAACGGATTTCCAGTGGCATGTGATCCCATGGCACTTGGAAAGTTTCTGGCCATGTTTTGGAAATCTGGGATGGAAATCCTCTGCTGTCTGGGCTGCTCATTTCCGACAGGTTAGACGATGAAGTGGATGGCAAGGATGAGGGGCTGGATAGTGGTGAAGTGGTTTCTAGTGGTGATGAGCTAGAGAGTGGTCTGGGGCTTTGTGTCATTGTGAGATCTAAAGGGAACATCTCTGTCTCTAAAACAAAGACAAGCAATGCATTAGTGAATAATTGTTAAAAGATGCCAAACTGACAGTGGCTTGTAAAAAAAAATCTGCACAAAGTCAAAATTTAGCAGTGGTAGATGGTGGCAAGGTTAATTTCAAGAGAAAATCACCCTGAGCCATGTTTGCATTACCTGATTTGAATGCATCCAAAAGCTTACGGAGCTGAATAACAGGTAAGAGGTCAGCCATGTCTTCCTGTTGTACATATTTCAAGTCTTCCTTTGATTCTAAGCCAGAAGATTGAAGCCTAGAAATCAGTTGCAATTGAGTCTCTTCAGAGAGGTTTGGCAATGCCCTGACAATGATGCCTTTGATTTCTTCACCTAAAGCAGACATTACCTACAATGAGAGCAAAGAATGGTGGAGAACTATTACTGCCATGTCAGCCACAATGTATTCAAGCAAGGGATAGTAATCAAGTAGGTTCTCTTGGTTAACACAGCAGTAGCTTTTCTGACTTTGTGTCAGACAATGAACTCCTACATCAAGGAGATGCACAGCCAGATATTTCTCAGTAATAAAATATACTGCTGAATCTCGATGGATGAGTATTACCTTGATTTTTCCCATGATGAGTCCCTCTTCACCATTATCAATCATAATGAACATGTTCTTTTTGTATTTTGTACCCTTCACAATCACTTCATGGGCAATAAGAGTGTTCTCTGGCTCAAAAGTATGATGTGAAACTGATTCTTTGATGTTGTTGTTGTAGTCCCCTAAGTAAAACTCTGTACCCTTTTCTACTACAACAGCTGGTGGGAAAAAGTTGCCAGCACTTAGAAAAGCCTGAAGAAGCTGATGCCTCTCTGCAAGAGTTGAGGAAAGGTTCTTAAAGTTATGCAGTTTCCTTCCACACTGTTTAAAATATGCATGTTTGCTCTCAAATCGTAGTGTCCACAGACGAATGAGTGGCCCAAAGTGCAAAATGAGCTCTGGATAATGAGAGATAAAATGATGCTTGGGCTTCAATGGGTGATCAGGAAAAACATGCTGTCTGAAATACAAATATTCACCAATAAGAACTCTTAAATAGCCTATTTGGCCAGTTGAAATGGCCGGTGCACAGATCAACTCCACAATCTCTCGGAGTTGTAAAGCCAGTTGCCATGCTTCATTATGATCTGGACTTCTTATTTTCTCTCCAATAAAAACCGGCAACATCCTGAGTAAACACCAGTTTTGCACAGCATGCCCACCAAGCTTGTTACTCTCTGGATTAACCTCACAGGGTTTATTATTGGCATCATTCCCAAGATAATGGAACTGCCTTATTCGTTGGTTCAACTCAAGGTAAGTAAACTGTTTGTCTACTCTGACAAGATGTTTGATGTACAATGCCAGATCAGATGATACAATCCCTTCAAAAAGATCATGGCCAAGACAGGCCATGTCCTGGCTGACATACATGAAAGTAAGTCAGCTCATTGAACACTGAGTCAAATTTGACACCTCCACTAACCCCATCATTGCTCTGAACAAGAGCTCTGTATGACTGTGTGGTCTGCTTAGTACCTCTGGAAAGAGGATCTTTCTCAAATGTTTTCCTGTCAATTTCACAATATCTGCAAAAATGTTGACTCTTGCTGAAATTTTCAACAAAGCCTCCAATGTTGTGTGAACCAAGGTTGTCACCTGCGATGGCACACAAGGTTCCTTTGCAGACTGTTCCATCAGGAAAGTCAATGCCACTAACCTCAAGATTTTTCAGGTCTTTGACAAGGTGGCCCATGACTAGACCTTGACCAAAATATTTGAAATCCTGTTCTTTACAAAGAAGAACAAGTTACACATGATCAGTACTTGACCTGTTCTGTGGCAAAATGTCGGCACGAGTGAGATATACTGCGAGTATCTTGTGTTTTTTCTTGCCAGACCCCAGAGGGTTTACCACTTCAAAAGAATCCTGATATAAAATCAAACCAAGTGATGAGGCTTCTGTCTTGAAAAACAAATTTTCCCTAATATTACTGCCATCCCATACATCTCGAAAAACATCCTCAGATGGGACACGGGAGTGTACTTGACTGTACTGCTCTCTCACTGACTCACACTGAAAGAGAGATTCTATTGCTTGTCTGATTGGTACATATTGAGCAAAACACTCGTTGCCTGCCTCATTCTGTCCCAAGCAAATGGGCACTGGCTCAACATAATTAAATGTATTTTTGAACACATTTTTTCTTCTTTGGTCAGTTTTCAGTGTCTCAGTATTGCAAACCCTCAAGAGATCTTCACTTTTTAGGACATCAATTACTGTGTTTATGTCAGTTTCTGGGACCCCAAGTGCAACAAGTTTTTCTTTCAGTTTGAAAAGAAAGTGTGACTGGCTGATATCATGTATTTCTTGAAAATCTTCAAGAATTACCTGAATAACAGAGGATGGAAGCAACAATTTAGCTTGCAGTTTAAGGTAAAACAGGGCAAAATTTTTCAAAAACTGTGCTGTGTCAGCATTTTCTGGACAGACATCCGATTGCTCACCACTTAAATCCCTGGAAGCACTAAGGTCCATATCAGACTGTTTGTCCCTTTCAATACCTTCATGCGAAGGACTTGGCCTTACAACTGAGGCTCTGACAACGGAGTCAACCAGGCCATCCTCTGAACTGTTTCTGTATTTTCTTGATATATGTGACGTGAATGTTGATAACACTTGAAATTGCTTCTCGCATTGTCTAAATGGACAAGCAACAGTTTCCCCCTCTTTAATACGCATTTTCAGATGTGAGAAAAAACTTCTTAAATTCTCACAAGTGACGCTGCAAAATTCAACATTACATGTTAGTTCAGCTGCACCACATAACCTTGACCCAACAAGTTCACTGACTTTATGATGTCTGTAAGCATGGGATTTAAATGCTGCAAAACTTTGGAATGTCCTTTTGCAGTCAGGCAAGGCACACTTGAAAACTGAGTTTGGGACATTCCTATGAATTCTCATGTGCCTTACATATGCTGATACAGTGGTACATTCAGTAGCACAGACCTGGCAGGGGAACATTTTGATAGTACATCCAACAACAATAAAAACTGGTAACACAAAAACAAAGACGTTTTAGCTTAGTGTGTCATATTATGACTCAATAGCATTAATGCGGATAAAAAAAATGGCAGGAGACTGATTATCTACTACACTGAAAGCTCTTACTGGTACAAGCCCATAACACAACAAAAACATGAAGCCAAAGAGCCAAACAGAAATTGTTGGTCAGAAAGTCAGTATCACTTTTAAAATTCTTAATTTATTATTGACTCTTGACTGATGCAAAAATAGGCTGTTAACTAAAGTCAGTCTTTTAATGTTACAACAAATGTTACCCATTCATGTGGAAATGTACAGAAAGAAAAGGGAAAATCCTCAAATAAAAGCAAAATAATGCTTCTAGCCACAAGCCAACTAAACAAACAAATGAATGATATGACTAACTTATTTGAACTATTCAGAAATTGGTCTCACCTAAAAATATATATAATGAAAAAGCACTGTCCAGTTACAGCATGACAAGTTAGAGGACTGCATTAGAGTGCTGCAAGCTAGTTTAAGTTAGCAGTTGCAGTTTGTGCAGGGATAGAAAGATAATAGTACACAGGGAAAAACTGGGACTGAAAAACAGCCCTGTACGGAGCCCCCTAGGGGACATCCTTCCTGTTTGTGTTATATCCCTTCCTGTTGTACTTTTTCTCCTCCGCGTTTGTATTTTATTCCTTCGCGTTTGTGTTTTTTTCCTTCGCGTTGTACTTTCTCTCCTCCGCGTTTGTGTTTTATCCCTCCGCGTTTATTTTTTAAGGAACACTTTTGTCATTTTTGCCCTCCGCCTTTATTTTTTAAGGAACACTTTTGTCATTTTTGCCCTCCGCCTTTATTTTTTAAGGAACACTTTTGTCATTTTTGCTGTTGACAAGTTGTTTTTCAAAGACGGAGTTCGCGTTCAAAGTCGAACTCCGCGTTCAAAGTCGAACTCCGCGTTTAAAAACGAACTCCGCGTTCAAAGTCGAACTCCGTCTTGGGCCCGAGCAGTGTCACTCTGTCAGTGTGTTGAGCGTGCAGCAGGGGAGTCAGAGGACGGATTCCTACGGTACTACTTCCTGTCCAAACTTAGTTTGGAGGTTTGCTTTGCCTGGCACACCGGCTGATCATCACCTTGGGACATTACACGTCAAACGGTAAATAATTATTTTAATGAATACCACAGTGCTTCGTCTATTGTTCTGAACTCTGCTGATCTCAAGTCACATTAGCCCTTTCTGTATTTATCGCAGTTGGACTGCTTCGGTTTGCACGCCGGCATGAAGCTAAAAGGAGTGCTCGTTTTTGTCAACGTTTCTACTGACCAAACCGCGACTGTTTCTCTGAATGTATAAAAAGCGCACCGTCCCGCGCGCGGTCCCACTGAACAAAAACGAGCGCTCCTTTTAGCTTCATGCCGGCGTGCAAACCGAAGCAGTCCAACTGCGATAAATACAGAAAGGGCTAATGTGACTTGAGATCAGCAGAGTTCAGAACAATAGACGAAGCACTGTGGTATTCATTAAAATAATTATTTACCGTTTGGCGTGTAATGTCCCAAGGTGATGATCAGCCGGTGTACCAGGCAAAGCAAACCTCCAAACTAAGTTTGGACAGGAAGTAGTACCGTAGGAATCCGTCCTCTGACTCCCCTGCTGCACGCTCAACACACTGACAGAGTGACACTGCTCGGGCCCAAGACGGAGTTCGACTTTGAACGCGGAGTTCGTTTTTAAACGCGGAGTTCGACTTTGAACGCGAACTCCGTCTTTGAAAAACAACTTGTCAACAGCAAAAATGACAAAAGTGTTCCTTAAAAAATAAAGGCGGAGGGCAAAAATGACAAAAGTGTTCCTTAAAAAATAAAGGCGGAGGGCAAAAATGACAAAAGTGTTCCTTAAAAAATAAACGCGGAGGGATAAAACACAAACGCGGAGGAGAGAAAGTACAACGCGAAGGAAAAAAACACAAACGCGAAGGAATAAAATACAAATGCGGAGGAGAAAAAGTACAACAGGAAGGGATATAACACAAACAGGAAGGATGTCCCCTAGGGGGCTCCGTAGCCCTGGACTGTCACTCAGTCCAGCCAATTTAAGTAGAATACTCACTTGAAAATGGATGACACACTCTGCATTTCTGTCTGGCTGTACAGTAGAAAACAGTAACCTGAAAGCACATAAAAGGTAGTGTAAGTCTGGATTAGGGTTGGGCAATTTAGACAAAATATCTAATTGCAATTTTTCTGACAAATATTAGATTTGGTGTGTGACTTAATTTTGTACCACAGACCAAACAGCAGTCTAACAAATCAAAAATATGGTGCTGTGGTATAATAACCTAATTTTTTTCAGCCAGTTTCAAGGAGTTTACCGTATGACCTCCTGGCGCCTGACGGAGCCGGCCTGGATGATCCCGGTGGAACTACCTGATGAGATCAGGGTCCAGGATCTGCCGCCGACGGATCCAGGCTCTCTCCTCAGGGCCGTAACCCTCCCAGTCCACCAGATATTGCAGGCCTCTGCCCCGACAATGTACATCCAGGAGACGGCGGACAGTGAATACTGGTTCTCCATCGAGCATACGGGGGGGTGGAGTGGGAGGGGTCAGAGGACTCTCCTGAACCGGTTTGATCTGTGAAACATGGAAGGTGTGGTGAATGCGCATGGACCGAGGTAACTTGAGGTGGACTGCGGTGGGGTTGATGATTCTCTCAACTTCAAAGGGTCCAATGAAACGGGGGGCCAGCTTCTTCGAAGGAACCCTGAGAGGGAGATCTTTAGCTCTGAGCCAAACCTGTTGTCTTGGAGCGTAGATCGGCGCTTCAGATTGGTGGCGGTTGGCCTGGTCTTGCATGCGACGGGATACTCGGAGGAGGGCGGTGCGGGTCTGAGGCCAGGTCCGGGCGCATCCACGGAGATGAGCGGCCACAGAGGGAACTGCAATCTCCTCTTTGAGGTCCGGCAACAGAGGATAGTCTGGTAGTGGCGTTGGGGAGCATGTTGTGAGCGTACTCCTCCCAGGGGAGCTGGGAACTCCAGGAGCTAGGGTTCTTAGATGTAATGCAGTGGAGGGTGGCCTACATCTCCTGATTCAACCGCTCCATCTGGCCATTGCTCTGGGGGTTGAACTCAGAAGACAGACTGACCCTGGCCCTAAGCACGGAACAGAACGCCCACTAAAAATGAGAAGTAAACTGGGGCCCGCGGTTGGACACAATATCTACTGGGATCCCATAGGCTCAGAAAACGTGGGTTACAAGGAGATCAGTGGTTTCTCGGGGGGTAGGGAGTTCGGGCAGGGGAATGAAATGTGCAGCCTTGGAGAAGCGGTCTACTACTGTCAGAATGGTGGTGTTTCCTTGGGACGGGGGTAATCCAGTGATGAAATCTAGAGCAATATGGGACCAGGGTCATCTAGGGATGGGCAGGGGGTTCAACAGTCCGGTGCTGGGCTGGGTGGAGGTCTTATTCTGGGCACAGACGGAGCATGCTGCGATATATTCCTGGGTGTCTCAGTTTTTGGAAGGCCACCAGAACCGCCGGCGAAGAACCGCTAGCATCCTGGAGACCCCTGGGTGGCAGGAGAGCTGGCTGGAGTGGGCCCACTGGAGGACTTTTGACCGAGCAGAATCAGGGACGAATAGGGTACCGGCGGGACCTCCTCCTGGGTCAGGTTCTGTTTGCTGGGCCTGACGGATGGTGGTCTCAGTGTCCCAGGTCAGGCAAGCCAGGTAGCGGGAGGACAGGATGGGTTCTGGGGATTCATTGGTTTCTTCCTCTCTAAAATTCTGGAGAGAACAGTTGCAAATCAATTATGTGAACATTTACAAAGGAATAGCTTGTTTGAAGAGTTTCAGTCAGGCTTCAGGGTGTATCATAGCACAGAAACAGCTCTGGTGAAAGTTACTAATGACCTTCTCATCGCGTCACATAATTTGACTGGTCTCTATACTTGTTTTGTTAGACCTTAATGTGGCATTTGACACAATCGACCACAAACTTTTATTACTTTGACTAGAACATTCTAATGGCATTAAAGCAACAGCACTGGATTGGTTTAAATCCTATTTATTAGACAGGTTCCAGTTCGTGCATGTCAACAATGACTGTTCTGAGCATACTAAGGTTAATCATGGAGTTCCCCAGGGTTCGGTCTTAGGACCAATACTGTTCACAGTATACATGCTTCCTTGAGGCAACATTATTAGGAAGCACTGTATTAATTTCCATGGTTATGCTGACAACACTCAGTTGTATTTATCTATGAAGCCAGATTAAACGAATCAGCTAGCCAGACTGCAAGATTGTCTTAAGGACATAAAGACCTAGATGACCAGCCATTTCCTACAGCTACACACGTGGACAAAATTGTTGGTACCCCTCAGTTAAAGAAGGAAAAACCCACAATTCTCACTGAAATCACTTGAAACTCACAAAAGTAACAATAAATGAAAATTTATTGAAAATTAAATAATCAAAAACAGCCATTACTTTTGAATTGTTGATTAACATAATTATTTAAAAAAACAAACTAATGAAACAGGCCTGGACAAAAATGATGGTACCTCTATAAAAGATTGAAAACTATTTGACCAGAGTGACATGATTAACTCAGGTGTGTCATTTAATTGACATCACAGGTGTTTCCAAACTCATAATCAGTCAGTCTGCCTATTTAAAGGGAGACAAGTAGTCACCCTGCTGTTTGGTGAAAAGGTGTGTACCACACTGAACATGGACAACAGAAAGCGAAGGAGAGAATTGTCCCAGGACATCCGAAAAAAAATTATAGACAAACATCTTAAAGGTAAAGGCTATAAGACCATCTCTAAACAGCTTGAAGTTCCTGTGACAACAGTGGCTCATATTATTCAGAAGTTCAAGACCCACGGGACAGTAGCCAACCTCCCTGGATGTGGCCGCAAGAGGAAAATTGATGACAAATTGAAGAGACGGATCATTCGAATTGTATCCAAAGAGCCCAGAGCAACCTCCAAAGAAATTAAAGGTGAACTCCAAGGCCAAGGTACATCAGTGTCAGATCGCACCATTCGTCGTTGTTTGAGCCAAAGTGGACTTCATGGGAGACGACCAAGGAGGACACCACTGCTGAAAAAAACTCATAAAAAAGCCAGACTGGAATTTGCAAAAATGCATGTTGACAAGCCACAAAGCTTCTGGGAGAATGTCCTTTGGACAGATGAGACCAAACTGGAGCTTTTTGGTAAGGCACATCAACTCTATGTTCATAGACTCAAAAACCAAGCATACGAAGAGGCTCAGTAATGTTTTGGGGCTGCTTTGCTGCATCTGGCACAGGGTGTCTTGAAAGTGTGCAAGGTAAGATGAAATCTGAAGACTATCAAGGCATTCTGGAGAGAAATGTGCTGCCTCGTGTCAGAAAGCTTGGTCTCAGTCGCAGGTCATGGGTCTTCCAACAGGACAACCATCCAAAACACACAGCCAAAAACACCCAAGAATAGCTGAGAGAAAAGCGTTGGACTATTCTAAAGTGGCCTTCTATGAGCCCAGATCTGAATCCCATTGAACATATGTGGAAGGAGCTGAAACATGCCATTTGGAGAAGACACCCATCAAACCTGAGACAACTGGAGCTGTTTGCTCATGAGGAGTGGGCCAAAATACCTGTTGACAGCTGCAGAACGCTCATTGACAAATACAGAAATCGTTTAATTGCAGTGATTGCCTCAAAAGGTTGTGCAACAAAATATTAAGTTATGGGTACCATCATTTTTGTCCAATTTCATTAGTTTGTTTTTTTAAATAATTATGTTAATCAACAATTCAAAAGTGATGGCTGATTTTGATTATTTAATTTTCAATAAATTTTTATTTATTGTTACTTTTGTGAGTTTCAAGTGATTTCAGTGAGAATTGTGGGTTTTTCCTTCTTTAACTGAGGGGTACCAACAATTTTGTCCACATGTGTAAATTCAGACAAGACTGAAGTCATTATATTTGGCCCCAAACATCTTAGAAACTCGCTTTCAAAGCATATAGTTACTCTGGATGGCACTACATTGCCAGTACTACTGTGAAGAACCTCTGAGTTATCTTTGACCAGGACATGTCCTTTAACTCACACATAAAACAAATCTGTTGGACTTATTTTTTCACCTTAGAAATATTGTAAAAATCAGGAACATCCAGTCTCAGAGTGATGCAGAAAAACTAGTCCATGCATTTGTTACTTCCAGGCTTGACTATTGCAATTCCTTATTATCAGGTTGTCCCAATAGCTCTTTCAAACATCTAAAGCTTGTTCAAAATGCTGCAGCCAGAGTACTGACGGGAGTTAGCAAGAGAGATCGTATTTCTCCAATACTGGTTTCTCTTCATTGGCTTCCTGTTAAATCTAGAATAGAATTCAAAATCCTTCTTCTGACATATAAAGCTCTTAAGAACCGATCTTCATCATATCTTCAAGATCTGATAGTACCATATTATCCTAGCAGAACTCTTCTCAGACTGCAGGCTTACTTGTTGTTCCTAGAATTTCTAAAAGAAGAATGGGAGGCAGAGTCTTCAGTTATCAGGTGTCTCTCCTGTGGAACCTGCTACCAGTTTGGAACCGGGAGGCCGACACCCTCTCTATTTTTAAGACCAGGCTTAAAACCTTCCTTTTTGACAAATCTTATAGTTAGGGCTGACTGGGTGACCCTGAGGGGGTCAGCTGGTGTCTTCCTCTTGGACGTCCCTCAGTTCTGCCCCTAGTTATGCTGTTATAGGCCTAGGCTGCTGGGGGACCTCTCTGGATGCACTGATCCTTTCTCTATCTACCTTTATATTTAATATATATACCGTTATTACATTACACTAACTGTGTTTCTCCCTGTGTCCTTTCTCCAAGTGTCCCTGGTCTCTGAGCTGGATGCTTCAAAACTGCACTTGCTGTCCCACCAACTGGCCTGGTCTCCACCTGTGGGATGCTGCTGCTGACCTTCCTCCAGCAAATTGCTTCCAGCTGCCCATTTCCACCAGTCTACTCTGCATCGCCCTTACTATACTTGATATGCTAATCTACATACTGTTTGAATTTTACTGTCAGCTATATATGTAGTATGTTTAATGCCAGAACTGTACACCATAACAGTAAACTATGAATCAGTTTCAATGTTAGCTTGTACTTTGTATGTGCCATTGAGCTTATCATACATGTATCCAACTGTGTTATATGTTTCTTGTTCCCCACCCCCTCTTCTCCCATCCCTTCCCCTTTCCACCCCTCTACCCTTCTACCTCTCTACCTTTATCTCTACTCTTCTACCCCTCTACCTCTACCCTTCTACCTCTCTACCTTTTCTGTCCCTCACAAACCACCCAGCCAGCAAGCAGATGGGTCCCCCCACATATAAAGCCGGGTTCTGCTCCCCCCCCGTTTAAAGGGTGTTTTCCTTGCCACTGTTGCCTTAGGGCTTGCTCTGGGGGTCAGGCATATGGGTTCTGTAAAGTGTCTTGAAACAATTTGACTGTAATTGCCCTATATAAATAAAATTGAATTGAATTGAATTGATTGTTGTTGAGATGCTTTCTTTGTTGTCATTGTGGCTGGTGAGACATTTATGGCACAATTGCTGAGTCCAAGACAAATTTCCCCAAGTGGGACAATAAAGTATTTTGTATTATTATGTATTATGTATGAAGCACATGGACAAAGAAAACATGAATTGGGCATTTGGATCAAAAACCAGGTATTCGACAGCTTAAACACGGCTAATCATAAAGCAAGTGCAACAACAGAAGACACAGCAAACCAACCAATAATATTTACTTCTACAACAGAAAGAACGTAAGATCAGTGTCTGTCTTTCAACCATTAATTTTTTAAAGTTGCTGCCAAGAGATAAAAGCTTGTCTGAGTTTTAATTCTGCTTTGCCTTTTGGTCGGTCACTCTCCCTTTTTCTCTTCTTAGCTTCCTTTGTCAGTGTCCTGCAACCTCTTTGTCTCTGTCATGATCTTCATATTAAGAATGCTTTTCTTCTTGTCATTTTATGGCAGGTGGAAATCATCATTAAGGTGGTACAAATTTTACCCATGTTTATCAGCAAAGATCCTGAGATACCTGAAAGATTATAGCTTCCTTCCAAAAGCATCACTTTCCAGCACAATAACATTAATCTCTATTATGTCTTTGTTTGGCTCTCTCTGTTTAGCCGAACATGGCTATTATTTTAATCATCAGTAATAATGACTACACCATCAGGATCCCTGAGGTGCGCCTGGACCCTGAAATGTATTATCTGACCCCGACACTGAGGCACCATTTATGTCTGTTTACAAAAATGCCATAAAACCCATTTTCTGTGTGTGGATAACATCAGTTATCCACTGACCTGTCCATGCAACTCTTTCCAACTGAAGATAATGCCCTTTCATCCTAGTTTCCCCATATTTGTATTTGTTGCTATTCAGTTTATTCCTGTCCTCAGCCACCTGAAAAAACACGAGTCGATGAATAAACACGAGCCATTCGTCGGACAGCCATGTCTTTCCATACTTTTGGTCTCTTTGTGGTCTTAGTGTGAATCCTCACTGTGGAGCACTGCCAATCCATGGGGACAGTCTTTACCATCAAGGACCTCACATGGGAGCTGAGCATCACCCCACACCTCCTACACATGCCAAAGGACAAGGCCAGACTGCAGTGTATCATCCACTCAGTCAATGCGGTGATTAGGCGATGAGCCAAGACCCTGAAATTTGGATATCATTACCATCTGGGGGAACAAATTCTACCAATTTTTTTGGCAGGTAGTAGTACATCAGAGGGACAACACATGTTAGAGGCTTTGGAGATAAAGTCAGAGAGGCCAGGCTGAGATGGTTCTTACATGTCCAGTGGAGAGAGAGTGAATATATTGGTAGAAGGATGCTGAGTTTCCCACTGCCAGGTAGGATGCCTATAGGAAAACCAAAGAGGAGGTTTATGGATTTGGTTAAAGAGGACATGAAGGTAGTTGGTGTGAGAGAAGAGGATGCAGAAGACAGGGTTAGATGGAGGCAATTGATTTGCTGTGGTGACCCCTGAAGGGAAAAGCCGAAAGGAAAATAAGAAGAAGGTATCTATGGGTCCTAAAAATAACAGGTGGACTTCTGGAAAGAGTAGCTTAAAATAAAAAAATTTTCAGTTTTCCATCGATACCCTTAAGAATAGACAAATTTTCAGTTTCATGGTAATCCACACACCGTGGGATGAGGTAAGCCAATTATTTTATTTTCAACTGCTTTGAATAAGTACCTTGATAGACAACAACCCCGTGGATTATAAAAAAAAACATAATTTCTTGTTTAATTTTCACTTTTATTTGTAAAAAAATGTCTAAATTTGGGGCTCATTTTGAATTTCTGACTTCAGTTATTTGTGCACAGCTTTATTATTTTCTTGCGTATCAACACATATGATGAATCAAAATGATGAATATTATGTGTACAACATAAACAAAATTAACTTTATTGCCAATCTTTCATTTCCATCCTTACATAATGTAAAATGTTAGCCCTCCCCTGTTAACAACGGCAGTCACAAAATAATGAAGTTAGTCCTTAGAGTATTACAACATTAATATTACGATGAAACTTGATCTACATTCTGCATACAATCAATAGGTGTCAAAAAATAAAGCACTATAGCACAAATTGTAAAAGCACAAACAAGTCTTATGATCATTCAGTATTGTATAGTAGTATCTAGTTCACTGACCAGCACAGTCTCACTACCCACACATATATTTACACACGTGGACAAATTTGTTGGTACCCCTCAGTTAAAGAAGGAAAAACCCACAATTCTCACTGAAATCACTTGAAACTCACAAAAGTAACAATAAATAAAAATTTATTGAAAATTAAATAATCAAAATCAGCCATCACTTTTGAATTGTTGATTAACATAATTATTTAAAAAAATAAACTAATGAAATAGGGCTGGACAAAAATGATGGTACCCATAACTTAATATTTTGTTGCACAACCTTTTGAGGCAATCACTGCAATTAAACGATTTCTGTATTTGTCAATGAGCGTTCTGCAGCTGTCAACAGGTATTTTGGCCCACTCCTCATGAGCAAACAGCTCCAGTTGTCTCAGGTTTGATGGGTGTCTTCTCCAAATGGCATGTTTCAGCTCCTTCCACATATGTTCAATGGGATTCAGATCTGGGCTCATAGAAGGCCACTTTAGAATAGTCCAACGCTTTTCTCTCAGCCATTCTTGGGTGTTTTTGGCTGTGTGTTTTGGATGGTTGTCCTGTTGGAAGACCCATGACCTGCGACTGAGACCAAGCTTTCTGACACGAGGCAGCACATTTCTCTCCAGAATGCCTTGATAGTCTTCAGATTTCATCGCACCTTGCACACTTTCAAGACACCCTGTGCCAGATGCAGCAAAGCAGCCCCAAAACATTACTGAGCCTCCTCCATGTTTCACCGTAGGGACAGTGTTCTTTTCTTCGTATGCTTGGTTTTTGAGTCTATGAACATAGAGTTGATGTGCCTTACCAAAAAGCTCCAGTTTGGTCTCATCTGTCCAAAGGACATTCTCCCAGAAGCTTTGTGGCTTGTCAACATGCATTTTTGCAAATTCCAGTCTCGCTTTTTTATGAGTTTTTTTCAGCAGTGGTGTCCTCCTTGGTCGTCTCCCATGAAGTCCACTTTGGCTCAAACAACGACGAATGGTGCGATCTGACACTGATGTACCTTGGCCTTGGAGTTCACCTTTAATTTCTTTGGAGGTTGCTCTGGGCTCTTTGGATACAATTCCAACGATCCGTCTCTTCAATTTGTCATCAATTTTCCTCTTGCGGCCACATCCAGGGAGGTTGGCTACTGTCCCGTGGGTCTTGAACTTCTGAATAATATGAGCCACTGTTGTCACAGGAACTTCAAGCTGTTTAGAGATGGTCTTATAGCCTTTACCTTTAAGATGTTTGTCTATCATTTTTTTTTCGGATGTCCTGGGACAATTCTCTCCTTCGCTTTCTGTTGTCCATGTTCAGTGTGGTACACACCTTTTCACCAAACAGCAGGGTGACTACTTGTCTCCCTTTAAATAGGCAGACTGACTGATTATGAGTTTGGAAACACCTGTGATGTCAATTAAATGACACACCTGAGTTAATCATGTCACTCTGGTCAAATAGTTTTCAATCTTTTATAGAGGTACCATCATTTTTGTCCAGGCCTGTTTCATTAGTTTGTTTTTTTAAATAATTATGTTAATCAACAATTCAAAAGTAATGGCTGTTTTTGATTATTTAATTTTCAATAAATTTTTATTTATTGTTACTTTTGTGAGTTTCAAGTGATTTCAGTGAGAATTGTGGGTTTTTCCTTCTTTAACTGAGGGGTACCAACAATTTTGTCCACGTGTGTATACTATGCATCACTATCATAGTCTGACTCATCATCCTGTGCATGCTGTAGGTCTTGTGCACTGAAGTTTGAACAATCAGAAAGCCGGCATGCCTCAGTGCATTTCAATCCATTTGTAATACATGGACAGGTGGGTGCCTTGCATTCCTTTGAGCATTTACAAGAGAGAAATTCCAGCACAATATCAGGAGCGGGAGGATCCTTCATCCACTCCACAGTCAGCATGTCACCATCTTTAGTCCATCCATGACCATCTGGACTCGGAATTACTGGTTCCCTAATGACACAGGAAATGAAAATATAATTTGAGAAAATGGCTAAAGAATACCAGAAATGCATGCAATGAACAAATTTTGTAAAATTAATACTAATTATATAGGGCAGCTCTAAAGATATACCAACCTTTCCAAACTTCTCTTCCAGATGGCAGCCTGGTAGTTTGCATGTTCGCAGTGAAGATAGAGAGTGTCTTCACATGGTGGTAGCTGGCCAGACTCAACATCACCCCTCTTTGCCCTGAATAGCTGGTACCGAAGCTCATTTACTTGTGACACATCAGACTTTGGCGCATACAGTCTGCATGTGTATTCCTGTAGAACTTGAAACAGCTCAGGTGAAAGTTCCCAGTCCTGTTCTAATTCTGCAAGCCTTCTTCTCAGATACTCATCATCCAACAACTTCACACCTCCAATTTTACCTCTTCCAATAAAAGCACTGAATCACAGCCCGTAAAGGCATGAGCTCCCAACAGTGCCTTACACTTTTCTGGTCCAAGTCTTCTGGCTAGCCTACTAATGTTGACATGTCTAGTTCTGGTTTCTGTTCCACGTCTGATGTAGATGTTAGAAACATCTTCACTAAATGACAGTGCTAAGATAAGGACATCTGTATCTTCAGAGATCATGATCACTGATTTGCTGTTTGGGCATGCATGCTGTGCATGTAGCAACATTTTGGTATCTGCTTCCTCCTGATTTGATTTCAGCTCCATGATAACAGAAGCCCCATCTTTGCATAATCTGTAGCATGTCAGCTCAGTGCTGATATAGATTTCTGTGTTTCCAAGCCATCATTTTTTGTACAGCAGCAACCTGAAATTGAAATAAGTCTCTGTTAATGGCAATTCGTCAAGTTGCATCTTTTATATTTTATTGAAACTTCAATCCTTATCTAAATACATCTGGTAATATCTTGAGGTTGTCCTGCAAATCTTTTGTAATTATTGTCTACTTATTTTATTCTTAACCCATTAAAGCCCGGTGGCAAATTTTTTTTGCTGAGGTATATTTTGCCTCATCAGCTTCATATGTGTCATTACTTGATCTTTCTTTTGATTCACATGTTGACTTTAACCATTCTCCAATGAATTTATTCCAATTTTAGGAACCATATTGTTTTACAAGCCATTGTGTAGCAGTATATAACATAGCATGTACAAGGTATCCAAAATGTGGCAAGGGAGTCCTACCAGAAAAAGATAAATTGAATACCCTTTTACTTCATATATTTGAGAACTCTTGATGTTGTGTCACTCTGCAGTGATGTTTATTGAGGTTTTTGCCTGGCATGCAGTGATTTAGACAATTTTGTCTTGCTTGGTTAGTGAAAAATGCAACCCTTTTGTTTTAAAAAATAGGTCTTTTTTCATCATATTTTGCTGAATTAAAAAAAATCACCATTATTATTTTTCTAGTTAAATAATTTTATTGTTTTATGTGAAGTTAACAATCTTTAATCAATTAGAGCAATGTAATTGGCTATTTGACATAAATTTTAAGGCATAATATGAAATTAGTAAAATTGTCATTTTTTGGGATGGGGGGAACATAAAATGGTGAAAAAAATACAAAAAGCTACCACTGCCACAAGTCCACCTGTCATTTATGAGACCTATAGGTATGTATCTTTCAAAATATTAATGGTAGAATTTGTCCCAAATTTGGTAATAAAAATCTGTCTGGCTCATCGCCCAGATGGGCTGTAATTTACCAACCCTTCAGGACCCGTACTTGTCCAGGACCCTGAGGTGTGCCAGGAAGGTTGTGGCCAATCCCTCCCCGCAAACTGTTCATGTGGCCCCTTGTGCCACAGGAATTTTTTTTCAACAGCAGCAGGCCTCTAGAACAAGGCCAGACTCCCATTGACGATCTCCCTCCACTAGAGTCATTGACTCAATGTGCAACACAAACACAGCTAAATGAACAGGATTATTGTTATCCTTTTGCATATTTCAAGTTGTTTACATTACATACTACTGTTGTACATTCTCATGTGATTAATAAGCACATTCCCGCACACTGGAAATTATTCAGTTACATTTTATTACATGCAATCCCTTGTATTTGCTACACTTGCTCCTTGATTGCCTTGTAACATTTACGTTTTACTAGCAAGCAACATTTGCTCTTTTTAATTTATATTTTAGCCTTTACTGTTATGCACAAAAACACTAAGTCAAATTTCTTGTAAAACCTGCTTGACAATAAAACTGATTCTGATTCTGATGCCCTGGTCGAAAGCAACTGAAATTGAAAATCACAGCATTCTTGTATTTTCAAACAAAAGACACAACTGAAGAACATACTGACAGGAAAACAAAATTTCCGTTTCTCTCTTCTTTGCTTAGTTTTTCATTCAATCAAATATGTAATCGTCATACTTGCGTCTCCAACACAAACCATCAGTTTTCCTCTGTCTGCCAGCTGATATACTGGCTGCTCTAATTGCATCTGGTTTTCTGGCAGGAGGGCTGGAAGAATAGTGACTGTTCCTATAAGGAATTGTTGAGCAGGCTAAATGTGGATGCACTATCCCAAAGACATCATTCATTTGAATCCAGATACCAACTTTGTCATGTTTTTGAAACACTAACAGATTCCTCCTAGTATCTATTAAGCTTCCGTCAATTTTCGCCTGAAATTTCTACTGAAGATGTACGGAAAGCAAATTGAATGCTGTTCTTGAACTGTTTGGAGTACATACATGGTTGGGGTCTCCTTTGAAAGCTGACAACCTGAATTTTCACCCAGTGCAGTCAGAATTACTCTAGGTGCTACTGGCACAGAGTATTTTATGTTGGAACACACTGAATTAGGATGACTTTTACTCTCGCCTGAATTTTTTCTCCTAATAACACACCTGAAAATAAGTGTGGCAGCACTGTGAATGCTTGAAAACACAAAAAGGCAACAGCCTGGGGTCTTACTTAGTTCAGGTCAAAATTTCAGAGCAATACTACAAGAAATGACTGTTTCACACATGTATTTATACTGCTATGGCCAGGCGCTGTCAATTTTGGACACCCTCTGTACACCCTCTGCACACCCTGGGCAAAAATGGTATATGTTCGTTTTTCAGCCCGTTTTCACATTCTTTTCACTCCAAAAACTCATAAAGAACTCTTGATTGGTCACTTGATTGGTTGAAATGCGGTGTAAACATAAAGGAAAGACTTCAGTCGCCATTTTGAGTGCAAGACCGCATGGATCTCTGTACGCTGAATAAAAATATGGACATAAATACAGTGAATATGAAACGCACAGCGCCACCATGCGCCGCGTGTGCGCGCACAGAGCCGAGCTATTTGTGGATTATTTACTTATTTCAAGACGTGTTTTGGACAAAATATTATACTTGCTAGCATTGTCTGGATGCCGAAGCTTGGATTCTGGCCGGTTTTTGTGGATTATTTTCATCTTTGACCAGTAAAAGAGCGTCCAAAGGTGAGTTGTGCCCTTTAAATGTTTTGTTTGTTGGAGAAATGTGTTTATATTACCCGCTGTGGTAATGACATCTGAAAGTGGTTTATACCGGCGGATTCATGAGAATCTAAGCTTTACATGGGTGTATAGTGTTTGTATAATCATGTTTGCAGCTTCAGACATTTAAGGAAATGCTTATGCAGATCTCAGAGTATCCTGCGGGCGGAACACTGAAGCGCAACGGGTTAAATATTGAAACTAAACTAAAATGGAATCATTCAAAAACTGCTCTCCATGTCTTCTTAGTCAGTTGTGATATTTTCGAGCAAAAGAACAGGTTAGTGTATGATTTATCACAGATCATCCGCTCTATATCACTGGGCACTCTTATACAAAATTCAGCTAGTGAAATCTGAAAGGAACTCCACAGAGCTCTTTACTGTAGAGAAGTCTGAGAAAGCTAAAAAAAAAATGAATAGCCCTTGGGATAAATAAAGTTGTCTGAACTGAAGTGAACTGAACGACAGAAGAGTTGGGAGACCTAAATTTCCCCTTGTAAATTTTACCACCGAGGAGATTTTTTAACATTAGGACATTTGTGCTTTGGGTCTAAGTGTGTGTGAACAATGCACATACAAACACAAATAAAATTATCCCCTTTCATCTGCTCAGATCCATCAAAACATTAGAAAAATATTTTTTAATTATTATTTTAATGTACATGCTTGCATTTGTATTTATGCCAGAGTGTAATACTATTTTAAACTAAGTTAAATGATTGGTAAGCATATTAAATACACTTAAAATCACTTAATACTTCAGGAACTGCTTGGGATAAACACACCATGTTTGTACTCTTTATAACCACCTGTGCATCCAAACCCCAGATCTTTAATCAGCACAGCTATGGAATAACCAGACAGCTATATTTAAGAAATTATCTTAATGTTACTTCTATGGGAATTTGGCTTCTGACCTCTCATGAACAGTGCATCTTGAGAGAGGGAATTAAACTTTATCATAACCCCTGAAAATGAGCATATCTGTGAGCAATTTGATGCAGATCTAAACTTCACTCCAATACATATCTTACAAAAGTTTCAATGGGGGCATTGACTTCACTGGAATAGATAGATGGATGGATGGATGGATGGATGGATGGATGGATGGATGGATGGATGGATGGATGGATGGATGGATGGATGGATAGATGGATAGATAGATAGATAGATAGATAGATAGATAGATAGATAGATAGATAGATTAAATTAAACCTTTATTGATCACACAGTGAGGAAATTTACAGTGTAACAGCAGCAAATAGAACAATTTAAATAAAAAAAAAGAGAGCAGCACACAAGTAACAGACACTGCATGAAAAGAGGAATTTTCGTCAGAAAAGGCATTGTAAATTGCTGTGGAATTATAAGTTAACGAAAGTCAACAGCAATTCGCAGGCAACACAGAAAACTACTGAGAATTGCCGGGAATTGACGTGGATGGCTGATCTCCCAGCCCCCAGCACAGTTGAAGCTTTCCAGTGTTTCCAATCAGAGCTGTGTGTGCGCACGTGTGTGTGTGAGCGTGTGTGTGCTCAAAGCCTTCTTTGCTACTAGGCTTCTCATATCCGTTTCTTTCCTCCTCTTTCTTTCTGTCCTGTTATTTATCCAATCTGTTTTTGCTGCTCTCTTTCCTGCCCTCTCTGTGTCTCTCCACTTTGTCTGACCTTGTCCTCTTTTTTCTTTCCTCCATTTTACATACCCTACTTCCTCCTTTCTCCAGCCAGAAGCAAAAGTACAAAGCATTTCCTGTCTTCCCGCCTTCCCTATGGTGCTGCCATCCACCTCTTTTTGCTCATCCTCTCAGCCTCACTATGAAGCTCATCAACCTAATCATTACAGCTACCTTGCTCTCTTTTTACTCCTCTCTCTCTCTGTCATGTCTGTCAGATCGTTTGTGAACAGCGGTTTTTATGCTTATTCTCTCTGTTTGCCTCATAGAAGTGAAGTGGGGTGAAGAAGCACTGAGCAGCGTAGTGTGCGTCTGCACATTTTGCAAGGGTATGTATGTGCAAAAGAGGCTAGTACCTGCAGGTAGGACTGATATTTGATTAGCCATGATTATCAGAAACATCATAATCATGCTGGATAATAAGGGCTGGAGGAAAATTACTCTCAGTGTAAAGAATAATTTTCTCTGAAGTACAGATTTCTAACATGATTCTCTAATTGATGCTATGTTTTAGAGTCAAAGATAATTACATGTACTAATCTGATGGTGATGTATGTGATGTTTTCACATCAAACAATGTTTTAGGCTATGTTTGTTTGTGTTTTTTTGTTTTTTTTGAGAAACATCCTTTTCATTTTGACCTGCAGGTTCTGCAACTGCAAACACTAACAGACACTAAAATATATACACTGGGTACGGAAAGTATTCAGACCCCTTGAAATTTTTCACTCTGTGTCATTGTAGCCATTTGCCAAAATCAATCAAAAAAGTTCATTTTATTTCTCATTAATGTACACTCAGCACCTCATATTGACAGAAAAAACAGAAATGTCGAAATTTTTGCAAATTTATTAAAAAAGAAAAACTGAAATATCACATAGTCATAAGTATTCAGACCCTTTGCAGCGACATTCATATTTAACTCACACGCTGTCCATTTCTTCTGATCCTCCTCGAGATGGTTCTGCTTCTTTATTGGAGTCCAGCTGTGTTTAATTAAACTGATTGGACTTGATTAGGAAAGGCACACACCTGTCTATATAAGACCCTACAGCTCACAGTGCATGTCAGAGCAAATGAGAATCATGAGGTGGAAGGAACTGCCCAAGGAGCTCAGAGACAGAATTATGGCAAGGCACAGATCTGGCCAAGGTTACAAAAGAATTTCTGCAGCACTCAAGGTTCCTCAGAGCACAGTGGCCTCCATAATCCTCAAATGGAAGAAGTTTGGGACGACCACAACTCTTCCTAGACCTGGCCGTCCAGCCAAACTGAGCAATCGTGGGAGAAGAGCCTTGGTGAGAGAGGTAAAGAAGAACCCAAAGATCACTGTGGCTGAGCTCCAGAGATGCAGTCGGGAGATAGGAGAAAGTTCCACAAAGTCAACTATCACTGCAGCCCTCCACCAGTCGGGGCTTTATGGCAGAGTGGCCCGACGGAAGCCTCTCCTCAGTGCAAGACACATGAAAGCCCGCATAGAGTTTGCCAAAAAACACATGAAGGACTCCCAGACTATGAGAAATAAGATTCTCTGGTCTGATGAGACCGAGATTGAACTTTTTGGTGTTAATTCTTAGCGGTATGTGTGGAGAAAACCAGGCACTGCTCATCACCTGCCCAATACAATCCCTACAGTGACACATGGTGGTGGGAGCATCATGTTGTGGGGGTGTTTTTCAGCTGCAGGGACAGGACGACTGGTTGCAATTGAAGGAAGGATGAATGCCGCCAAGTACAGAGATATCCAGGAGGAAAACCTCTTCCAGAGTGCTCAGGACCTCAGACTGGGCCGAAGGTTTACCTTTCAACAGGACAATGACCCGAAGCACACAGCTAAAATAACAAAGGAGTGGCTTCAGAACAACTCTGTGACCGTTCTTGACTGGCCCAGCCAGAGCCCTGACCTAAACCCAATTGAGCATCTCTGGAGAGACCTCAAAATGGCTGTCCGCCAACGTTCACCATCCAACCTGACAGAACTGGAGAGGATCTGCAAGGAAGAATGGCAGAGGATCCCCAAATCCAGGTGTGAAAAACTTGTTGCGTCATTCCCAAGAAGACTCATGGCTGTACTAGCTGAAAAGGGTGCTTCTACTCAGTACTGAGCACAGGGTCTGAATACTTCTGACCATGTGATATTTCAGTTTTTCTTTTTTAATAACTTTGCAAAAATTTCTACATTTCTGTTTTTTTCTGTCAAGATGGGGTGCTCAGTGCACATTAATGAGAAATAAAATGAACTTCTTTGATTTTGGGAAATGACTGCAATGACACAGAGAGTGAAAAATTTCAAGGGGTCTGAATACTTTCCGTATGCACTGTACATCGTTAGTTTCTCTCTTCTGGGTGAAGATGTGTAAACCTTTTCTATAATTTGAGCATGTTGTGTGAGTTCATTGCTTACCATTCAGGACAGTTTCACTAGATGATCAAAGGACTCAAAGGTCCACTTCAGACCCTTTAAAGAATTCATCTCACAGAGTTATAGTTTACATTGTGTAGTGTTTTTTTGGATTCATATGGAGTGGAGCTAACCCATAATTCACATCCAAATGTAGCATCTGCCGATCAGATGTTTACTATTAAAGTATCACTCACAGCTCTCTTGGAGACAACAGGATGCTGCCTACCTCCACCAGAATCTGATAAGGGTCATAAAGTGCCAATTGCGAGAATAACCACACCTCTGGAGGAAGGGCGATTGTATTCTTCTTGATAAGCTTCTGATCACCCTACATAACAAAGAGAACTTTCTACACAGTAATGAGTTGAACAGTTAAAATCAGAACATTAAGGAAATACAGCATCACTAGAGTGACGATCTGGACTCAGTCTGTGATACCAGGTTGAGTAGGACCAGCATGGAAGAAGAAGAACACATTGAAGCTGAAGTGCTTGTGGAGAAGCACACATGGTGCACAAACACCCCCTTCTCTTTGTCACAGATCACAGCTATAAAGGCAGTGAGAGACTTTTTACTCTAAACATATATACTTCCTAGATCTTATTTTTCTTCTGATTAAATGTATATGTTTGTATTTTTAGCTATGTGTTATGATCCCTGATCCAGTTATTGTTCTCGTCCTGTTAAATTAATTCACGTATTCAGTGTGAATACACTGAATACGTGAATTCAGTGTATAGTGATTTCTTCTCATTTTATATTAGGTTCAGTTAGTTTCAGTTTAGTCTTTCCACTCGCCAGTTACACCGCTTGTGTCTGTAATTTCCCTTTAATGATTTTTCGCTGTTTGTTAATTAGATAAAGGTTTATGTTGATTGTTAGACAGCCGGTTTAGTTGGTTTCCCCCTCTGTTTGGTTTTCCTATTTCTGCATTGGTTTAGTTCTTGTTTGTTTAATAAAACCCTTTTCCCTATTTACCTCTTGTCTGCCATTATCTGTGCTTGCTGCCTCTGGGTTCTCTGAAAAGACTTTCCTGCCTGACCCAGCTGACAAGCTTCTGTCCACAGTGGCTACCCCTGCTAACAAAAAACTGGCTGATTCTATGCCCAGGGGTCCGTTTCAGGAAGCAGTTTCAAAAAACTCTGAGTTTAATCCTGAACTTTGAGTTGATCTACTCTGAAGTAGAAAACTCTGAGTTTTTGGTTTCACAACGGCTGATTCGAATTGGTTTAATCAACTCGGAGTAGTTTCACCCCGAGTTAAGCGCGTGCACCACAACTATAAATAGACAGCATCAATGGAGCCCCAATTTGAGGAGTCACCATGGTAACGGGGAAGCAGAGGGCTGCGTTTTTTAATTGGAAATCTTAACGTGCTCATATAGCGAGTTTGAAACACCACTTCAGCTGCAAAAGAGAGGGAGACGGCATGGGAGAACATTGCTGCCCGGGTCAATGTATAAGTAGTCCTTATGTACGTATGTAGTCCTTTGCAATCAGAATAATATTACAGGGAAAAACTGTCTGAATGGTAGCCTATTAAGTTATGTCATTTAGGTGCAATCCCACAGGGGAGAAGCGCACGGGGCAGCAGCTTAAGATGAAATATAAAAACGTTGTTCAATTGGTAAGACCTCGGCATTATCTCATGGAGGTAATTCATTTTGATCTTGTTTTACATTGTAAAGTAGGCTAGATATTAAGTGGCTGTTTGACTGTGCAGTTGTTTTATCTCACACATAGCCTAAATGTCTGAATCCATATCATGTTCTGTTAAATAGTTAAGCCTGTTTAAAGTAACACAGACTTCTGCTCAGCCAACAGAAAGAAAGCAGATGCCTGTAAAACGGGTGGTATAAAAGGTGATGGATGCACATACATATATGTATGTATGTATATATATATATATATGTATATATATATATATATATATATATACATATATATTATGGCATGCCGTTTAGGAAATTATATATATAATGAAAGTACGAATGTATTGAACGAAAGTCGATATACAGTATATTGAATGAAAGTACAAATATATTGAATGAAAGTCGGAATATATGGAATGAAAGTACGAATATATTGAACGAAAGTCGATATTGTCATGTGGGGGGCTTTTAGAACCCATGCAGCAGGCAGTGGACAGACAGGCAGGTGATTTAATAATGAGTTTTAATGAAAACATAAAATCACTCCATATGGGAGGCACAGAGAATTTAAACAGGACAGGGGGGAAAACTAAGACTGAAACTAAGGGCGGACCAGGCGCCCGTGATAAAAACTAAACTGAAACTAACAGGGACGGTACTACGGATGTGGAGAGTGTTTAACTGAACTAAAATGGGGAGAGGTGACTCATGGAGTGTCCGGGGAATCGGGGGACAAGGTGGGGGGCAGAGCTGAGGGAGCCGGTGGCGGAGACGTGGCGAGGACTGAAGCGCAGGCAGACGGAGGAGGAGTGCAGAATGGACGAGGGATTCCGGGGTGAGGAGGGAAACGGAGCCGACAGGGTAATCCAAAGAAGCAGAGTCCAGACAGCGGTGTGTAACCAACGGAGTGCAGCTTGTAGCAGCGAGCGGTGTGTATGGAACGGAGTGCGGCATGCAATGACCCAGCAGTGGGAGCTGAGGAGAGCCAGGCTTTTATGTTGCGTGTTAGAGTTGAATTTGTAAATACATTTATCATAATCGAGCCTTAGAGCATTAACTGTGTGTGCATAGTATTTTACATGACTATTTTTGTAGAATACCACTCACTCACTTCTATCTGCACACATCTCTCCCTCTCTCTCTCTCCCTAGTCTCCACATCCCAGTATATTTCCACTCTTTCAGCTTAGCACACCCCCTTGTGTAACTCGAGCTCTTATGCTATGTTTTTATCTCTGCTTGTGTATAAAATAAACTTCGTATGGGAGCAGTCTTTGTAGCTCGCACTAACGTGTCTTGTTACACTGTGCTGTGTTACCCTTGCAAGTAAAAAGTTACAGTCTCCGTGTCTTTCTGGTTCGGTGAATATCTTCTTATGTTATGTGGGAGCTCTCAGCGGAGCTTCTCTCTGACATATAACTTGGTCCTTCGAGGATTCCTTCCCGACGTCGAGGAGAGCCGACACCGAAGTCTGTCGACAGCGATCGTCGCCAAGCAGCGAGATCTGAAAATCCTGGGACGTGAATTCGTGGCCAGGTCGGTGAAAGGAAAAGCGGTCCCTCGGCGCTGGGTGTGAATCCCAGGATCCGATCCAGGAAGTGACACCGATCAGAACCACGGGTGAGAAAGAGATTCCGCTAGCATGATAAAAGAGATTCCGCCGGCAAGGTGTACACGGTGTGAATGTGAAGAGTGATTGAGAACTTCAAGCACATTATAAGGTCTAGAATACCTTGCTGAATTTGTAATTTATTATTTGCCTTGTTGTTGACGACGTACTGGTGACAAGGGGATTAAGGGCGAGCTAGACTCATAAAAACTAACACCGCTGCAGCTTATCTGCAGTAGAAGGATGTGTTAGTGTCCTCCCGTTGTCTCGTGCCAGAGAACTCAACAACAAGCAGCTATGGGATTAAAAAAAAAAAAAAAAAGTACTAGAAGGCGATGAGAAGTTTATGGAAGGATATGTGGAAGAATCAGGAAAAATAAGTCAAAAAAGATGGAGAAAGAAACATAATTTCTCAGGCAAATTAGATGAGAGAGACATCTTAGAACTCCAAACTAAACTAAAAACTGAAATCCTTCAGATAAAGAGTGAAGAAAAAAAGAAGCGCAGAAAGGATGCCAATACACCTGGGAACCTAAGGAACTGTTCGAGGGAGACCGAAGTCTGTGCACAGCCCCCTGGAACTAGGTTCGGGGACGAAAGCCCTCCGTGGTTGAATTCCACGTCGGCCGGTTAAAACCCTGTCTGGGTTGCATATTTCTTAACGGACGGAAAAAAGAAACGACCTCTATCCCATGAGAGTGCAGACCTGAAACCCAGAGTGATAGAGCTGAACACCCGAATTCCGACAACTTTTGCGGTTCATGAAACAGCCTCTTGGGTGGTGTGTAAAAACCACACCCTCCACACATTTGGATGAAAAAGAAACCTGATCATTAATTTGTCTGTCTATAGAGGATTAACCAGAATTTAGAAAAAAAAACCTGCCCAGTGATCTCTGGTCCAACAGCCCTACAGATGTAGGACTGATAAAAGGTTTTCCTCCTGTTGAAGTACGAGCAGCCACTCCATATCGACCACAGATTCCTCAATATCCTCTGAAACACGCAGCGATAGAAGGTATAAGACCTGTTATTGTAGATATGGAAGAATCAGGGATTATTGTGAAAACGAAAAAGCGCGTTTGTAATACACCCATTTTCCCTGTTTAAAAAGCACATACAGGAAAATGGAAGATGGTTCAAGATTTAAGAGCAGTGAATGATGCTGTACAGAAAACTACACCTGGGGCCTATTTCACGAAGCAGGTTTTACAAACTCTGAGTTTCTTCCACAACTCTGAGTCGATCTACTCTGAGATAGAAAACTCTGAGTTTTCGGTTTCACAACGGCTGATATGAGTTGGTTTAATCAACTCGGAGTAGTTTGACCCGGAGTTACGTGCGTGCACCGCAACTCTAAAAAGACAGCATCAATGGAACCCCGATTCGACGAGTCACCATGGAAACGGGGAAGCGAAAGGCTGCGTTTTTGAACGGGAAGTTTTTAACGCGCTCATATGGCGAGTTTGAACACGTTTTTAGAAAGAAGTGCAACACCGCTGCAGCTGCAAAAGAGAGAGAGACGGCGTGGAGAACAGCCCGGATCAATGCGTAAGTTTAAATGTAGTCCTTTGTAATCGTAATAATATTACAGGGAATAACTGTCTGAATGGCAGCCTAGTAAGTTATTTCATTTAGGGGAAATCCCGACGGGGCAGCAGCTTAAGATGAAATATAAAAACACTGTTCAAACAGGTAAGACCTCGGCATTATCTCATGGAGGTACTTCATGTTGATCATGTTTTACATTGTAAAGTAGCCTAAATATTAAGTGGCTGTTTGACTGTGCAGTTGTTTTATTCACACAGCCTAAATGTCTGCATCCATATCATGTCCTGCTAAATAATTAAGCCTATTTAAACTAACATAGATTTCTGCTCAGCCAACAGAAAGAAAGCAGATGCCTGTAAAACGGTGGTATAAAATGTCATGGATGCATATATATATATATATATATGTATATATATATATATATATATATATATATATGGTAGTTTAAGTTTACTGAAACATGTCACTGATCTAGGATGAAGAGGATGAAACTGTGTCTGCTGCCTTTACAGAGGGGGATCCAGAAAGGCATACAGAGGTATGTTACTGATAGTTCTCTTCTCATTCAGACTTTGGGTGGAATATAGAGTGTGACATTTAGCCTACACTGAAGTATTGCACATTCTCATCCTTTTTAACAGAGCATGGCTGGACAGCAGCAGAATGGTTCCTCATCTTCCACTGCACAGACTGACACAGTGAGATGGATGTTCAGGAAACACCAGAGCTTCATTCTGTGGAATTCATGTGCAACTGTATGATTTAATGTCCTCTATGTAATCCCAGTTATCAGTAAAACGGATTTACAAACTGCATTTGCTGAGAAAAATATATATAAAAAAAACAGATTAGGAGGGCAGATCTGGAAATTGAAATCCTGGAGCACAAGTTAGAGGTGGTGATGGTCACAGGTGAATTTTGTTAACTATTGGAACATGAACTGAACTATCTTTTATTTGTAGGAAATAAAGAAGACCAAATGAAATGTGTGTCATGTCTTTATTTGCTGTGGTGGTGATGATGGTGACTTAAACTCTAAAGTGATTATTGCATACGGTGTCTCTGACTGCTCTGCTGTCCTGGATAGCTGCAGGTGGATGGGCTCATCATCTGGGTCTTCAGTTTGTAGGGCAGGGTGTTGCTCTCCTCTAATAGTGGTAATATTATGAAGAACAACACATGCCACAGTAATATCACAGGCCCTCTCAGGGGTCACCCTGAGGAGACGTAGGCTCTGGAAATGGGCTTTCAGCAGGCCTATGGTCATCTCCACCCGGGCTCTGGTCCTGCAGTGAGTCCAGTTGAAGTTCTGTTGGGCACCTGGTTCAGGGTCAGGGTATGAGGTCATCAGCCTGGGTTGACATGGTAACCCCTGTCACCCAGCAGAAGGCCATCAAACTCTCCTGTAATGTATAGTGGATACATCAGAGTATATTAAAGGAGGGAGACAAGAGAATTCTATTGTGAAAATCTTTAGGCTGCTGACCATGCTGCAGTCTGTTGCTCAGGTTAGACTCTCCATAAATCCTGGAGTCATGAACAGACCCAGACCACTTGGCCTCCACATTAGAAAGGATGTATGCAGCATCACATATGATCTGAACAGTGCAGAGAATGACAGATGTTGAACTATGATGCAGTCTTTAATATTTAGAAACAGTAGTCAGTTTACCTGTAGCCTACCTGCACATTTATGCTGTGAATGGACTTCCTGTTCATGATGTGAGGGAGCTGTGATGGGGATGTGTGTGCATCTATGCAGCCAATCACACTGGGAAATCCTAAAAGAAATTAAAATGACTAATCCCAGTCTGAGGCTGCAGCACAATGTCATGAACAGAATATGATTTAAAATGAATGTAACAGATCTCTACATCATTCACCTGCAATCCCATGCACAATGAGTAAAAGTCGTTTCAGAGCCAGGAAAACTTTTCTGACTGTCCTGCATACAGTTGTCTTACTGTAGTACTCTGCATCTCCAACATCATATAAAAACTTTCATTTGCAAAGAACCGCAGCGCAACACACAATATCTGCTGGATGTGAGAGCATGACTGCGGCTGGTAATGTAAATGTAAGGACGGATTAGGTTGTTTATGTAGATTATGGACTTGAAACGATTACGAAACGGTACCGCTCAAAGCGATAATTGTCCGGAAATGCGAGAACATTTATGCTTGGTCTGATAACAATCTACCGACGAATATTTAATTATCTGTGCAGTAATGCTGCTCCTTTATCCACTGGATCGTTAATAAAAGCTGTTCTACGCCAAAACTCGCTCGCTTACTGACTGAATGAATGAGGAAATGAAACAGCGTGTGTGGCTGAAAGAGGGCGGAGACAGAGAGAAACTCGAGGTTTTCTCAGATAAACCTGCTGGCGAGCAGGTTAGAGTCATAGAGTCTGTTACTGCGGTAACTGACCGAGAGTTTAAGTTACCCCTCTTTGTGAAACAGGCTCGAGTTACCCCGCATTCCCTGGTTAGAGTTACCTCGTTTCGTGAAATGGAAAACTCTGAGTTTCCCTCATTTCAGGGTTAACAAACTCAGAGTTTTCCCTAAACCTGCTTCGTGAAATAGGCCCCTGATGTTCCAAACCCACATACATTATTAAATGAAGTGACCCCAGATAAAGAGTGGTTTTCAGTTATAGATTTAAGTAATACTTTATTACCTACACTACTACACCCTACCTCACAAGACTGGTTCGGTTTGACTTTAGAGGTGCACAGTACAGCTATATACGATTACCACGAGGCTTTACAGAAAGCCCCATGTATACACTCAGTATCTCAGGTGCTCAATGGCAAAATTTCAAATTCCAGAACACAGCCAAATTTTGTTGTATGTTGATGACATTCTTGTGACTGCAGACACGCAGGAACACTGTAAACAGACAACGATGGCAGTGTTACGACATTTACATGGAACAGGTCATAAGGTTTCGCTAAACTAACTTCAGTTATGGGCTCCACAAGTAGTGTATCTAGGCCATATACTTTCAAAATCATGGGAAAGCTCTACTTCCTGACAGAAAAACTACAATCCAAAATGCTCTAAAGCCGCGAACAAAACAACAAATGATGTCCTCTTTCGGCCTTTGTAATTTCTGCTGATCTTGAGTTCCAGATTATACAGTGTTATCTCAGCCACTGCAAGATTTAATATATGGCAAGGACATGTCATTAACGGATGAAATTACTTAGACTGGACATGCTGAGAAGGTTTTTAAAAAATCTAAAATTAGCCCTGAAAACTGATGTTGTTTTGGCTCTACCTGGCTATAATAAACCATCTGACCTGTTTGAGTGATAACAGCCAATGAAGAAACTAGACCATGACCTGATATTTTTGTTCTACTATTGATATTTTTTGTGGACAGTTCCGCTTCGAACGACGTTCGAGATAATCATTGTGAGAGCTGTGCATTAACAACGGCAACTACCGTCTTAAAAGCTAACTAAACCTGCCGACGTGTATTGAAAGTATTTTCTTAGTTTTATTTGGAGACCCATTTTGACACTCCAAAACACTGTTCTATATGGAATAGGCACAAATAAGATCCATTTCTCATAGTAGCATTTCTCTCAAAACACGAGAATCATAGTGCAGGACAGCATTATTATTACTGAGAGTGAATATATATATATATCTGCTTTGTCAAAATCATTTTTCGGAGAGGGTAATTCACATTCATAGAACACAGTGTGCCAAACAATTCAGTTCTAGCCTTTTACACATGTACAATCAAACACCAAAAGCTGAACCTGTAAAAAACAAGTAAGAAAAGGAAACACTTCTGCACCAGAGAGGCTCTGATCTGTTCAAGCAATCAGCAGTGAAACATACAATTGGCACATAACTGTACATAATTACAAAAACAAAGAGGCGGTTAGTGGAACGTCTAGAACTAGTAGCAGAAATTTCCTTTTCTTGCTTTTGATACTTTACCTTTTGATGCACTACATGGGTCAAAAGTGACCCAGTCCAGTGGAAAATGGGTATCCTGACCCCCACTGTGCACCCAAGAGTTAAAGGAGTAACGTACAGATGTCCTGTCCTATGATGCCAAAATATTTAACTGATGCTTAAAGTTGAAATCTGCTGAATATTAACACATTTTAAAGCGGTACATACTTAGCTAATGGATAACCTGCCTCACATTTATCTACAAGTACTTGAAAACTGTAGAAACACAAACCTTTAAGAGATGATTGTTGAAGGCTACATTAGATCTGTTACTAGGAGGGTTTCACCATACTGCGTTTTTCTTTTCTTTCTGCATTTGCAGTATTGCGGATGGTATTATGATTCATAGGAGCATTTTCGCACTGTGTGAGTGCGAAGCTCATCAGACGGATGGCTCAACTATAACACTGAGTGACCTTGCCAACTCTGGTGCAAAACAAGCCTCATTCAGCTCAGAATGTTTTGAAAACGATAGAATTAGGAATCTTAGCAGACGCGTCTCTGAACAACCTTCTTGGCTCCAGCGCGGAGCAGTTCTCACAAACGACCTCTATCACATTGAAAACAAACCCATCCTCTAGTGAGTCATGGTCTCACCCATGTCTCAACAGGAGGGGTGGTAGACATGATGCAGAGACAGTTCTTCGCTGAAAATTTTTTCTGACTTTGCCAAGGAATACTGTACACAATCCATATGGACTTTATTGAACTAACAGCATCAAAAGGACTAATATATTGTTTAGTGATTATAGATGCGTTTTCAAAATGGGTTGAAATATACCCAACCGAAGATAACACAGCCATAACTGGAGCAAAAGCTCTCTGCAACCATTACTTTCCAACTTGTGGTATTCCCGCCATAATTAGATCAGATAGTGGTACACATTTGTAAATGCAATTATGACACATTGCTCACACTAAGGAACCACTGTGCATATCATCCACAAAGTGCTGGCCTTGTACGAACGGAACGAACGGCACAATAAAAACGGACTAGCCAAAACTATGGAAGAAACTAAAAGACCTTAGCCAGATTGTTTATCCTTGGTTAAACTGTGGATGAGAATTACACCTACGGGAGACAAAGCGATGACACCATTTGAGATAGGATGCATAGGAGACCTTTCCCTCTCCCATAGAACAACAATCCACTGAAAATGAGAGAAGTTCAGAGTTCAAATAATCTGCCAGAGTGTTCTTCTCCTTTGTCTAGACAGAAGCTTCAGCCGGGAGACTGGGTCCTGATCAGAGTCCTGAGGAGGAAAAATTGGAGGTCGCCTCGGTGGTAAGGGCCGTATGAAATACTGCTGACGACACCCACAGCAGTAAAAATTGCTGAGCGGCCTTCGTGGATCCACCAATCGCACTGTAAGCTGATACAACTGGAAGCAGAGCCAGATCAACCAACGGGGTAGCGGTGGAAGTCCGATACAAAGGGGTCAGTAGCACAATAGGGTGCTGACGTCTCAACCCGGTGAAGAACCCTACTGATCCGCGCCCGACTTTAAAATGGCTCTCTGGCGACTTCTGCTAGTCGCAGGGGTGACTTTGTCACTTCTGTGGCTTTTCTTCTTCTTCCTTCCCTCTACAGGAACTCACAAGACTAAAAGAACCCATGAACACTCCATGGCAGCGACTTGAGAACAGAACCTCTGGTATAAAGCTATGAATTTTACAGCACGACAGAATAAAGTTACTTACGCACTAATTGACATAACTGATCAGCTGATCCTGAACTTGAGGCTATCAAGCAAATGACACTCCAGAACAGAATAGCGTTAGACCTTCTTTTAGCAGCACAAGGAGTAGTTTGTGAAGTTGTTAATGACCATTGTTATACATACATCCCTGATCACAAAGGCAATTACACCCTAATCAGACAGAAATTGGATGAGATTAAAATAGACATTTTAAGCAACCAAGACAAAGGTCTTCTTTCAGGCTGGGATTTTACCTCTTGGTTTACATCTGGTGGTATTTTTCAGACTATTAAGAAATTTGTAATTATAAGTGTATGTATTTTGTTACTATTTTGCATGTTTGAGATCCATGATTTCTAAAATAATAACCACTTCTGTTGTTGCTTATGCTGCACTCGAAATGGAAGAACCACAATATGACTCTAATGATGAGAATGATGATGTTGAAGTGTAGTTTAATGACATGACAGCAGAAAATGTTTTACAAGATGTTGTTAACTGATCTTCACATTTTTTGATCATGATAAACAGGAGGGAATGTTAGAGTTGAATTTGTAAATACATTTATCATAATCGAGCCTTAGAGCATTAACTGTGTGTGCATTGTATTTTACATGACTATTTTTATAGAATACCACTCACTCACTTCTATCTGCACACATCTCTCCCTCTCTCTCTCTCCCTAGTCTCCACATCCCAGTATATTTCCACTCTTTCAGCTTAGCACACCCCCTTGTGTAACTCGAGCTCTTATGCTATGTTTTCATCTCTGCTTGTGTATAAAATAAACTTCGTATGGGAGCAGTCTTTGTAGCTCGCACTAACGTGTCTTGTTACACTGTGCTGTGTTACCCTTGCAAGTAAAAAGTTACAGTCTCCGTGTCTTTCTGGTTCGGTGAATATCTTCTTTTGTGGGAGCTCTCAGCGCAGCTTCTCTCTGACACTGCGCTGATTGATTTTTTGCACTGGGTGTGCTTCCAGCACAGCTACTCATCCTTAACCTGACGAGCCAGAGCACAGGAGCTGGAGGGGGCGTGACAGATATATATTGAATGAAAGTCGGAATATATGGAATGAAAGTAGGAATATATATAATATTCAGAGTTTCATTCCATATATTCAGATTTTCATTCCATATATTCAAAGTTTCATTCCATATATTCAGACTTTTTCCTACGGAGCCCCGGAAGGGACATGGCAAACAAAAACAGGAATCTTACTGGACGTTTGCTCTTCAGATTTCCTCTGCTGTGATTAGCTATCTGTCTTCATTGTAGTCACAGGCAACGGTGACTACATTTGAGAAGAAAGGTAATTTTTCGAGATGTTTTGATTCTGAACACTGAAGGTGTTAGCATTAGCTTAGCTACTTCGCTTCGACTACATAGCGGTTAAACACACGCTATATGTTGATGATAATATCTATGTTTATCTTTATAGCTGGTCTTAAGGCTAATTACGAGGCAGAGGCCAGCTGTTGCCTGGACACATCCACGATCACGCCACTGGTGGGACACAATTGTACTGGATTTTAGCTGAAGGCTGCTGTTCTGTCCAAACTGTGATGAGACATTTTTATTGTGACATACCCTCCATTGTTGTTAGCTTTTGATTCAAAAAAGTTTTTTTGAGATGAGGAAGTCACTCTTGCATGTTTCTACTTAAATGCCCTACTTTTATGATATATCACTACAGCATGAACATTTTTGACATTTTCCATAAAGTTCACCCAAAAGTTGAATAACTGTTTGTGAGCAGTGTATGTAGACACGTAATGGAAGCACACTTCAGTAATATATCTGCTGCAGTAGTGCAGTTTATCTACCTAGCTTGGTGTAACAGTAAAAAAAACAACATATGCTACTGATATGTTTCTGACTAAAATCTGCTTGAAAAGCACAACTGATTATCTGTCAAAATGTGTGTAACAAAAGTGTGCACTGAACACTGAATTAAGTCTCTGTAGATTATAGACAAAATTTGCATCTGTCATCACAAATTTCTGTTTATTCACCCGAAGTGCATGAGTAAAATACAAACCAGGTGAAGTTAAATAACTAAAAAGTAAAGGAATTTACAAAAAAAGATTTATTTGTCTAGAAAAGGCAGTAGTCAACAATGCAGTTTATTTCTGGGACAGTCGCTCCAGCACCAGCACCATGTGTCCCATCAGTCCAACCAAGGTTTTCACTCATCCTCTGCATGTTCTGGAGCATGGCAGAGGTCACGTCTTGGTCTCTTCTGATCTGTTCCAAGAACCATTCTCTGACCTCTCCAGATACTGCAGCAGATCCACAGCAGCTTCTTGCTTCCCTTTTCCTGCATAAAAGCACCCAAAAAGTACTAGTTGTCAGTAATTATTTTCTATTTTCATAAACACAGTTAACTTAAATTAAATGTTCTATTTTGTGATTTTAGGATGGGCCAAAAGATAACATACTGATCATGTTGATGTCTGCATAGTCTAAACAAATCTTTTTTTTTTTTGAAACATATTTTTATTGATATTTCCAAAAACAATATACAGTGAACCCTCGCTATAACGTGGTTCACCTTTCACGGCTTCACAGTTTCACGGATTTTTTAGTGCAGTTTTTTTATGCTTTTTTTAAACAGTTCATTGTGTTCTGCATCCTGATTGGCTAAGGGACTGACCAATGTGAACAGTCTCCGCGCCTCGTCTCCTCTGCCATACAGGCCAGCGCTGCCTGCTGTGGAGCGCTGGATCATTTCTCTCCTTGGTCTCCATGTAGTGAGACACCCTGAAAGACGGAGCTGACGGAGCAGCCTTATTCTTTTCACCCGCCGTCAACCGGACAGTGGACATGGTCCCCAGCCGTCTCTGGCCACCGCAGCCGCGTTCCCCAGGAGAAGAGCGCAGGCGCGAGCCTTCCCCACCCCCGACTGCTCCGATTGATTCAGCCGGCCCGCTCTCTGAGGAAAGAGTACCGCCGCGGCGTCCACCTGGCTGCAGCTGCAGCGCTCCCCCAAGTGCAGTATTGTATAATAACTGTAAAAAATAAAGCTGACTACTTCACGGATTTCGCCTATCGCGGGTTCTTTTTGGAACGTAACCCCCGCGATAAACGAGGGTTCACTGTATATAAAAAAAGGAAACAAAGCAAAGTGCACCATATGAACAAAAGGGGGTGGGGGAGGGGATAGGAGGCAGACAATTCACACTATATTACATTAAGGATCTCCAATAATTTTTTCCAGTTAGCTACCTCCATGAGGCTGTTTTTGTCAGAGAGCCACCCATGTTGTAAAGACCAGTGTAACTCCATGACTTACTTTAGATTAATTGAATGCAATTTTTATATCAATTATCTAAGTGTTTGTAATTTTTTAAAAATAATGTTTACTTTATCTTTTATATATATATATATATATATATATATATATATATATAGTTTGTAAAATTTCCCTAAAATTTGTTATTTTGAAATATAAGAGGTCACCATGAAAAAAGCTGGTGGTCCACTGCTCCCAAAACATGGTTGGACATACCTGTATTCAAACAGTTAAGTCAACACCGTGGAGATTGCAATTTTCCAAAAATAAGTAGAATCCTGACCAAATGTTCCAAGATAAATCTAAATTATTTCTTGTCATGTAAGTCATCTTTTCCATAGTCACAGTGGACATCAGTCCATTGAGCCACTGAGACAGACCACACATTTTAGGCTCTTTCCAGCACTTGGCGATACAACGTTTGGCTTCCAAAAGTCCAATATTCAACAAGGTTTTAACTTTGATAGTAGGTACAAAATCTTTAGGGAAAATATTTAAAATACATTGTTCAGGATTAGGAGGATTTCCTTTACCAATCAGTTGACCTAACAGATTTAACACTTCTTTCCAAAAAGCATTCACCTTAGGACAATTCCATAAACAGTGAAACAATGAACCCTTTTCAATTCCACACTTGTAACAAGTATCCGGGATATTTGGGTTAAAATGATGCAATTTTGCAGGAGTAATATATTGTCTGGTTAACCACTTATATTGAAGGAGCCTAGATTGTGCATTAATTGTTTGTGTTTGAGCCAGAGAATTTGACTTATACCAGTCATTATCAGATATATCCATCTGTAAATCATTCCTCCATGCTTGTAATATGTTTTGTGTTGATTCTTTAGAGTTGCTCATAAGCATTGTATAAAGTATGGAAATTTGACCCTTTCCAGATGAGTGATTTTTAATTATGTCTTCTAAGGAAGAAAGGGGAGGAAGTGCTAAATTATTACTCTGTCTGGTTTAAATAAAATTCCTTAACTGAAGAAATTTGAAAAAAATGTTTTGAGGGGAGATGAAAGGTATCTCTCAACTGCTCAAAAGACATAAGTAAATTGTTCCTATAGAGATCTGAAACCTTGTTGATGCCGTGAGTAAACCAAAATTTAAAGCCAGCATCTACCTTACCAGGAGGGAAGTTATCATTTCTAAAAACTGGAGTAAATCTTGACAATTTTATTGTCTCTCCAATATAATTATGCATATCATACCAGATCTTAATATAATTTTTCAAAAATGGGTTTTTAGTTTCCTTAATCAGTTTCTTCTTGTCAGCTGAGTAGATATATAAATTAGGAGGAATTTTAATATCCATTGATTCCATTAATACCCAAGTAGGGGTCTGCTCTTTAACAAAGTAGAACATTGTTGCTCTGGATTGGGCGGCCCAAAAATACCATGTCAGATTGGGAACTTGCAAGCCCCCTCTGTCATATGGTAAGTAGAGCAAGGAAAGTCTGAGCCTTGGTTTCTTGTTGTTCCAGATGAAGTTCCTGAATAGTTTTTGCAAATTTAAAAATAAAGAATTTGGCGGTGAGAGTGGGATTGATTGAAAAAGATAAAGAAATTTAGGTAAAATCATCATTTTCAGTAAATTAACTCTGCCGATCAGAGATATTGGTAGCTTTGTCCACCTAATTAGAAGTTGAGTGACGGAGTCTGTCAAAGAGTTATAGTTTTGTGCAACAATGCTCTCAATGGAGGGACCAATTTTGACACCTAAGTAAGTGAACCCATGTTCAGAAACCAAAAATGGAGTGTCAATCGGGGGATTTTTACGTTCATTGTCATTCAAAAATAGTATTTCTGACTTATTAAAGTTAATTTTATAACCAGAGAATACACTGAATGTGTTTATAAGATTTAGTATGGAAGGTATTGATTTCTCTAGATGCGCACAAAATAGAATTACGTCATCTGCATATAAAGCAATGCGATGATCTAAATCGCCAGTTTTAATTCCTGTTATATTACTGTGATTGCGGATTGCCATTGCCAAAGGCTCAATTGCTAGAGTAAATAGAAGGGGTGACAAAGGGCACCCCTGTCTAGTCCCTCTATATAATTTGAAGGGGGCGGAAAAAAGGCCATTTGTCGTTATTTCAGCTTGAGGGTTGGAATACAATAATTGAATCCATTTTAAGAAGTTGCATTTGATTCCAAATTTTTCCATAACTTCAAATAGGTATTGCCATTCGATTCTGTCGAAGGCTTTCTCAGTGTCCATTGCAATTAAAGCATGGTCAGCACTCCCAGTTTTCTCATAAATCATGTTCATCACCCTTTGAATGTTGTGGAACCAACAAGTCCTCAAATTCATACGACCGCATCAGTCGTATGCACCGTGCACCGGAATACGACCCGTGAGAGCGTATTTACGTTAGCATCCCTACGGGGAAAAGGAACGCATTACAGGATTTAATTCACAAAACGGCTTTTCCGTCGCAAAACGGCTTTTTCCTCACTTTCCCAACACGGGTTTATGGTTATGGTTAAGGTTAGGGATAGGGATAGGATAGTGTTAGATAAAAGTTTGTTCATGGTGACGTTTCACCTGTGAGTGTCGATATTTACTCAACCGCTAGAGGTCGCATAAGCATAACACTGGATCGTAATACGGTCGTGTACAGACGACCTATGTGGTCGTTTTTTGTTTGAGGACGGGCTGTGTGGAACACCTGTCGCCCTCGTATAAAACCATTCTGATCACAGTGAACCATCTTTGGCAATAACACTTCTAGTCTCCTTGTTAATGCTTTACATAAGATCTTGTAGTCATTGTTCAACAATGAGATAGGTCTATATGAGCTGCACTGAGTCTAAACAAATCTTACTTGATTTGGAGTGTTGAGAGGAGGACAGTGTGGAGGAGCTGCAGGATGAGACCAGCGAGCTGCAGACTAGTGATCCTGGTAACTGGAAATCATCATCCAAGGCCGACAACTAAATAAAATGAACAAGACATGCTGTTGATAGCATCTGTAATACAAATCATTTTCTCCATTAACTGATTAATTATTGCTTTGTCCATACAATGTTAGAAAGTGTAACCAAAAATACCTGTAATCATTTCCAACAGTGCTAAATGCCTTGTTTTATTTGCTAACAACTAAAAACCACCAAAAGCATCTGTGTATAAGAAATCAGTGCACTGGATTTCCACATCTGCAAAGCTGGAAAATCACACAACAATAAGTATTTTACCTTGAAATTATGAAAATAGCTGCAGATTACCAGTACTCTTTACTTCATTGTGTTAACTTGATCATTTGAATCAGTTTTCTAGACTTGTATTACTGATACAAAACATAATCAACACATAAATTAAAATGTGTTTGCAATAAGTTCACTGGTTCTTCAAGGGAAATTTCAGTGATATCCATATAGTTCAGCAATATGATTAATGGGCCACTGTGTAACAGCGTGGGAGGTTTTGAATACAGGTCTTGTAATTAGGGTCCGAGCACCGAGGGTGCAGAGGACAGGCGGTGCAAGGGCACCGACTGTCCAAGGCACCAGCGGTGCCTAGGACCCTATTGAAACCCTAAGGTTTATTATTATTATTATTATCTTTTAGGGTCCGAGCACCCGAGGACAGGCGGTATTGAAACCCTAGGGTTTATTTATTTATTTATTTATTTTCTCCCGGGAAGTAAACTGGCTTTTTGGCGGCCTTATCATACTCCAAAACGCGTGAAATTTGGCATGCACGTCAGGACTGGCGAAAAATTTGATGTTTCATGGGAGTTGCGCATGCGCGTGGCAAAATGGCTCTATAGCGCCACCTGCAAACTTGAAAAAGTAGTCATTAGGCCAACTGCCACAATGTTTCATGTACAGCTACAATATTTGGTGGGCATATGCACCACATCAGGACACACCAAAAAGTCAATCACAGCCACGCCCTAAACCCAACAGGAAGTTGGCCATCTTGAATTTGCTGTAAATTTTTCAAACTTAATAGCTCCTCGGGAAATGAATTGCCTTTTTGGCGGCCTTATCATAACCCAAAACGCGTGAAATTTGGCGTGCACATCAGGACTGGCGAAAAATTTGATATTTTATGGGAGTTGCGCATGTGTGTGGCAAAATGGCTCTATAGCGCCACCTGCAAAATTGAAAAGTGGTCATTAGGCCAACTTCCACAATGTTTCATTTACAGCTACAATATTTGGTGGGCATATGCACCACATCAGGACACACCAAAAAGTCAATCACAGCCACGCCCTAAACCCAACAGGAAGTTGGCCATCTTGAATTTGCTGTAAATTTGTCAAAATTAATTTCTCCCGGCAAATGAATTGCCTTTTTGGGGGCCTTATCATATCCCAAAACGTGTGAAATTTGGCGTGCACATCAGGACTGGAGAAAAATTTGATATTTTATGGGAGTTGCGCATGTGTGTGGCAAAATGGCTCTATAGCGCCACCTGCAAAATTGAAAAAGTGGTCATTAGGCCAACTGCCACAATGTTTCATTTACAGCTACAACATTTGGTGGGCATATGCACCACATCAGGACACATCAAAAAGTCAATCACAGCCACGCCCTAAACCCAACAGGAAGTTGGCCATCTTGAATTTGCTGTAAATTTGTCAAAATTAATTTCTCCCGGCAAATGAATTGCCTTTTTGGGGGCCTTATCATATCCCAAAACGTGTGAAATTTGGCGTGCACATCAGGACTGGCGAAAAATTTGATATTTTATGGGAGTTGCAGATGTGTGTGGCAAAATGGCTCTATAGCGCCACCTGCAAAATTGAAAAAGTGGTCATTAGGCCAACTGCCACAATGTTTCATTTACAGCTACAACATTTGGTGGGCATATGCACCACATCAGGACACATCAAAAAGTCAATCACAGCCACGCCCTAAACCCAACAGGAAGTTGGCCATCTTGAATTTGCTGTAAATTTGTCAAAATTAATTTCTCCCGGCAAATGAATTGCCTTTTTGGGGGCCTTATCATATCCCAAAATGCGTGAAATTTGGCGTGCACATCAGGACTGGCGAAAAATTTGATATTTTATGGGAGTTGCGCATGTGTGTGGCAAAATGGCTCTATAGCGCCACCTGCAAAATTGAAAAGTGGTCATTAGGCCAACTTCCACAATGTTTCATTTACAGCTACAACATTTGGTGGACATATGCACCACATCAGAACACACCAAAAAGTCAATCACAGCCACGCCCTAAACCCAACAGGAAGTTGGCCATCTTGAATTTGCTGTAAATTTGTCAAAATTAATTTCTTCTGGCAAATGAATTGCCTTTTTGGGGGCCTTATCATATCTCAAAACTCGTGAAATTTGGCGTGCACATCAGGACTGGCGAAAAATTTGATATTTTATGGGAGTTGCACATGTGTGTGGCAAAATGGCTCTATAGCGCCACCTGCAAAATTGAAAAAGTGGTCATTAGGCCAACTGCCACAAAGTTTCATTTACAGCTACAATATTTGGTGGGCATATGCACCACATCAGGACACACCAAAAAGTCAATCACAGCCACGCCCTAAACCCAACAGGAAGTCGGTCATCTTGAATTTGCTGTGAATTTGTCAAAATTAATAGCTCCTAGGGGGTAAGTCTGAGAGAACTGAAATTTGGCCAGTACATGCACCAGACCTTTCTGATGAAAAGTTATCAAAAACTCAACCAGAAGCCAAAAGGTGTGGCCATGGCAGAGCCTCAAAAAACTGATCTTTCGCCATGAAACAGGAAGTGGTGTCTAATTCTTCTCAACATGCTCCAATCTGCCTGAAACTTTACATGTATGATGACAGTCCTGTCCTGATGTCATCCACATAGGGATATTCATTGACAGTCATAGCGCCACCTTGTGGTTTCAGGAAATAGACATCTTTTACAATTTCATGCCTTTTTGTTACCCGGTTGATCATATTCACTTCAAATGCGGTGACAACAGCCTGAACACATTGATGATGCATCCCAGTGAAAATGGTGACTTGTCATCAAAGGGCGTGTCTGTGGTGGCCAAACCAATTTCGATGATTCGCCATGAAAATTTAACGATTCATATCTCAGCTGAACAAGATCCTATCTGCCCCAAACTTCACATGATGGACACCAGGTCCAGTCTGAACACATCCACACTCATAAATTCTGAAAAAGTCATAGCGCCACCTGTTGGTAATAGTAAGTTTAAGGCCTTATATTTTCAGGTACAATGGCCCCAAACTTGGTGATATCATGCTGGAAATTGGTCAGTCGAGTCTTCACCTCTTGACAATCCCACACTGTCAAGGGTGTGACATTTCATGCAACGCTGTTGCCGTAGCAACCAAATATCGCCATGCAAAACAAAGTGCTGTTTGACAGGTTAGCAATACTCCAATGCTCACTAAAATTACCACACATATCCCCATCGACCCAAGCAACGACACCGTATGCATCTTGGCACTGCACATGCTATAGCGTCCCCTACAGTATTTTTAACAAACAGCCCCCCCCAGCACGTCTCACCTACATCCATGAAATTTGGGAGGCTTATAGAGCACATCAGGATGCACAAAAAAGCCTCCTGGAGCCATGTCCTAAACCCAACAGGAAGTCGGCCATCTTGGATTAATTGTGAGATTTTTGATGATTTTTCTCATTTTTGAGAGTTAATACCTCCTAGGGGATAATTCCAGGAGACCTGAAATTTTGTCAGTCCACACAGCAGGACTTGGTGATGAAAAATTATGAAAAGTTTAACCAGAAGCCAAATGGCGTGGCCATGGCGACCATTAGAGTTTTGATGCTTGGCCATGAAACAACAGCTGCTGTATGACCAGAGCCGTCACTAGGTTTTAAGGACAGGGGGGGCTAAGCCCCAAGGAGATCCCCCCAGGAGATGCACAGGATGTGCATAACTATCCTCTGCATGCTCCAATGTGCTTCAGATTTTACATGTATAATCACACTCCAATCCTGATCACATCCATAGGCCAACATACACTCTCAGTCGCGGCGCCACCTGTTGGATGGACAGTAAATGCTTTATAAGTAGCCTGTACATGTTCCAATCGGCCTGAAACTTTACATGACTGATCAGAGTCCAACCCTCATCACATCCACTGTTTGAAATACAGTCTCAGTCGCAGCGCCACCTGGTGGATGGAAAAGAAATGCTCTATAACTGCTCTGAACATGCTCCAATCTGGCTGAAATTTTACATGTATGATCAGACTCTGGTCCAGATGCGAATCAGAGGCCGACATACACTCTCAGTCACAGCGCCACCTGGTGGACGTGCGTGGATTCGTCGACCAGCGTGGATGCGAGGACCCGTCCATCGCTGCTTGCAGCTTTAATTAAATATTGCTCTTGCTTTCCTCCGGTTTTGTAAGGAGTTGTTTCATAGTTTGATGGCTTACCAGCGGCTAACTGGCAGGCAAACAATAGTTCAATGCCAACCTCTGATCACTGATCCTGTGCCCAGACCACGTTAGCTGGCGAAACGTTCATAATACTGATGTGGGACTGTTGTAGCTAGCATATTGATAGTAGGCTAACAGCAGGATGTTGGAGAAATGAAACTTACCATTATCAGGATCGCTGGTCTGCATGGCAGACTCGTAGTGCATCGCACTTTCTGGAATGTCTGTGTATTTCAGGCTGATTTCAAAATAAAACTCAATAAAACTCTCATCCGGATGGGTGTCCTCCATTGTCATTTCACCATATCGACATGTCCCTTCTGGGGCTCGGAAGGAAAAAAGACTCAATATTGAATAAAAGTACGAATATATATACAATGAAAGTCGAAATATATTGAATGAAAGTACGAATGTATGAAATGAAAGTCAGAATATATGGAATGAAAATCTGAACATTATATATATTTGTACTTTCATTCCATATATTCCAACTTTCATTCAATATATTCGTACTTTTATTAAATATATATCAACTTTTATTCAATATATATCAACTTTCATTCAATATAGTCTAACTTTCATTCAGTATGTATCAACTTTCATTCAATATATTTGTACTTTCATTATATATATAATTTCCTAAACGGCATGCAGTAATATACACACACACACACATATATATATATATATATATATATAATTATGGCATGCCGTTTAGGAAATTATATATATAATGAAACTTGATATATATATAATGAAACTCGATATATATATAATGAAACTTGATATATATATAATGAAAATTGATATATATATAATGAAACTTGATATATATATATAATGAAACTTGATATATATATAATGAAACTTGATATATATATATATAATGAAAGTTGATATATATATATAATGAAAGTTGATATATATATATAATGAAAGTCGATATATATATAATGAAACTTGATATATATATAATGAAAATTGATATATATATAATGAAAGTTGATATATATATATATAATGAAAATTGATATATATATAATGAAAGTTGATATATATATATAATGAAAGTTGATATATATATAATGAAACTTGATATATATATAATGAAAGTCGGAATATAGAATGTTCAGATTTTCATTCCATCTATTCAAAGTTTCATTCCATATATTCAGACTTTTTCCTACTGAGCCCTGGAAGGACATGGCAAACAAAAACAGGAACCTTATTGGACATTTGCTCTTCAGATGAGCTCTTCTGTGATTATCTATCTGTCTTCATGGTTGTCACAGGGAACGGCGACTACGTTTGAGAAAACAGGTAATTTTTAGAGATGTTTTGATTCTGAACACTGAACGTGTTAGCATTAGCTTAGCTACTTAGCTTCGACTACATTTGCATCCCTACATAGCTTAAAGGTTAAACACATGCACCATATGTTGATGATAATGATAATATCTATGTTTATCTTTATAGCTGGTCTTAAGGCTAATTACGAGGCAGAGGTCAGCTGCTGCCTGGACACATCCATGATCACGCCACTGGTGGGACACAATTGTACTGGATTTCAGCTGAAGGCTGCTGTTCTGTCCAAACTGAGACATTTTTATTGTGACATACCCTCCACTGTTGTTAGCTTTTGATTCAGTAATTTTTTTTGAGATGAGGAAATCACTATTGCATGTTTCTAGTTAAATACCCTACTTTTATGATATATCACTACAGCGTGCACTTTTTATATTTTCCATCAATTTCACCCAAAAGTTGAATAACTACTTGTGAGCAGTGTATGTAGACACATAATAGAAGCACATTTCAATAATATGTCTGCTGCAGTAGTGCAGTTTATCTACCTAGATTGGTGTAACAGTAAAAAAAACAACAATATATGCTACTGATGTTTCTGACTAAAATCTGCTTGAAAAGCACAACTGCTTATCTGTCAAAATGTGTGTAACAAAAGTGTGCACTGAACACTGAATAAAGTCTCTGTAGATTATAGACAAAATTTGCATCTCTCATCACAAATTTCTGTTCATTCATCCAAAGTGCATGAGTAAAATACAAAACAGGTGAAGTACTAAAAAAGATTTATTTTCTAGAAAAGCCAATAGTCAACAATGCAGTTTAATTCTGGGACAGTTGCTCCAGCACCGACACCATGCGTCCCATCAGTGCAACCAAGGTTTTCATTCATCTTCTGGATGTTCTGGAGCATGGCAGAGGTCACGTCTTGGTGTCTTCCGATCTGTTCCAAGAACCGTTCCTCTGACCTCTCCAGATACTGCAGAGGATCCACAGCAGCTTCCTGGTTCCCTTTTCCTGCATAAAAGCACCAAAAAGTACGAGTTGTCAGTAATTATTTTCTATTTTCATAAACACAGTTAACTTAAAGTAAATGTTCTATTTTGTGATTTTAGGATGGGTCAAAAGATAACATACTGATCATGTTGATGTCTGCATAGTCTAAACAGATCTTACTTGATTTGGTCTGTAGAGAGGAGGACAGCGTGGAGGAGCTGCAAGACGGAACCAGTAAGCTGCAGACTAGTGCTCCTGGTAACTGGACCTCATCATCCAAGGCCGACAACTAAATAAAATGAACAAGACATGCTGTTGATAGCATCTGTAATACAAATGATTTTATCCATTAACTGATTTATTGCTTTGTCCATACAATGTTAGAAAGTCTTACAAATAATACCTGTAATAATTTCCAACAGTGATAAATGCCTTGTTTTATTTTACAACAAAAAACACCAAAAGCATCTGTGTATAAGAAATCAGTGCATTGGATTTCCACATCTGCAAAGCTAGAAAATCACACATCAGAATTTCACCTTGAAATTATGAAAATAGCTGCAGATTACCAGTACTCTTTACTTCATTGTGTTAACTTGATCATTTCAATCAGTTTTTTAGACTTGTATTACTGATACGAAACATAATCAACACATAAATTAAAATGTGTTCGCAAAGAGTTCACTGGTTCTTCAAGGGAAATTTCAATGATAACCATATAGTTCAGTAATATGATTAATGGGTCATTGTGTAACAGCGTGGGAGGTTCTGAATACAGGTCTTGGACTGAAATATTGCTGCTGCTTTCCTCCGGTTTTATAAGGAGTTGTTTCATAGCTTGTTAGCTTACCAGCGGCTAACTGGCTGGCAAACAATAGTTGAACGCCAACCTCTAATCACTGATCCGGTGTCCGGACCGCGTTAGCTGGCGGAACGTTCATAATACTGATGTGGGACTGTTGTAGCTAGCGTATTCATAGTAGGATAACAGCAGGATGTTGGAGAAATAAAACTTACCATTATCAGGATCGCTGGTCTGCATGGCAGACTCTTAGCGCATCGCACTGCTTGAATGTCTGTGTGTTTCAGGCCGATTTTAAAATAAAACTCAATAAAATTCTCGTCCGGGTGAGTGTCCTTCGTTGTCGCTTCGCCATACGGACATGTCCCTTCCGGGGCTCGGTAGGAAAAAAAGATTTGATATATATATAATGAAAGTTGATATATATATATAATGAAAGTCGATATATATATAATGAAACTTGATATATATATAATGAAAGTTGATATATATATATAATGAAACTTGATATATATATAATGAAAGTTGATATATAAATAGTGAAAGTCGATATATATATATAATGAAAGTCGATATATATATATATAATGAAAGTCGAGATATATATATAATGAAAGTTGATATATATATAATGAAAGTCGATATATATATAATGAAAGTTGATATATATATAATGAAAGTTGATATATATATATATATATATCAACTTTCATTATATATATATCAAGTTTCATTATATATATATCAAGTTTCATTATATATATATCGACTTTCATTATATATATATCAAGTTTCATTATATATATATCAAGTTTCATTATATATATATCGACTTTCATTATATATATATCAAGTTTCATTATATATATATCAAGTTTCATTATATATATATCGACTTTCATTATATATATATCAAGTTTCATTATATATATATCAAGTTTCATTATATATATATCGACTTTCATTATATATATAATTTCCTAAACGGCATGCCATATATAATATATATATGTATATATATATATATAATATATATATGTATATATATATATATATATATATATATATATATATATATATATATAGTCAACAGATGAACGCAGCAAAAAAAGGTGTCACAGTCCTTTAACAGGTCAACATGGGCCTACCTTGTTTGAAAAGAAGCTCACATCGACAGTCGATGTGATCCCAGTCTCTTAACTTCCAGCTTTTCCTCCAAAGACATTGAGGAAAATGGACATGAAAGCAACTAATCCACCTCGTTCATGCAAACGCCCGCCATAGCTTAACCTTTTCTCCCTCCTTCCCAACTCTGGCACAAATAGCAGCACCGCTGCGTCAACTCGCTGCTATTGGTCAAAGTCAAGGCCTGTGGGCTGACTGAAGTTAGCCCAAATGATCAGTAAATCACGGCGGCGGGACATGACACCTGTCAATCACTTACAAGAACGAAATGAATGAAAACGGACTGTATCTGGTGGGGCTGTAAAAAATAAGCCCATTTAGAGATATTCTATGTTTTTCTTTTGACTGATTGGTGCTGTTGCTATCTTTGTTTTCACCTAAACTTAAAACAATCTGTTGTAAGTTATTTAAAAAATAATTTTCTCATCTTTTTTGTGTTGGCCTGGGAGGGCTTAGCCCTGTTAGCCCATTTATACCTGCCGTCCCTGATGATAGCTATGATAACAACTGAAAATATACTTTTACCTGTATGTGTTTATTCAGATTTGATGGATAATTCTTGTGTGCCAGAAACTCATGATTTTTAGGTTGGCACAACACATAACGCATTCGCCATGAATCCTTCTTCGAGCCGACAATATCAAAGAACTCTCTTAAATAAGGCCATGGATGGGGAATGTCTTGCTTCGCCAGATCTGTTCCGTCGTCGTTGGCAATGTTCCCCAGTTCAGTTTCTTCGTCCATGCCACTGCTGGTGTTTTTCTCTGAACCACAGATCGTGCACTCGCTCAAAGACCTTTACGCGGTTGACTTTTTCTCAATGTGTTGATAAGTCTTTTGCATAATATCGTCATCCACAGAGGTAGAAACAAGTAACGAGCGAGTTTTGAGAATGTAATGAGTAAAAAGTACAGATATTTGTGTTCAAATGCAGGGAGTAAAAGTAAAAAGTCATCAAAAAACTAAATACTCAAGTAAAGTACAGATACCTGAAAAATCTACTTAAGTACAGTAACGAAGTACTTGTACTTCGTTACTTCCCACCTCTGGCTACTTTACAATGTAAAACATGATCAACCTGAAGTACCTCCATGAAATAATGCCGAGGTCTTACCTGTTTGAACAATGTTTTATATTTCATCTTAAGCTGCTGCCCTGTGCGTTTCTCCTCCGTGGGATTGCACCTAAATGAAATAACTTAACAGGCTACCATTCAGACAGTTTTTCCCTGTAATATTATTACAATTGCAAAGGACTACATTTATACTTGCGCATTGACCCAGGCAGCAATGTTCTCCACGCCGTCTTCCTCTCTTTTGAGGCTGCAGCGGTGTTGCACTTCTTTCTAAAAACGTGTTCAAACTTGCCATATAAACGCGCTAAAATTTCCAGTTCAAAAACGCAGCCTTTCGCTTCCCCGTTGCCATGGTGACTTGTCGAATCGGGGCTCCGTTGATGCTGTCTTTTCAGAGTTGTGGTGCACGCGCTTAACTCCGACTGAAACCACTCCGAGTTGATTAAACCAACTCAAACCAACTCAAATCAGCCACTGTGAGTAGATCAACTCAGAGTTGAGGATTAAACTCAGAGTTCGTTAAACCTGCTTTGTGAAACAGACCCGTTTCTCCTCTCTTCTGTCTCGCCAATTATGCCCGCTTGGGTTTGTATTTTCCCACTTAGTTATAGTAATCTTCCCTTTTGTTACCTTAGATTACATTTATCCTTGAGTTTTATTTTGTTAGACTGCCTGCTCATTTTCCCTCAGCTATTCCTCCCTGTTTGTGTCATTTAGTTTTCTGCATTTTGTAATAAACTTCTATTCAAGTAAACCAGTCTCTGCCTGTTCCGTGTCTGCACTTCGGTTCTCCAACCCGTCATGACACACACTTGAGATGGTTAGATGGCACAATTTTAGCTGCAACTTGTTCTCCACCCTAGGTGCACACTGCCATTTAATATTTATCTATTCATGTGTCTTAAGATCTACCTGACCACCAACCTAACGCTTAACACTGCACTTCTGCACTTCTGCGGGTGCCCAGCGATCCACCCACCTGATTAGATAAGTGACTGATGAGAGAAATTAGCGCACACACACACACACACACACACACACACACACACACACACACACACACACACACACACACACACACACACACACACACACACCACACCACACGCAGTTTCCTGAAATCACAAATCAGGTTAGCGCCAGAAGATTTTAATAGACATCTCACTGTCTTAACAGAAATATGCGTTGATATGGGAATGATTTTGTTCAAATTTTATCAAGTGGCACTTGAAGTTATTGCCTATTTTAATGGGTACAAAATTGTGTTAAGCGGCAGAAAACTCATAACACACCATGTCTGCAATATTTTATTTATGTACAAATCATTGCATTGGCAGCAAAAGAACATCACATGCTTCCGAATAGGAACAAACCATTGGCATCAAAATGATATTTGACAAAACACCCCAGCACGAACACTGTACCCAACACAGTGAAAACATTTAGTATTCAAATACAGTACATTTCACCTAGGAACCACAATCAAAATCCAACAACAGGCCAATCACATTTGAATTTTTGTTCCACAGTTTCTCATACATAAGCATATTTACACACATGATAATGTGTGCGTTGACACACACACCCAGTAAACAGTTCATGCTGGTTAATGTTTATTGAGATTCTTGTTCCTGAAAAACAAGTGCTAGAGCAAACAATGAGGCAGTTTGGGGATGTTAGCAGAACACATTTTCTTAATTAAAAAGTTTGTCTTCGTTATACCTGCACCCATGAGGGCAGCTATCTGTTTGATGTAGATAAGGTGGTTAGTGAGGGTTATATAACAAAATTGACACCGTTTATGTGTGTCTCCAAGTGTGTGGATTTTTTTTAAAAAAAAGATAATTTTGTGATTAATGCAGTGCTTTGAAAAAGACACATTCTGTTCATAAATGTCTCATTTAAGAGGTGCAATACTTCTTTCAAGAAATGACTTTCTTCTAATTTGCAACTTCATGTATTTGAGCCAACACAAAGCCAAATAATTTTGTTAATCAAAATAACAAGAAAATACTTTCTAAATGAACATTGCTGAGTTGCAAAATGGTCACACAAACATATGTACAACTGTGGTTTTGGCTAACATTTACTTTAATGAAATGTTTTATTATTGTGGCAAAATATTGCAGAAATTAGCCTCATATGCGAGAATCAAACCATGTAGACAAAAGTGTTGGATGCAACACACCTAATGGTATAATCTACACTTTATGATTAAAATTGCACTCATCAATTTAGGGGCACCATTCTCAACTTTCCTGAGAAAATCATCAATTCGGACTAAGTCTCAAAGAAATTTTGATTAAAATTAAGTTCATCAGTCTTTTATCTGAAAGTTGTAAACTCTGATTTCATTGACCTCCATTTCCCAAAACAAAGAAATACGTTGTAGAACCAATGATAATTATACACAAATTACCTGTGATCGTCACTGGAAGCAGCTGGTAGAAAAGTGATGTATTTAGAATTTCTTCAAAATTGGAAAACTTGTAAATTAATGCATCTAGCAGAACGAAAGTGATACTTGGATACTTGTGTAGCCTTTGTATGAAAGAGAGGGAGTCTGCTGCAGGATGTGTACAGTAGCTGTGATGATTTGCTGGATGAGTTGGTTCAGCAGCGCAGAGACAAGGAGGCACTTTAGCAGGTTTGTGTTTCAAAAGTGTGGCAAAATTAAAACACTAAGAGGCGAAGCTCATAGTTATCAAGAAAATATTTGTGCTGTTGTAATGTTAACTTAAGAAATAAAACTTTAAGTAAAATATAGAAAAACAAAACCTGAGTTAAAAATTTCATTATTCATTTCTTTAAGCCATCATAAAACAACCTGGTTTTAAGCCTTTGTTTTAGATGAACTTTTATGAAAAAGCCTATTTCAAAAATCTAATTTTCGAGTCTGATCTTCTCTTTGTTCTTTTGTCTCAAAGAATTGTTAAGTCCAGTTGCATTTTTCTAAGCCCCAGTTGCATTTTTCTCAGAGACTCCCGTGTTCTACAAGCCCTGTTGCATTCCAGTGACTTTCCTCTATATAGAAAGTTTTGGAGCCGAATTCTAATCGGCATCTAACCAGCCGTGGATGCATTCCTCTCAAGGGGTGGTGTTGAACTTCACAAGAGAGGTCAGAGGCCACATACCTTCATAACTTACTCTTCGTTGATTTCTTAAATGCACAAATCCAATTGTTCTATATTTATGATGATCACAGATCTGAAAGAACACAGAAGAAGTGATGAGAATGACACCTAACACAATATGTTTATCTCATGGGGTTCCTGAGATAATAATAAAAGACGTAAATATAAGAATAAACTTACAGATTACAGATTTTAGACTTTAGGCTAAATTAAAGTAAATTTATAACATAGCTAAAACAGACATACATTCAATAATAAGAAAAATAAGGCATAAGAAATATATATGCTTCGAGTAAAAAGTCTCTCTCTGCCTTTATAGCTGTGGTCTGTGGCAAAGGGAAGGCGGGTGTTTGTGTATCGCGTGTGCATCTTCCACAAACACAGATTTGATGTGTTCGTCTTCCATACACACGTGGACAAAATTGTTGGTACCCCTCAGTTAAAGAAGGAAAAACCCACAATTCTCACTGAAATCACTTGAAACTCACAAAAGTAACAATAAATAAAAATTTATTGAAAATTAAATAATCAAAATCAGCCATCACTTTTGAATTGTTGATCAACATAATTATTTAAAAAAACAAACTAATGAAATAGGGCTGGACAAAAATGATGGTACCCATAACTTAATATTTTGTTGCACAACCTTTTGAGGCAATCACTGCAATTAAACGATTTCTGTATTTGTCAATGAGCGTTCTGCAGCTGTCAACAGGTATTTTGGCCCACTCCTCATGAGCAAACAGCTCCAGTTGTCTCAGGTTTGATGGGTGTCTTCTCCAAATGGCATGTTTCAGCTCCTTCCACATATGTTCAATGGGATTCAGATCTGGGCTCATAGAAGGCCACTTTAGAATAGTCCAACGCTTTTCTCTCAGCCATTCTTGGGTGTTTTTGGCTGTGTGTTTTGGATCGTTGTCCTGTTGGAAGACCCATGACCTGCGACTGAGACCAAGCTTTCTGACACGAGGCAGCACATTTCTCTCCAGAATGCCTTGATAGTCTTCAGATTTCATCTTACCTTGCGCACTTTCAAGACACCCTGTGCCAGATGCAGCAAAGCAGCCCCAAAACATTACTGAGCCTCCTCCATGTTTCACCGTAGGGACAGTGTTCTTTTCTTCGTATGCTTGGTTTTTGAGTCTATGAACATAGAGTTGATGTGCCTTACCAAAAAGCTCCAGTTTGGTCTCATCTGTCCAAAGGACATTCTCCCAGAAGCTTTGTGGCTTGTCAACATGCATTTTTGCAAATTCCAGTCTGGCTTTTTTATGAGTTTTTTTCAGCAGTGGTGTCCTCCTTGGTCGTCTCCCATGAAGCCCACTTTGGCTCAAATAGCGACGAATGGTGCGATCTGACACTGATGTACCTTGGCCTTGGAGTTCACCTTTAATTTCTTTGGAGGTTGCTCTGGGCTCTTTGGATACAATTCCAACGATCCGTCTCTTCAATTTGTCATCAATTTTCCTCTTGCGGCCACGTCCAGGGAGGTTGGCTACTGTCCCGTGGGTCTTGAACTTCTGAATAATATGAGCCACTGTTGTCACAGGAACTTCAAGCTGTTTAGAGATGGTCTTATAGCCTTTACCTTTAAGATGTTTGTCTATAATTTTTTTTCGGATGTCCTGGGACAATTCTCTCCTTCGCTTTCTGTTGTCCATGTTCAGTGTGGTACACACCTTTTCACCAAACAGCAGGGTGACTACTTGTCTCCCTTTAAATAGGCAGACTGACTGATTATGAGTTTGGAAACACCTGTGATGTCAATTAAATGACACACCTGAGTTAATCATGTCACTCTGGTCAAATAGTTTTCAATCTTTTATAGAGGTACCGTCATTTTTGTCCAGGCCTGTTTCATTAGTTTGTTTTTTTAAATAATTATGTTAATCAACAATTCAAAAGTAATGGCTGTTTTTGATTATTTAATTTTCAATAAATTTTTATTTATTGTTACTTTTGTGAGTTTCAAGTGATTTCAGTGAGAATTGTGGGTTTTTCCTTCTTTAACTGAGGGGTACCAACAATTTTGTCCACGTGTGTACTTGTCCTGATTATCCTGGGGTCTGTTTCACAAAACAGGTTCAACAAACTCTGAGTGTAACCCCGAACTCTGAGTTGATCAACTCTGAGATAGGAAACTCTGAGTTTTCAGTTCCAGAATGGCTGATTCGAGTTGGTTTCACCCAGAGTTAAGCGCGTGCACCACAACTCTAAAACAACAGCATTAATGGAGCCCTGATCCAACGAGTCACCATGGCAGCAGGGAAGTGGAGGGCTGCATTTTTGAACTGGAAATCTTAACGTGCTCATATAGCGAATTTGAACACGTTTTTAGAAAGAAGTGCAACACCGCTGCAACCTCAAAAGAGAGAGAGTCGACATGATAGAACATTGCTGCCCGAGTCAGTACATAAGTTGAAATGTAGTCCTTTGTAATCACAATAATATTATAGGGAAAACTGTTTGAATGGTAGCCTATGAAGTTATTTCATTTAGGTGCAATCCTATAGGGGGAGAACCGCACGTGGCAGCAGCTTAAGATGACAAATAAAAACATTGTTAATAGAAGTAAGACCTAGTCATAATCTCATGGAAGTACCTCATTTTGATCATGTTTCACATTGTAAAGTAGCTGAAATATAAAGTGGCTGTTTGACTGTGCAGTTGTTTTATTGTACACTTATCCTAAATGTCTGCATCCATATGTTCTGTTAAATAGTTAAGCCTATTTAAACTAACACAGACTTCTACTCAGCCAGCAGAAAGAAAGCAGATGTGTGTGTGTGTGTGTCTATATATCTATATATCTATCTCTCTCTCTCTCTCTCTCTCTATATATATATATATATATATATATATATATATATATATATATATATATATGTATATATATGTGTGTGTATATATATGTATGGCATGCCGTTTAGGAAATTATATATATAATGAAAGTCGATATATATATAATGAAAGTCGATATATATATAATGAAACTTGATATATATATATAATGAAAGTCGATATATATATAATGAAAGTCGATATATATATAATGAAACTTGATATATATATAATGAAACTTGATATATATATAATGAAACTTGATATATATATATATAATGAAAGTCGATATATATATATAATGAAAATTGATATATATATAATGAAACTTGATATATATATAATGAAACTTGATATATATATATATATATATATAATAAAAGTTGATATATATATATAATGAAACTTGATATATATATAATGAAACTTGATATATATATAATGAAAGTCGGAATATAGAATGTTCAGATTTTCATTCCATCTATTCAAAGTTTCATTCCATATATTCAGACTTTTTCCTACTGAGCCCTGGAAGGACATGGCAAACAAAAACAGGAACCTTATTGGACATTTGCTCTTCAGATGAGCTCTTCTGTGATTATCTATCTGTCTTCATGGTTGTCACAGGGAACGGCGACTACGTTTGAGAAAACAGGTAATTTTTAGAGATGTTTTGATTCTGAACACTGAACGTGTTAGCATTAGCTTAGCTACTTAGCTTCGACTACATTTGCATCCCTACATAGCTTAAAGGTTAAACAACTGCACCATATGTTGATGATAATGATAATATCTATGTTTATCTTTATAGCTGGTCTTAAGGCTAATTACGAGGCAGAGGGCAGCTGCTGCCTGGACACATCCATGATCACGCCACTGGTGGGACACAATTGTACTGGATTTCAGCTGAAGGCTGCTGTTCTGTCCAAACTGAGACATTTTTATTGTGACATACCCTCCACTGTTGTTAGCTTTTGATTCAATAATTTTTTTTGAGATGAGGAAATCACTATTGCATGTTTCTAGTTAAATACCCTACTTTTATGATTTATCACTAAAGCATGCACTTTTTATATTTTCCATCAATTTCACCCAAAAGTTGAATAACTATTTGTGAGCAGTGTATGTAGACACATAATAGAAGCACATTTCAATAATATGTCTGCTGCAGTAGTGCAGTTTATCTACCTAGATTGGTGTAACAGTAAAAAAAACATATGCTACTGATGTTTCTGACTAAAATCTGCTTGAAAAGCACAACTGCTTATCTGTCAAAATGTGTGTAACAAAAGTGTGCACTGAACACTGAATAAAGTCTCTGTAGATTATAGACAAAATTTGCATCTCTAATCACAAATTTCTGTTTATTCACCCAAAGTGCATGGGTAAAATACAAAACAGGTGAAGTACTAAAAAAGATTTATTTTCTAGAAAAGCCAATAGTCAACAGTGCAGTTTAATTCGGGGACAGTTGCTCCAGCACCGACACCATGCGTCCCATCAGTGCAACCAAGGTTTTCATTCATCTTCTGGATGTTCTGGAGAATGGCAGAGGTCACGTCTTGGTGTCTTCTGATCTGTTCCAAGAACCGTTCCTCTGACCTCTCCAGACACTGCAGAGGATCCACAGCAGCTTCCTGGTTCCCTTTTCCTGCATAAAAGCACCAAAAAGTACTAGTTGTCAGTAATTATTTTCTATTTTCATAAACACAGTTAACTTAAAGTAAATGTTCTATTTTGTGATTTTAGGATGGGTCAAAAGATAACATACTGATCATGTTGATGTCTGCATAGTCTAAACAGATCTTACTTGATTTGGTCTGTAGAGAGGAGGACGGCGTGGAGGAGCTGCAGGACGGAACCAGTAAGCTGCAGACTAGTGCTCCTGGTAACTGGACCTCATCATCCAAGGCCGACAACTAAATAAAATGAACAAGACATGCTGTTGATAGCATCTGTAATACAAATGATTTTATCCATTAACTGATTTATTGCTTTGTCCATACAATGTTAGAAAGTGTTACAAATAATACCTGTAATAATTTCCAACAGTGATAAATGCCTTGTTTTATTTTACAACAAAAAAGACCAAAAGCATCTGTGTATAAGAAATCAGTGCATTGGATTTCCACATCTGCAAAGCTAGAAAATCACACATCAGAATTTTACCTTGAAATTATGAAAATAGCTGCAGATTACCAGTACTCTTTACTTCGTTGTGTTAACTTGATCATTTGAATCAGTTTTTTAGACTTGTATTACTGATACGAAACATAATCAACACATAAATTAAAATGTGTTCGCAAAGAGTTCACTGGTTCTTCAAGGGAATTTCAATGATAACCATATAGTTCAGTAATATGATTAATGGGTCATTGTGTAACAGCGTGGGAGGTTCTGAATACAGGTCTTGGACTGAAATATTGCTGCTGCTTTCCTCCGGTTTTATAAGGAGTTGTTTCATAGCTTGTTAGCTTACCAGCGGCTAACTGGCTGGCAAACAATAGTTCAAAGCCAACCTCTAATCACTGATCCGGTGTCCGGACCGCGTTAGCTGGCGGAACGTTCATAATACTGATGTGGGACTGTTGTAGCTAGCGTATTCATAGTAGGATAACAGCAGGATGTTGGAGAAATAAAACTTACCATTATCAGGATCGCTGGTCTGCATGGCAGACTCTTAGCGCATCGCACTGCTTGAATGTCTGTGTATTTCAGGCCGATTTCAAAATAAAACTCAATAAAATTCTCGTCCGGGTGAGTGTCCTTCATTGTCGCTTCGCCATACGGACATGTCCCTTCCAGGGCTCGGTAGGAAAAAAGATTTGATATATATATAATGAAAGTTGATATATATATATAATGAATGTCGATATATATATATAATGAAAGTTGATATATATATAATGAAAGTCGATATATATATAATGAAAGTTGATATATATATATATATATATATATATATATATATATATCAACTTTCATTATATATATATCAAGTTTCATTATATATATATCGACTTTCATTATATATATATCAAGTTTCATTATATATATATCAAGTTTCATTATATATATATCGACTTTCATTATATATATATCAAGTTTCATTATATATATATCAAGTTTCATTATATATATATCGACTTTCATTATATATATATCAAGTTTCATTATATATATATCAAGTTTTATTATATATATATCGACTTTCATTATATATATAATTTCCTAAACGGCATGCCATATATATGTATATATATATATATATATATATATATATATATATATATATATATGCCGTTTAGGAAATTATATATATGATGAAGGTACGAATATATTGAATGAAAGTCGATATATATATATATATATATATATTGTTGTGAAGCATGGAGATATGAGATCCCAGAATCAGCCACAAAGGGGAGACTCTGACAGAACAACAGCTAAATAAGGGAACATTGTGATATTATAACCTGTGATTTAGGATCAGATTATGCCATAACCTAATGAATGAGTTTGAACTAACCAAGTGTCTATTCTTACATTCTTTAATGTTGAAACAGTGTAGAAGTCAGAACAGCAGCTCACTGTGAAAACTGATGTGTTTGACAGATTTGACCAAAAAGAGGAACTTATGCGTTATGAAATGGGAATGCTTTTAAGAGTTTTGATTTGACTACTGTTAAAATAAGAGGGTTTTAACTTTGTATTGAGGTGAGAAGTCACGAGTTAAGTGAACTAGGGTCAAGCGTTCACAGTAAAGGTCACTAGACTCAAAATAGATTGGGTTTTTTTTTTAACAAGTCTGTACACATTGTCCAAAAGATTGCACAATGGGATGCCAGCGACAGTTAGAGGCTGACATCCGCTTTTCCATTTCCTGATCAGGAGCCTGTGCTGAGTTGCAGACAGGAGAGATCAGGGGGGGGCAAGATGGGCTGTCTGGACAGTCCAAAACAGACAGTTTCAGTTCCTTAAAAGTGGAGGTGATCATGCGGTCAGTGTATGGGGCAAGTGTGTGAGTTGGGAGGGGGTAAAGATACAGTAAACTATAAATTACATCTGATCGAGACGCAAGTGGGGAGATTGTTGCGGGTATCTGCCTGGGTGCAATCCGGACATTAGTCCGAGCACGGGGGATGATTACCACGTAACTCTGGTTGAGTGGAATAACTTGGTCTGCTGAAGGAAGGACTGTTCTGATGGAATAATGGACTAAAGGAACTGCATCTTATTCGTTGTTAAGGATTACAGGATTGTGGTCGGGACTTGACAATGGACTGATGGAGTATCACTGGATTCTATTATTTCCAGAGGAATAACACCTGAATGGATTAACAAAGTTTTTTTTCCTGGCCCAAAACCCCAAAACTGGATTACATGCAGACCTGAAATTTGGACTAACGCTCTCTCCAGCTTCCCCCTGGGTTCCTTGGTGGGCTCAGGTGAGCGGCCGGGTGGGGCCACACCCGCTGTTCTACTCCCTCCAAATTACCGTTACATTAGGTAACACGCATTCCCCTTTTTTCTTAAGAAAGCATAAGACCAGTAGGGATATGGATTAAGGGTGGTTTGAATATTATCTAATGTTTGATTATTTGTCTGATGATTTATTGGCTATGCTTGTGCCCTGCTAAAATATATCAATAAAGCATTATTCTGCAATTAAAGACAACAAATTGCAAGTGCTATTTTCTTTTATTATTTCTTAAATTCTATTTCTATTTTGTATTATCCCTGAATAAATACTTATACATCTAGCTCTTGATGTAATAAGTTAACTTACAGCGTGCATGATAGTAGCAAGGTTCTGAAAGGTTACCTAGTCATAGGGGTCAGGTTGGCCCAGTATAAACATATCCTAGAGGTTGTCTATATGTCCATAATCTCTGAAATAAACCTAGCAACTTAACAAGTGCCAGATCTATGAGAGGAAAAGCTGCCGTTAACAGGTGTATCTGGTGGTTAAATTTAGCTATACCGAAGTGGCTACTCGGTTAAATTAATTATCAGAGGAAGTAGGGATAGGCATCTGGATGAAGGCAGTGAGACAGCTAGGCGAATTTTCCTCGTCAACCAGCTTAACAGTTCTGCAGCATCCCTCTGAGTAAGACCTCAGGGGGCAGTAGGACCGGACCCGAAGGATGGAGAGCTGGTCCGGTGATTCCCTAACAGCTGAGTAAGTTAATCAGGGGGTCACTGGCCCTGAGGATCAACAATATATATATATATATATATATATATATATATATATATATATATATATATATATATATATATATATATATATATATATTATGGCATGCCGTTTAGGAAATTATATATATAATGAAAGTCGATATATATATAATGAAACTTGATATATATATAATGAAAGTCGATATATATATAATGAAAGTCGATATATATATATATATATATATATATATAAAATAATACTTCACAATTTAAAACTACACAAAATGTTTATCACAGTTAAATATCTGAAACAAATTATCACAGATTTCTTACAGCTTAAATATCGAACTAATATGTTCCAAATCTCACACTTGATAAGTGAAAGAGGTTTACAATTCAGTATAAACGCTAGTATCGTCAGGGGCTGAAATTAAGTATGTCAAAGCAGCTTCGCCTGAAATTCACTGAATACTGGCGTCAAGTACGCATTAACGTAAGTGAACTAGCATTCCCTAACCAAGCTTCTTCCATGATTTTCTAACTGACAGACATACAACACAAACGTATAGGCTGATGGTTAATTAACAAGTTAGCATTGTCTAGTTGTTTTATGATTTAAAAAAAATTGCTAACCTCTCCTACAAACCTGTGTCTCACCGTTTTTTTTGTCATGGTCTACAAGCCAGGTCATGACAATGTAATTTAAAAACATCTACTCGGTATCAACGTTATTTGTGAACTCACCTCTCTGTGGTACGTGATGATACAGTGGCTCCGGGGTGTCGGTGTTTAAGGTGTTCGTGCAACGCCATAGTGCTACCATGGAATGACAGTTGAGCTCCACATAATTTGCATTTAACATGGTTCGCTGGTTTATTTTCAGTGAAATGTTCCCAAACTTTGAAGCTTTAGGTCGGAGTTTTTGAGTCTCTTCTTCCGTCCATTCCGCCACATTTCGTGCATTCTTCTTCTCTGTTTCCTTGCGGGATGTAAACGGCGAGCGATACTGCCCCCAGCACTTCCTGTAGTGCACTGCAGTTACAGATGAGCATGAAGTGACATGTGTGTTTTTATCATACAGCAATTTACAACAACACGACCAGTCGACACTTAAATTTTCATGTCGACAAATTTTTGTTGTCGACAATCGATTACGACAACAATCGACTATGACTAATCGTTGCAGCCCTACTTTACAGTATTATGGTGGTTGTGTCTTTCTCTACACAACAATCCCCTATGTAAAAACTACTGTATTGGCCCGAATATAAAACGATATTTTATTCTAGAAATCGTATTCTCAAAAATGGGGTCGAATTATAATCGAGGCCTAGATTGTCGTTACACATCCGCGCTGCAAGATGGAGCTGGTGTTCTGCCGAAAAAGCACCCCTGCCGAAGAAAAAAAACCCTGCCGTAGAATGGTAATTTACTCTAATCCTAACACACACATTACTTTTAAATGGCATCACAGTGAACGCATGCGAGCAGGATCTGGTGTAAAATGGAGGAACAACGCGACTGTCTTGAAAAAAGGGGCTCTACAGCTGGACAAGTGAGCAAACAACAGAGGCGAAGTTATGATGCCAACTTTAAATTGATGGTAATCAATGCGGCAGAGTCAGCAAACAACTGCCAAGCAGCCAAGAAATATGGTGTGACAGAGTGCCACGTTCGACAATGGCAAGCACAAAAACAACGCCTAAAGAATGCCAACACTATGAGAAAAGCTTTCCGCGGTCCCAAGAGTGGACGCTTTAAAGAGATTGATAGAAAGGTGTGTGAATACATTACTGAAAAACGGAATGACGGAATGCCCATCACCAGAGCCGTGATTCAGCTAAAGGCATGGGAAATAGCTAATGAACTAAACATCCCTCCCACCGAGTTCAAAGCGAGTCTCGGCTGGTGTAAGAGAATGATGCGGCGAAATGGATTAGCGTTACGACGCAGGACAGGACTTGCCCAGCGCTTGCCCTCTGACTTCAGAGAAAAGCTACTGTCATATCAGCGGTATGTGCTTGGGTTAAGGAAGAAACATGACTATCCCTTGGATCAGATGGGCAACGCTGATCAAACACCTGTTTATTTTGACATGCCATCATCTGTCACTGTGGAAAAGAAAGGAGAGAAATCCATCCTTGTCAAGTCGACTGGTAATGAGAAAAGCAGGATTACAGTGATGTTGACGTGCCTTGCTGATGGTACAAAACTGCCCCCATATGTGATTTTAAGAAGAAAGACAATACCCAAAGAGCCCACGCCACCTGGTATTATTGTTCGTGCTCAGGAAAAGGGCTGGATGGAGACAGAGCTCATGGTGGACTGGCTCAAGGTTGTGTGGGGCCGACGGCGGGGGGGGGAGGCTCAGAAAAACAAGAAGCATGCTGGTGCTGGACGCTTTTCGTGGACACTTGACCGAGCCTGTCAAAAAGCAACTACGCTCTATGAACAGTGACCTAGTGATCATCCCAGGGGGGATGACAAGCCAGCTACAGGTGCTTGACGTTGTTGTCAACAAGCCATTTAAGGATAGCCTGCGCAAGAGATACACAGAGTGGCTCCTGTCTGCAGATCACGCACTGACGCCGACTGGAAGGATCCAGAAGCCTGCTGTACATTTGCTCTGTGGATCCTACAGGCAAGGGATGCTGTTTCCTCAGAGAGCATCATCAACGGCTTCAAGAAGTGCTGCGTTTCCAACGCAATGGATGGCAGCGAGGATGATGTGCTGTGGGAGGAGGCGGGGCCCGCGAATGAGGAGGGGAGTGAGCCCAGCGAGGCAGAAGACCTCTGTGAGTAATGGACTGTAGTCTATTCTGATCAACTTATGATGAGCCAAAGGACACTTTGCACTGCTGTTTTTTCACAGTCTGACTTGTTAATGTTCTTGAATAGCACTTGACATTGATGGTTAATGCAATTTTTTGCACTGTTATTACATCAATGATGTATTGCACACTGTTTTGTAGCTGTCTAGTATGTTTTTTTATACTGAATTGTTAATGTTCTTGAAATTGAATAGAACTTGAAAATGATGGTTATATAGTTATTTACATCATTAATGCAGTTATTAAACTTTTGAGGCTACTTATTTGTTGCTTATTCACTGATTCATAGCCTCAGATTTTCAGAAAAAGAATACAGTTATTATTAAATACTGTAGTACTGCCGTATTTCTTGATCTTAAATACCGGTAACATTGAATGTTATCTCTGTGTGAGTTTTCTACAATAATTGTACAATAAAAAGTTGTTTTATGAGTAACCTTATTGTCTTCAACATATTTTTATTTTTCCAAAACAATATTTGAAAAATAGGGGTCATTTTATAATCAGTCGTCTTATATTCGGGCCAATACGGTATGTAATAGCTATACCACTCCTGAGCAAGATGAGTTGTTGAAAATATTTTTGCTATTTTGCAGCAAGGTGGAGAGTCTGTGGAAAAGTCATGGAATGTTCTATTGAGACTGCTCAAGATACAGTCAAGGCATATGTGGCACTGGACAAAGACCCCTGTGGCAAATCTAATGTTGAGGAGCCAGGACTGCAGCATCTTGGTGAATGAAGGACCATTTCTCTATGAAACCTGAACGACTACCGACCAGCTGCCCTTGCCTTTCATGTGATGAAGGTGCTGGAGATGCTGGTCTTGACCCACTTGAGGAGGCAGGTAAAATCATCTGTGGACACTCTGCAGTGCACCTACTAGCCTCTTTTTGGTGTGGATGATGCATCTACCTGCTGCAGCGTGCTCTCTCACATCTGGATGTTGTCGAGTGCACTGTGAGAATCACATTCTTTGATTTCTCCAGAGCACTGCTGCGGGTGATGAATTTAGACATGCTTGTCATCTCCTGGATCACTGCTTACCTGACAAACAGACCACAGTTTGTCTGTCTGGGCAGTGCAATGTCTGATGTGGTGGTTGTGCTCCACTGGGAACTGTACTGTATCCTTTTGTGTTCACTTTATATACCTCTGATTTTTAGCACAACTCTGGGAGCACACCATCAGAACCACCCTCCCCAATCTGCAGGACATTAACAACAAATGATGCAGCCACAGACTGTTCTCTCTGCTGCCGTCACAACGACGTTACGGCTGCCTGAAGGCAAGCACAGAGAGAATAAGAAGGAGCTTTGTCCCACAGGCTGTTCGCCAGCTGAGTCTGAAATACTAGACTCAAGAGACAATCAACCTGCAAATCCTATCCACTGTACTGTTTACTTTTCCCATTGGGTGTGTATGTGTGTGTGTGTGTGTGTGTGTGTGTGTATACATAGTATAATGTGCAGTGCAATGCATTGTGCACCTATTCCAGACCGAAACAATAAGAAATATATATATACTCAGAGTATGAAAGGAATAGGTACACAATGCATTGCACTCCGCATTATACTATGTATAATTGTGTTTGTGATTGTTATACGGCTAAGAAAGATGGGCCAACTCTTCCTCGGTGCAACACATTTATTTAGCAGGAACTGCAACAAGATGCAAAATTATCATTACTACAGGAGCTTGCTGCATTTACATTGCTCAGATCACCGTACTGACTAGGCTTCCTCTACATTACATTTACCAGTACTACTGAACAAATATTAGTACTGTAAACACAATATTCCCAAAATCACATATAGCTGACACAAGTTGCACAATTTTACATTTTTACAAAGATGTAAAAATGTTTATGAACTCAGAAAAACCTTTTGTCTCTTAACCACTGCCTTTACCGTGTTTTTAACTACAGCTTAAGGACATATGAATTATTTTTATGAACTGTATTCATCTTGTTTTATCATTACTGTAACTTATTGAGAACCAATTTACCTGTAACTCATAAACACACTTAAGTCACTTAAAGCATAAGGCAATGTACCATGTGTGACAATATGACTAAGTAGTCATATTGTCACATTACACATTACATTAGCATTGAAGTAGGTCCACATGAGAACACACACGCTTAACTTGACACACAGCTCATGTGCTTATTACCGAAAACCTTCTAAAAGTTTATTTTACATGTCTTTTCACACAAACTCATGCTTGTACATTACTTTTGTGCATTTCTGGACACATAGCTTATGACTTCTACCTTGTACAACTCTCAACTTTGTTTCCGCTACAAACCAGATTACCTGCAACAAGATGCAAGATTATCATTGCTACAGGAGCTAGATGACTTTACATTAGAGGTGGGCGGATCGATCCAAAATATCGATAATATCGATCCCAGCATGGGTATCAATATCGAATGATACCAGTGCTGCGATATCGATACTTTAGTTTCACTTTCCGTCGAGTATGTTTGAACTGGATGCTTCCATGAACAGGCGATCTGCCTGTCAGAGATCCTCCATCTGAGGAGCAGCTGCTAATCCTCCTCTTGTGATTGGATGTTGACCGTCATGTGAGTCCGCGGCGCCAGACAAACAAGCAAGCAGGCTCAGCTACATCATAAATCATAGTGATGGAAAGTATAACTTTAATTTCTTCTGTGACTCTGTCAGTCTGTTCCTGTCTAATTTGTAGAATGAGCTGTTTAGCTGTTGTATGTTCCTTAACCAACACTGAGGAAAGAGGAGGCAGAGAAGGAGACAGACTGAGACACAGCTGATGATCATGTTACGATATGGTGGAACTGAACCCAAAGTGAGAGCTACGCAGAGCAGGCAGCAGACAGGTCGAAATTAAACAGGTTTTATTCACAGAATGAATACCAAGTTACTATAATGCCATCACTGGCCAGAAACTCACAACCGGAGAGGGAGGGGGGGAGGCAGGCTCCCGGAGGGGCGGCAGTAGAGGGGGGAACGCGCCGGCGCTCACGGCGAGCCACGGAGTGCGGCCACATCCTGCAACTCATCTCATTCATACAGATCACCTGCAGCAGCCCTGACAGACTGCAGGCAGGAAGATACTGAACCAGAGACAATTACAAAGACTAATGCTGTAAAAAAATAATCATTCATCACAATCATGATTTTTAGCTTCTAACCACTGTAAGAGAACAACTGACCACCACCTTTACAATTTAAAAATGCGCTCCCCTCTTAAAAGACATAGTGCACTTACGTGTGCTGTTTTCTCTTTGTTTTCTCTCTGCTGTTTGGACTAATCTGATATGAGGACACTTTATCTTACTCTTTTAAATAAGTAAATTTAAGTAAATTTTGCTCTTACACTTGTCTGATCACTCAGCCACTGAGCAGCATGTACCGTAGTCTGTGCTGTGTGGTGTTCAGGGAACATCGGTAAATATTACAACATATCTCTGAAATATTAGAAAAGTATCGAAATCGATATCGATATCAAACTTTTTGACCAAAAAGTATCGATATCGTATCGAATCCAAAAAAAGTGGTATCAACCAGTGGTGTCATTAGGTCCATTTTAGGGGGGCTTCAGCCCCCCAAATAATTTTATGTTCTTTAAAAAAAAAAATTACAAAAAAATGCCCAAAAATTCAATATAATGTGGCCAGAATATGAGTTTAAATAAATAATCACATAACCTGTCATTATTAACTTAAATATGATCATAAATCTTAGTTTCCTTTCACTTCATGGTGGAAGGTAGAGAGTCCGAGTCAGTGCGTCGTTATCCAGTCTATTCCACTTCTTCATATAGAGCACGCCCACATTACTGAAATCCAGTCCACGTTTTCCCTGCAACCTAGGTTGTATTCGGTACCAAGCCGAGCTTAGCTAGACTGTATTCCCGTTATAAGGGATATACGGGAATACGGTCCAGCCCTCCTCCATTGACACATTTTGACAGGTTTTCAAGCTCCGAGCAGATCAGACCGAACCAATCAGAGCACCAGAGGCGGGAGTTAACGATGCGTCATCTTCAGGGCCGAGTTGGCGACTGCAACAGAGCGAGGTTTCTCTCGTGCGCTTTCCTCTGTTTTGCACGGGCTGAATTTGTCCTTAAAACCTCAACAAGAAGCAGCTCTTAAAGCTTTTCTTTTTAAAAAGGATATATTTTTAATTCCGGCAGGCTGTACGATAGAATGCGTAATGCTGCCCTCCACTGTTGAAAGGGAGAGCTTAGATTTTCCTCAGGACCCCTGTACGGCGAAGGAAGCTGTTAAAACTACAAAACATCATGGTGGAAAGGCAATTGTTAGGTCGCTTAGTGATTGCGTCACACATGTGTTACGCTGATTGGCTCTCTCCAATTCAAGCTGTGATCGGTAGTCCCGCCTCTGGGATAGATTTGGTTCAATGGAGCAGTTCCAGACTGACTTTATGTGTATTTGTAATACACAATATAAAGGCTGTCTGGTCCCCAGGCAAATTCGGTACCTGCAGCATGTGTTTACTGGGAGGAGCACACAGAACCGACTAGAGCAGTGTGAGAAGAAGAACGTGAACAAGAATGGATATACAAAATGTTTTCTGGAGAGTAAGTATTCATCACTACTGATAGTAACAGTAAGTTAGCTCCAGCCCTCCAGCTCGCAGCAGAATATTCTATGTAATTAATGAACCAAATGTTTCCTGTTTGACAAATAAAAATCTGGCTTGTACACTCTGTAGAAGAGAGTCCCTGTACAGGAGGCAGCGTGAGATGCTGCTGTATCTCTGTGCATGTCTTACCTTTGTTGTTTTGTGGTCAAAAGTGACATTTCATCTCTAAAAGAACGCTGCTGCTTAGCTAGCTATTTAATCTGAAATGCACTGTGAAGGTTCTGGTTGTTTATAGAGTTAGGTGTGCACTCTTTTTTTTTTTTTTTAACCATATGCTATCTTTGGGGTGACTTCCTTCTGGAGCATCAGCTCCAGCATCAAATGCACACAGTGAAACAGGAGCTGAGCTCATTCACGTATGATTATGTGAATAATGATAATAATAATAATAACAATAATAATAATCACTCCACCACCCCTTATTGACCTGTCGGAGTCAGGGCAGAGGAGCAGATAGAGGGGGAGGGGAGAAACCTCTACTGGAAAGTTGAGTCAAAAAGACTTCACAGGATAGAGTCATTTGTGATGCAGACAGTCTTGGATTTTTATGGAACTTGACATGGATATGAAATATGAAACATTTCAGTCCAGATGCACCATATAAGACTTATTTAACTTAAACTTTTATTTATGAGAGTAACGATTGGAAAGTGGAGAAAGCCAAGAGAGAGATATATAAGCCAAATCAGCCCGGCCCAAATACAAGTCATAAATAAATAAATAAGGTCACATTATTATACACCATTATGGGATAATACTATAACCTTAGTTAATTTATGCTGATAGAGAATACATTGGACTTCATGACAGTTATCTGGTTCATGTGATAGACCTTGCAATAGTTTAAAGAAAAGGAGAAAAACATAAACCAGGTCAAAATATCAGGATTTTGACTGTTACCACAGCTACCATTGTAACATAAAAATCTTTGCTGCCCATCACCATCAAAATAAACTATAGAGGGTATGAATATGATGTAAAAACATGTCTGTTAGCATTGCACCATTCCATCAGCAGCAAAACCAGTGGGATTTCTTAAGTTTTTGTTGAAGGTTCAATTTAAATTGTGCAAAATTTAAATGTAAACAGAAAAGGAAACCTTCAGCATTGCTCATTAATTGCCAAATTAATGGGAAAAAAACTTTGTTTTTTTGGTTTTGCTGCTGTTCCCATGATGGAACGCTAACTGGCATCTTTTGCTGATTTTGTACCTAATATGACTACCTTCTATAATGCTCTGTTTTCACTGGTTGGACTGAACTAAGACCAGGAACAGTCTGACTCTAGAGGGAACACTCTCCTCTATTATGACTAGTAAAATGGCTGGTTTGTAGCCATGCCATAAATGGGAACCCACCCCAGAGATAATCAAGGCTTCAAAAACGGCCACCAGGGAGGACAACATGGCTCACAAGAATTCATTTTTCCCTGTTCTTTTCCTGTTCCTGTTCCTGTTTACAATTGTGCCATTTATTCTGAGTTTACAGTCTTTGTTATTTATTTTTGGGCCTAGTTAATAAGTTATTCATTCATTTAGTCCTGGGTTTAGTCCATGTCACTCTGCTCCTGTGAGGTCCAGTCAGATCTGGTTTAGTCCTGATTTTAGTTCACGCCCTGCTCCTGTGGGACGGAGTTTAGTGTCTGATTGTAATTCTGTTCAGTGAATGGATAATTTAAGTTATGAAGATGTTTTGTTTTTGCTTAAGCACTTTTTATTGTTTAGTTGGCTGATGTGGTCAACTTGAATCTGTTGAGTGTGTGCATTAGAATCCTCCAAGACAAATGTTACAAGTGGTTGCTGGAGTTATTTCAATTATGCATATATCTATGGAAAATGCTGAAATGTGTTGTGCACATCCAGCCACAGAACTTTCATCCATATTTTACATGAAGAGCAATTTTCAATACTGCCTGCCATTGCTCTGTTTTTTCTGTTTTTTTATCTCAATATATGTTTTTTTTACTATCCCTTAATGTTATCTCTATAATAAGATTTTAACAAAATGTTCTTAAAATACACTAGAATGCAGGAAATAGGATCAATAACTTTCAAAATTTTCTGGGGGAAGGCCACCAGCCCCCCCGTCAGCATCCCGCATAAACCAAATCTCACTCTAAGGTCTGGTCACAAGCTGGCAGCCCTGAATTATTGTGTTGTGAGCAAAAGTCATGGACACTGTGGTGTAAAACATTTACACAGTAAAGTATCTCTGAAAAAATCTAAATTGGTCCAAAAAGTGGAAAAGCAATTTCTCATGGGGGCTAAGCCCCTCCTGTCCTTAAAACCTAGTGATGCCTCTGGTATCAACCCATCCCTACTTTACATTGCTCAGATCACTGTACTGACTAGGTTTCTTCTATGGCATCAGCTACTGATCCCCAAAACACTGAATGCCCTCTGATGGCGTAAAAGAGTATTGCACCTTTCCTGAAAACATACTGTAACCCTTATAATAGCGGAAAACACACACAAAAACAGTAGTTAATCTTGTCGTTCACAACCTTAGATAAAATTAAATGGGGGGCAACTATTTTAAAGCATCGCTGCAGCACATTGTGCCACATGATAAACAAAGGTCTTGAATCTTGAATCTTGGTCATGCCACTTGCAGAAGTTCTCTGACGATTTGGCAGTTGGATGTATAAGAGATAGACAGGAGGATGAGTAACAGGCTCTTGTGAGTAATTTTGTAGAATGGTCCGGTAGGAATCATCTGCATCTTCATGTGGCTAAGACCAGGGAGATGGTGTTCTTCTTCTGGAATAAGAGGACAACTACACAGCCACTGCACATCCTGGGTGCAAACATTGCCATGGTGGAGGAGTATAAGTTTAGTCCACCTTGACAGTGGACTCAACTGGAGGACCAATACTGACACTGTATACAAGAAGGGGATGAGCTGCCTCTACTTTCTGAGGAAGCTGAGATCCTTCAATGTGTGCAGCAGAATGTTGGAGATATTTTATCAGTCAGCTGTGGCCAGCGCCCTGTACTTTGAAGTGGTCTGCTTCTTATTGTCAGTTATTGTCACAACTGACAATAAGAACAGACTGAACAAACTGATCAGGAAAGCCAGCTCTGTGATAGGCTGCAAACTGGATTATTTTGAAGCTGTGGTGGAAAGGAGGACTGTTCTGCTCAGCTGCCACAAGGACAAATACAGGAAATCTTTCCTGCCACAAGCAATAACTCTGTTCAGTACATCAACCCTAGCTGATAGGGAGCTCTCAGTCCTCTCTGCCTTATAGCATCTATTTCTAGTTGTGTAATTTTAAATTGAACACTTTTTTGTTTCATCTTGCACTCTTACACACTATTTGCACTACATTTGAAAAATGCAATATTTGAACATTGCACATTGTATACTTATTCATCTGTATTTATGATGGTGGGAACTGTACTCTTTGTGCTGTAACCACCAAATTTCCCTTTGGGGATTAATAAAGTATTTCTATTCTATACTATTCATTTCTGGAGAATGTAGACAAACCTTCTTGATCTACGGCCTCGAGCTTTAACAACAATGTGAGTTGGCCATGAGGTGCAGAAGTAACTGAGGGGCTGGTTTCTGAGCAATGGAAGGGAGTGGCTTTTCATACTCTAGTAATATCTATCCATCTATCCATTTTGTGTATACTGCATTATCCTTCGTAGGGTGGGACTGGAGCCTATCCCAGTTGACTTGGACTTGGACAGGTCACCAGCCGATCCCACAGCCACACAGTGAGACAGACAACCAAGCACCCACATTAACACCTACGGACAATTTAGAATCGCCATTTAACCTCAGCATGTTTTTGGACTGTGGAAGGAAGCTTGAGCACCCGGTGAGAAGTCATGCAGGCACAGGAAGAACATGCAAACTCCACACAGAAATACCCTAGGCTTGGATTGAAATCTAGGACCTTTAACACAGTGCTAACCACTATATGTACTGCCCTTCTATAGTAATATGGGCAGTCATATTTAGCTTGAGAAGTTAAACTTGGGGAGTTAGATGCCATTCCTGCTGAAACAACTGTTTCAACGTGGACAACAGTTACATCATTTTTCATGCAGTGAAAACAGCAAATGCCTGGTTTTAGCACCTCCTTTTCAACAATTCCAAACTGTTTCATATCATTGTAAATTACTTGGTTACAAATGCTGGGGTCAGAGTAGGACTGGCCATAAAATTCTCTGCACATAGTGTCTACAATTATATTTTCGTGTTAAAATTGATATGAATGTGAATTATAATTTCTAATTTTAGCTTTCTGTAATATATGATAGTTGCTGCACACAAATTGAGGTAAAAGTTCATGTCTGCTGTCCTCCCAGGCAGAGGAGTGAGAAACTGGCAAAGTTTTTGGTAATGCACTGCTGGCTTTGATGTGGGTAGAATTTTGTTATATAATTCATCCTGGAGATAAAAATACAAATTTGTCTCACTGTTTAACTAATATTGAGCAGTCCTTCCAGGATTTCATGAGTGTTTTTTGAGATTGTTGGTGCCGAAAATGCCTGAATTCACGGCAGCTTTTCTTAAAAAATTGTGATGTAAGTTGCAATGTTTTGAGCTCATTTGTTGTGATGAAATTGTGGGAGACAGTGACAATTGCTAAAAAAAAAAAAAAAGTTGCACTTTTTCAGCTTTTAGAACATGTTTCAACATTGTAATTGACTATATTTATTCCGGAATTAATTATTCAACGCTCCAACCCATTTACACAAAAGCTCATATGCCATGGTGGGAAATTAGCATCAGTCAGGTACTGGTTTAACATGAAGTGGTTGTGAGATTTAAGGCACAAAATAATAATTTATTGAATGAATCATATTTGGACATATCTGTCAGTACCCAAAAAAATTAATTTCACTTCCAGGCACACACATATTCACACACGCGCTCACGGCTTGTCACGTCAATTAACAAGGAAAGCATTCAGACAGCGCAGTACTCCACCAAGACTCCAACCAATGTTCATTACCTGACCTTGCGCTGAACACAGGCGTGTGTTATGCATGTGTACATATTGAATCGTATGACGTAAATATGTAGCAGGCGGTGGGAACTGATGGGACTCAGAAACACCCCCACAGTTTAATCAATTATTCCTTGTATCATTTCCAATACGTACACAGAGATGGATTTGTAATAGGACCGCAATGATGTGATCGTCAGCAGGCCGCTGATGTAGCACAGAAGCCGCGGAGATTGGTTGAATTCGCGTGAATTCGCGCTATCGCAACATCGCGAATTCCTGAAGGGACTGATTGTGGTACAATTTTTGGTTTCATTTTTTTATGTTGGTATGTACTTCTGCGTGACATTGTTATATGACAAATATTTCGGTATTTTATATTTCAATAAAGATGAACAAAAGAGAACACGTTATTATGACAGGCTAAAGTACATGGTAGTGTAGTGATGGTGATGCTGTGATTTTATACCTATATGAAATTTCGAAGCTTTACATGACATTTTCAACCCACAGTAATTTGGGCTGCAGCTGTAGGTTTGGATTGTAGTTTCCAAACCCACATTTCCTAGCATTTCTTTTTTCTGATTGTTGTTTAGTTAAAATGAATTCTTTGCTGACCATATGAAATATTGACCATTAAAGTTTTTTGTCAGGTGTAACTGTCGTTGGAATTTTCTGTCTCATTACGAAATTAAGCAACATGTCATATCAAACCTTGAGAAGCTGGGTAATGTCTTAATTAACCTACACAGGCAAAAAGGGTATGCACCCAGAGATAGAGAGATTGTTTTTACACAGGAGATGAAGTGTAGCCTACACTTATCTATGTAAGACGTCCTGAGAAGCAATAAAACAGATGACTTGATATGGCCTTGTAAATACATGAAGGAAATGTGGTGCTGGGGGTGGGGTGTAGGGGCTGTCACGTCATTGCTTATTAAACCCTCCAGCCCCACAGTATTGTCCCCAGTGACGTAGGCACCACAAACTACTTAAGCAAGTAGCCGGTTGCGGTAATACAACGAACAGGCTTGTTTTCACTCTGAGCTTCTCTGGTTACAGAAAACTACAGAGACAGCGCCGACACTCTGACAGAGAGAGAGAGAGAGAGAAAAGAAAAAATAGAGTGTTTGCTGATTGGTTGAAGCGCGTGCCGCACGCACAGTGCACGCACTTAAATATCCTGTACAGGCTCGTGCCAGTCAGCTGTGTCCCACTCCGCTTCTATTCCCAAAGGCACGTACGGACGAGGAAAGCGCCTGACGGCTTCAGTATCGTATCAGTTAAAGGTGAGGAGAGAAAACAAGTACTTGAATTATAAGAATCAGCCGCTACTATTACTACCACTACTGCGACTTATACTGCAATGACTGCAAGTACTATTAGGCTGCTACTGTCACGATACTCTAAGATTCACCCACCGCATCCTCACAGAGGATCGTAATTTACACAAAGAGAAACTTTCATCGCATGCTTTACATTTGTATTCAGAAATTTATTAAACTGATTTTTTTTTCATCTACAGAAAGAAGTAAAGTATTTGGTATTATTAGTTGTCATAGTAGATTTGTCAAAAAAGTATAATGTCTGCATAAAATGTTGGTCTTGCTCATGCTTTGTTCTTAGTCCATGGCTGCCCCCACACACAGCGGCTGCATGTGGATGCTGGTTCTGGGCACCTGTGTGTCTCTGGTGGCTGGCACAGACTGCGGGAAAGAGTGTGCACTTTGTGTATACCATCTGCTGGGACAACAGTCTGCATTTTCATCTCTGGTAGTATCAGTATATTTCTATTTTATTACTATAAAATGTCTTAATTTTTCCAAACACATCAGGAGACAAACTAATAGTTGGTAGGTTGTGATCTGTAAGATAACAGTGTGGTGTCTCACCCATGGTCATTTTTTTTTATTATTATAGATAAGTTAAGGTTTACATACTGCATTTCACTGTATTCTTATCATTGGTAGGTATTTTTCCTTCCATTTTTTTTCCTCTTTGCTTTGAACTAATCTCTTTCCCTGTCCTCTCGACTTCTCCTGAATCCTCGCCTCTCATCTTTTGATGACTGTCATCACGGTAATATTGAGTCTTAGGTTTTATGTCAATACTCAAAACTAGTAGTGCATTTTTTCTTCTTTCCATGTCCTCTTTCCCTTTCTCTGTTTTTCTTTCTTTTACTGTCATCTTGCGCCCATCTTTTTTTTAACCAGAGTCATGTTTTCTCAAATTTAGATTTACTCAGATGTTGATGTGTCAAATATATTGACCAAGTAACATGTTAAATTCTATTCTATTCTGAGGATATGGTGATGGTAAAATGCTCTCGTTTGTGTTTCTGTTATATGGACATCTTTTCATAACTGATGCACATTTATATGAGCAGCCAAAAATAGAATCTTCTTATGTGGAACAGAAGTTTAACTTGATATCTTATTTAGATACACCTACTCTATATTTATTCTAACCTTACCTGTAAATAATAATAATAATAATAATAATAAATAGTTTTATTTACAGAATTAATGAATTTATTTTAAACTTATTTAGCTTCATTCTCTAAATGTACACCAATATACGTATTAGGAGCAGACACAGGCACACAGAGCAGTCATAATTACAGAACTTGAATAATGGAAAGTGGGGCCACCATTCAATAATGTATTAAATAGATTGCTCTAATTTAAGATTTCAAAAATTCCTTAGCATTCTCTAAAAATAAGAACACAGACCATTTTTTTTTCTTTAGCCCAGAAATTTGGAAATCAATCTGTATTTCCTCCTTCAGTCGGCTGACCTGTCTTTACAATTATTTCTTGTTGTATGCATTCAATTTTAGCCACCAGAGGGTGCTGCTACCCTAACCCTCCCTCTGAGCCCTCCAGTTGTCAATATGTCCTCAATTCAATTTTCCTGTTCATTAATTCTGTCTTCATAAGCCAGCAGCACTGAAAGCTCAGCAAGAATCCCTCCTCCATGCTGTCAAACAATAATTTGCGATGGCTCAAATAGATGAAATCCAAAGACACATATGAGTGTTGAGAGCAGATAATCCAAACATTGTGCACCCCTCAGGGCCCTGCAGATACCTTTAGTCTGTTTATGATCGTGCTACAAGCGTTACATGGATTTTCAAAATTAATAGATGATTGGGATAAGTGAGTGGAAGAGTGGGTGCACACAGCTTTTTTTTATTGGAGGTATCTAGTTAGGAATAGACTAAGGCATAGTGTTTAAGGGGGGACTGTGTTTTTGTAAATTGTTAAGGCAGTAGGTGAAACATATTATGGATCACCTGATCTATCTATTGACATCCAGCTGACTGTTTCTTTCCTTCATACAATTGTGGAATGCAATGCATGCAAGATTACATTGTTTTTGAACATTGTGTTTCAGTCTCTTTTTCAATTTTGGTTACAATTCATTGTAACTGAAATAATAATAATAGTTTAATATTACTTCAGTAGGGAAATGAAACAGTTGTGGAGGATGGTCTACTCTGATTAAATGCTATTAAATGTTATTGGAGGACTAGACAGATGACCCAAACAGCTTATGTTCTCAGGTGTTTACCATCTCATTGCTGACTTTATTGTCACTTCATTGTGCATTGATGTAAAAATTGCAGAAATTTACAGTTACAATTAGATGTTGTTTTACAGGACAGCCAGTTTACCATTAGCTTTAAATCTGAAAAGCTCCTCTCTCATTTATTGTTTTATCTCCAATAGAGTTTTTTTTTTTTTAATAATCAGAAACCATTAAAAATAATATCAGAAACTAAACAGAATATGAAACCACATCCTGATTTTCAATCCTCAGTGAGGGCCAGAAATGTATTCATTTTTTTAGAAAGGATCCTGCATTTACTATATGGCAACACAATGTCTCATCTTTCACATTTCGCCTGATAAATGGCCACATGTTTTAAACTCCATGTGTACCATACTCTTTCTGGAGTCTAGAAAAGGTTTTGTACCATGGCATTTGTATAGACCAGCATGAAAAACTGTGTTCACCAATGACATTACTTAAAAGTTTTGCAAAAGACTGGAAAAGCCACAGTCATGTTGCAACATATATTTTGTTGATTTCTGAGATATGAAGCATATAAACAATTTACCAACTGTATGTAACTTCTACATGTAAGAACCACAACAACACTACATTATGGCTGCAACATGATCACTCACTAGCTGACATACTCATGCATTTCAAGAGATCTAAGTGTGGATTGTGAAAACTATGGTGAATTTTCAGGGATAATAACTAACTAAATAAATAAATAAATAAGTTAGTTAAAACTGAACATGTTTCACTCACCAAAGGAATCTTCAATGTTAGGTGTCCAGCTCCTTTTGAAATGAGAATGAAAGGGTTCTGTGACCTGATAAAACTACAACTAACTGGAAAAAACGCACATTGGTGATGAAAATCATACTATAAATTTTGATTTTTCCAGACATGCTCACTTGAGTGCAAAGGTGGGTTGGATAGCCAGAAGCTGCGCCTGTGCCAGGACTTTCTATTGGAAGAAGAAAACCTCATTCCTCTGGACGCTGACCCCAATCAACAGCAGGAACAGGAGTCAGTGGGCACCATTACAGCTGATTATGAGGACAAAGCATCACCGGAACACCAGATGGCGAAGAAATATGGTGGCTTCATGAAACGCTATGGTGGTTTCATGTCTCGCCGCTCCTCCTCTCCAGATGGGGCACTCGTGAATCCTGGAGTCCAGGATGAGCAAGAAAACATTGATCTAGAGATCCTAAAGATCCTTAATGCAGCAACCAAGCATAGCAGTGAGGGGGATGGTCAGGAAGGTGAGATAGTGAAAAGGTATGGAGGCTTCATGCGCCGGGCTGAAGGGGGTGTGGCACCAGGTGACCTGCTGGAGGCTATGTTAGGCCGTGGGCTCAAGAAGCGCTATGGAGGGTTTATGAGGCGTGTGGGTAGGCCTGAGTGGCTGGTGGACAGTACAAAGAATGGAGGGGTGTTGAAACGTGCCTGGGAGAATGGCAGTGAGCTACAGAAGAGATATGGAGGATTCATGGACTAGGACGCCTTAGTTATGATCATTAAATCCCTCGATCTCATCAGCACCCTTTTATCAACCGATCACCTTGTAGTCAGAACTTGATGGTGTTTCAGTCAACTTCCCAATCCCTATGCTAGTTACATTGTATCATCTGCCTTTGTATAATGTGCTGCTGTCTACTTCATTGGTTCAGCTTGTCCTGTAATGACAATATGTATATTTAAGCATTTGTTGTTCAGATATACACAGATCATTTTTGGTCTTATTGGTTTCCATGATGATATTATTTATTAAAACAATCTGTTGATCGAGGTGTGTTTGTTGAGACTATGATTTCATTAAATCTATCATCTTTGACTTTGTGTGTGTGTGTGTGTGTGTGTGTGTGTGTGTGTGTGTGTGTGTGTGTGTGTGTGTGTGTGTGTGTGTGTGTGTGTGTGTGTGCAAAGTCTAGGTTTAGAAGTGACAGATATATTCTACTCACAATGCCTTTAGACCTTAAAATATGCAAGCATTTGCTGTTTGTTTATCAATACAGCAAATAAGACACTTTTGTGCTTTCTGCAAAACTGCTACTATGATTTTTTAAAAAGTTACATAAATACAGCTCTTTCATGTACAGTTAATGCACTTGTTAGAATTTTCCCCAAACTTTTACAACTGATCTAACATGACACTTGATATATATCATTTTGTATTAACTAAGACATGCACATTTGTTTACTGACTGTCTACGATTGATGTTCCTATGTAGCATTTTGTTATGATAAAAATAGTCAACAAATGAGATGGTTAGTGCTGTGCATATGCAACCTAAAAGGTACGTCCAAGGCCAAGCCACTTTCAAAGTTGTCACTGCTGCTTGCAAAGCTTAATTAAAAATCACTGTGATAACAGAAGCTCATGAGGAAAGCAACAGATTTATCAACTCAGATCTTTCCCTATCTGGAATTTTGTGGATAGTCAGTGCTCAGAGTTTATAATTATTAGCAATTCATCAAAAGCTAAGTTTTTCCAGGAAGACAACTCAAAGTTCTCTACGTGGCAGGAACAAGAGTGCAGCATGTTTTAACTACGAGGCTCTGAATAGGTTAAGGCTCTCTAATAGGTTAAGTTATAATAGCCTATCTTAAATTCTGTGGTTGGTGTCCTTTTCGATAGGCCAAGAATTTTTGTTGGTTATTTTGCAGCATGTGTCTTCCTTTCTCAATACATAATACCCTTTCTACTAAGCTCATCTGTGACTGTGGATGCCTGCCACTTTAGTTCCTTACACGTCCTTTCTATCACACAGTTTCTCTTTGGCTGTATGAGAAATGTGTGTCCTCATGTATGCACTGTATATATTCTTCAGTAGCACACTGCAAAGTCATTGGGATTGTTTTTCACCAATCCCTTTTATATACTATAATGTGATCATTTAAATTTAAGACTCTTATATGTTGATGTAATGATCAGAACACTGTGAAAAGCATCAGAAATTTTATTAACAATATAAAAAATTATGCAGTTTGTTTCATTAAACTCTCTAGTAGTTGTAGTATCTGATATGAGGTATATGTATGTTGCTTCCACAATAGTTTTGGGATGCTTATGCAAGTTCTAGAAATGTTTATATAGAAGAGGCACCTGTGCCTGGGACTTGATGGAACTTGCGCACCCTGTATGGAGAAGTAGGCACCCGTTGCAGATAGAAATACTTTAAGAGAATTTTACATACACAAACCTATATAAGTGAGTTTTGAATTGTGATTCTGATAGAGATTCATTTATGGCTTAGAATCCCTCCCGGGCAGACCATGGTGTCTGATCAATCTGGTCTTCTCTGTAAGAAACTTATTGATATACAAACAAGCCAGTGTCAGTGAAGGTTCCCTCATCATCTGCACATCATCAGTGTCTGAGAAACAACAAGAACTTTGGCTTTACAAACAGGATCAGTTGTAGCTTCCCGTAGCCACCGACAACTTTAGCACACCTACTCCTGCATCACATTGACTCGTCATGTGAGTGTTTTCTCACAAAAAGGGAGCACTGGTTTGTTCATTGAGGCGGTTGTGTTTTTGCTGATAGGCTCCACTGTGCAGAATTATTTGTACAGACATGCAATGATGTGTTGAGGTTTGAAGCGATATTCTCTCTAAATTGTGTTTATTGCAGTGTCAAGGGCGTAAAGAGGGGGAGTATCATAGAGAAAAGAAATAAGAGAAATTAAAGTTGAAGTAAGACAATTAAAAGTTGAAATAAAAAGAGAAAAATAAGTTGAAGTAAAAAGAGTGTAGTAGTGGAACTAGTAATGATAAAGTGAGCTAAATAGCCTTAGATTAATGAAGATTAATGAAGACAGAGCCTGCATCTTCTCAAAGGTAAGACGTGTAAATTAACCGCTGCATGAAAGTTGGCTGGAAGAAACAGTAGAGTTTTTGTAGAAAAAAGGAGGGGAAATAATAACCCTGGGCCTAATTGAATTGGCAAATCGAAATAAAGACAAAAGAAGTAGAAAAAAAGAGGTGAAGTAAGAGAAGATAATCAAAAAAAAACATAGGCCTAAAGGACAACACAGTAGATAAAGTTTGAGAAAAGTGAAAATAGGGAGGGCTGAGTGAGTCCAGGAGTAAATAGTGTGCATTGAGCATGCATTGTGAAGTAATTAGTTAAATGATTTGTTTTTGAAGAAGCTTGGCCAAAGTGAGACGTTTTGAGAAGACAGAGAAAAATTATGAGTCGACTTTAAAATTTAGGATGAAGTGCTGTTGGCATCTTTTGGGGGATGATGCTTGTTTGCTTGGCGGTTTTTGTTTAGTGGACGTTCTGTCTCTGTGTGAGTGCTGTGTGGTGTTTTAGCTGTGTGTAGAAGGCTGTGGAATGTTTTTGTTTATGTGTAATTAATACATACACTGCCAAGCCAATATAAAAGGCGGACTCTAATATTTTGTGGGACTGGCTTTAGTTTTGAGTATAGCATTCATTCACTGTGCATAAGCTTCTGCAATGTCACAGCATTTATTTTTGTCCACATACACATTAATTTTTCACCAAGCTCTTATATTGATGATGGGAGAGTCAGACTGTGGTGCAGTCTTCTCCAGCATATCCCAAAGTTTCTCAGTGTGGCTGAATTCTGGACACTGTGGAGGCCAATCCATGTGCAAAAATGTCTCATGCTCCCTGAACCACTCATTTACAATGTGAGCCCATGAATCCTGGCATCGCCATCTTGGAACATACTTGTGCTGTCAGGGAAGAAAAACTCCCCCCCCCAAAAAAAAAAAAAAAAAGAAAGAAAGAAAAGAAAATAAAGAGAAAAAGAAAAAGAAAAAAAAAGGGAAGAAAAACTCCACTGACGGAAAGTCATTCAGCATATTCAGACAGTCAACTGATCTCATTCTTACGGAACATAATGTTGTTGAACCTGATCAACCCCAAATTGTAACCCTAACCCCCACAGGCTTATAGGAACTAGGCATGATGAGTGCGTCACTTTATTCGCCTCTCTTCTTACCCTGATGCACCAATCACTTTGGAACAGCGTAAATCTGGACTCATCACATCACATGACCGACCACATTTGTTCCTCACCACTGTCCTTCCAGGTTTTAATTATGTATTGGACAGTTCTTAACCTGATTTTAGCCGTTTTAGAAATCTATTTAGTTGTTTTCTTTGCTTGATACATGCCAATAATTGGACCCTTCTGAGACAGATTGGCATCCTTTCCATGACCACAGGATATGTCTTCTGACATGGTTGTTAAAGAAATGAGAAGCTCCTCGCTGCATCAGCGAGGGTTAAATAAGATGCTGCCAGCTGAAATGTGTTCATCACTGCAGTAATTATCCAGTGGAAGGCTCTTACTTATTTGCATAGTTAAATCCAGGCAGTGTATAATAGACTTCTTACTAAATATGTTTATACAGGTTGTGATTGGTTATAGGAGATTTTGTATCTCATAAGGAGAGCCATTTTTGCCTCTGTCTCAATGTTAAAAACTGTGAGCCCTTCTTCAGGGGGATGTTTATAAATCTGAAAACACATATGAGCTTCATACAGGACTTTTGTAAATTTGATAACACATGCAGTATGAGCCTCACAGAGGACGTTTATACATCTGATAGCCTTTTGCTGAGTCTAAGGAGGAGTGGAGAGACCAGCAAGTAAATTGTGTTTGTACAAGGACAAATAAAAATTTGATAAGAAAAACAAAAAGGGAAAAGAAAATCTTTTGATAAAGTCTATCAGAACTGGAAAACAAATTCTGATCATACATATAGGATTAGTGGATTGACTGGCTGATTGATGGGTGTGCAGTTTCTCTCTCTCTCTTTCTTTCTGTGTATGTGACTGCATTTTGATGAGAATTTGTCTGTACATCAACCAGCACTTTTGTAAATCTGTCACTGTCCAGGAGACTGCCTCAAGAATTTCCCCAGACATTTGTGACTCATTTACAAAGGCCAGTGGAAAAAAAAATGCCTGTGCGCTTATCCATCAGGACATCCACAGACTTCAGTCCATCTCTCCAGATGCACCTAACATCATTCTGGCGACAACTGCACACTAAGACACACGTTGAGAGACTTTCATCAGTACATTACATGCCCCACAAGACATGACAAAATCTTGGGTCTCTGTTACAATAATGTGAAAGGTGCATATAAATCCATCCCCCTCCCACCTCTGGAGTACCTGCTAGACCCTATTGAATTTGCTTATATAGCTAAGAGGGGCGTCCAAGATGCTGCTGCTACTTTACATAACTTTGTATTTAAACACTTGGAAGGTAGTAGGAATCATGCCAGGCTGCTTTCTGTTGATTTCTATCACCTTTCCACACAATCCAGCCTCACATTTTGTCAGAGAAGCTTGTTAATGTCTTTGGTGATGATGCATGTCTGCACCAGGTGATGTCAATCTCAAAGGTTTTAAACGCCCTGACTCATTTAAACTTGCCTCAACAATCAGCACCATGGGTTCTTCTAAGCAGTTTTCGAGAACACTGAAACTGAAAATAGGTGACGCTCACAAAGCAGGAGAAGGCTATAAGAAGATAGCAAAGCGTTTTCAGATGCCAATGTCCTTTTCGGAATGTAATAAAGAAATGGCAGTCATCAGGAACAGTGGAAGACTTTTGTAAGGAAAAATGGGCAAAGATACTGTACCTCAAACAAGAATTGGCTACAAAAGGTGTTTACAAGCTGTGATACTTGCCAAAGGGGGTGATACTTTTGCCATTGGAAGATGAACCCCTGTCTATTGAATGAGCCATATTTTTTAAAAAAAGCCTATATTAGGGGAAGTATTATGTCATATGCTACAGCTCAGAAAAAAGCTGCAACAAACAAAAGAACAACAAAATTTAGAGAGAACAGTACGACACAAATAGTTGCAATTTAGAAATACACCGACTAGAACTCTAAAAAAACTGGAAGCAGCTTGTTCAGCCTTAATTCAGTTGCTAACAAAAAAGGCAGAATCAACCTTTGCTAAACATAGCTTGGACGAATCAGGGAGTAAACCAGGCCAGCTATTAGCAAGGCTAGCAAAAGCCAGAGTGGACCCAAACACAGTATCATCATTTCTAGACAAAAACCGAGACAGTCACTACAAAACCAAAGACATTAACAGGATCATAAGGCAATTTTGTCAGAAACTTTACTTATCTGAATGCAACTGCAGTGATGCTAAAATAACTACATTTTTAAGCGGAGTGCCTCTCCCATGTCTGTCGGAGGAACAACAAAAACATTGAACACCCCAATATCTCAGAAGAAGACTTCTGCCCAGAATTCTACAAGAAACTGAGCCATCTAATAGCCAGATCACTTATGGACATGTTTGTCCACTCATTTGGGTGTAGTCACTTAGACCCACTTCGACTAAACCTAGCAAATATCAACCTCATCCTGAAGAAAAATGAACCATCAGATATCTATGGCTCATACAGACTGATTAGTCAAATCAGTGAAAACATAGTTAGGGTTAGAGAAGATTGATTTAATGACATTTAACTCTGTAATAAATCTGTCTTGGTTTTTAAACTAATTAGTCTCACAACAGGGAGTTATTAACGGGCTCTGCCAACCCAGATTTTCCAATATTTCTTTGTGGTAACAAAAAGAGGACATGAAATACACTTTTCAAACATGGTATGTAGGATGTGTTGCTTAACAACATGTCCCTGGTTTTGTCTCTTATGTAGACAGTTAATGATCAGCATATGTTCAGTGGATTCTTTCTTTGTTTTTACTTTCATTTAGTTTGTCTTCACATCTGAATTGCATTAAACAACTTCAAAATATTTCTTAAGTTGCTTTATGTCATCATCTGTCAAATTCTGACCATTAAACAGTGTAGATGGCTCAAAAAATGTCTTCATTGTAGTACATGTGTTTCTCTGATCATACAAGTCTTCCATTTCCATCATCCATAGCAGTTGCTACCCTACCTGTGGTCGACACATTTGAGATTTTCACATAAAATAATATTACAATATTGAAAAAAGGTCCAACCATGGTCCAACCTAATATTAAAAAAAAAAATCCAAAAAGCACAGAAACTCCAAGTCCCACAATGCCACGCGCAGCAGAGCAGACGCGCGAGGTTGGGAATGGTCGATTACCTATCACGTGACCGCAGTGGTTACTCCTGAGTTCGAAGAGGCAGTGCTTTTTTTCTCCCCGCAGGCTACAGAAACGGTTAAAAGTCTGTCGTGACATACCATCCAGCACAGCCGGCTACACGCACGCTACACAAACACAACAGTACGTTTGGGGCTCACGGAAACTGCCAACACACACTTCACTGTGGTTTTATCAGCTCCAGCTAGATAAGAACACTGGCAGTGTCGTAGATTTAGCCTATGTGGAGAGTAAAGGTCGCGCTGGAAGCTGATATACTGGGTGCCAACAAGGACATACAACGGATCACTGTGGATCACAATCGTTAGCTGTACAGAAGTTGTACCTTGGTAAGTTAACTGAAGTGCATTTTTAAGAAACAGATATTATCTGTGGGAATTCTGTATGTGTTTGCCAGTTTAACGCTTTTTTCCACAAAGAACTTTATTTGTGTTCTGCTTATCACATAGTGAACTGGGTCATAAAAGACTGACCAGGATGTCATTGGCAACATGGGGTTGATGGTATTAAACTGGAGCCAAACTTCAGAAAGAATTTACTCGGTTAATCCCAAGGAACAAACAAGTATAAAACGTAAACCCCTGTGTCCACGACTTATTCTATTGGAGCAAACAGGAGCTTTCTTAGTTTCATCACACTTACTGATTTCAGTGCATATAATAGTCACAACATGAAATTATTGACTAGATGTAGTTTGTGAGTTTGTAGACATTTTTAAGTGAATGAGTCATCTGTCATGCGTTTTACGTTCATGTCTCTTGCTGAAATTATTAGTCTACTTGTTGGTCGGTTAACAGAAAATGAATTGTCAGCAGTTTTGTCAGTGAATGTCTCCTAAGTTATTTATCGTAAAGACACTCCAAATATGCTACTTGCCTTGTGACCAGTTAAGTCTGAAGATGGCAATTACTACTGTTGCCAGCTTCTAGGGGACTAGGAGACTCTGCAGTATAAAATATCAAAAAATGCTCATTACCCATTGCTGCTACTCACACATAATAGTGGCTTAAAACATTGCTTATGTCTTCATGTATGTCTTGACCACGTCCTCTTGTAAAAACCTCGTCTGTTATAATTAACAAGTAATTCTATTTTCAATGAGGACTTGATAAAATCAATAATATTTTTAAAAATACAAAAAAATGGAAAGTCTTAAGAATTGAAACTTGGTAGACAGGAGATCCATGATGAAATGCTTGACATGATATCAAATTCTGCCGAAATAACACCACAGTGCAGCCATTTACAACACTACTAAGGTACACCATTACTTTCAAAAGCTTTTTTTTCCCCTGATGCATTTTCAGATGTCGACACACCTCTAATTGGCAGATGCACTGCAGGGTAGGTTGAACAGCTGCACACACAGTGTGAGACCTACAGCGACAGTGGTATTTTCACTGCATTTTCTGCAGGAGATTAGTTAGGAAAATAAAGGGTAATTAGTTCAGCAATCACCTTGTTTTCCATATTATGTTTTTTAGTTGTTACTCCTCCTAAATGCTAGCAGATGGAAACATGATTCCAAAGCTTAAATGTAAACCCTATGTAGCAAAACCGAGCAAAGAATTTTAGTGCAGGTACGCACAGCAGTTGATTGTAGGATTTTTCTTTTTTTAAGAAGGATTTTTCTTGTTGAATGGCAGTCTATGGGAATTTTTGATTCATGTTGAAAGTGATGAATATCTCAACAACTTGCAAAGCATCAGTACTTCAAAATGAGTGGCCAGTACTTCGCAAATCTCAAACTGGTAACAATTACACAACACACCACTCCACATCTCACCACTTGTTACACAACAAGTGGTGAGACATGACCCTAACCCTTATCCCATTTCAGCAATTGCACATATACGCAACAAAAATATAAATGCAACACTTTTGTTTTTGCTCCCATTTTTTTATGAGATGAACTCAAAGATCTAAAACTTTTTCCACATACACAATATCACCATTTCTCTCAAATATTGTTCACAAAATCTGTCTAAATCTGTGATAGTGAGCACTTCTCCTTTGCTGAGATAATCCATCCCACCTCACAGGTGTGCCATATCAAGATGCTGATTAGACACCATGATTAGTGCACAGGTGTGCCTTAGACTGCCCACAATAAAAGGCCACTCTGAAATGTGCAGTTTTATCACACAGCACAATGCCACAGGTGTCGCAAGATTTGAGGGAGTGTGCAATTGGCATGCTGACAGCAGGAATGTCAACCAGAGCTGTTGAAACAATCGGTTTGCATAACCAAAGGATTTCTGCACAAACTGTCAGAAACCATCTCAGGGAAGCTCATCTGCATGCTCATCGTCCTCATCGGGGTCTCGACCTGACTCCAGTTCGTCATCGTAACCGACTTGAGTGGGCAAATGCTCGCATTTGATGGCGTCTGGCACGTTGGAGATGTGTTCTCTTCACAGATGAATCCCGGTTTACACTGTCCAGGGCAGATGGCAGACAGCGTGTGTGGTGTTGTGTGGGTGAGCGGTTTTCTGATGTCAATGTTGTGGATGGAGTGGCCCATGGTGGCGGTGGGGTTATGGTATGGGCAGGTGTCTGTTATGGACGAAGAACACAGGTGCATTTTATTGATGGAATTTTGAATGCACAGAGATACCGTGACGAGATCCTGAGGCCCATTGTTGTGCCACACATCCAAGAACATCACCTCATGTTGCAGCAGGATAATGCACGGCCCCATGTTGCAAGGATCTGTACACAATTCTTGGAAGCTGAAAACGTCCCAGTTCTTGCATGGCCAGCATACTCACCGGACATGTCACCCATTGAGCATGTTTAGGATGCTCTGAATCCCCCATAAAACAAAACTGCACCTTTCAGAGTGGCCTTTTATTGTGGGCAGTCTAAGGCACACCTATGAGGTGGGATGGATTATCTCAGCAAAGGAGAAGTGCTCACTATCACAGATTTAGACAGATTTGTGAATACTATTTGAGAGAAATGGTGATATTGTGTATGTGGAAAAAGTTTTAGATCTTGAGTTCATCTCATAAAAAATGGGAGCAAAAACAAAAGTGTTGCGTTTATATTTTTGTTGAGTGTATTTGATTTCTTTCCTCAACTACTCCTTGCGTCTTAGCCCCTCCCACCAGAAATTCGATCAAAGGAGGCAAGGAGGAGATGGGACGAGAGAGGGTAACAAATATTTCACAAAATGAAATATCTCACCTTGAAGTCGTCCGTTTAAAGCAATGTCAATAGTTATGACGTGCGGCACAGCTGCATCACTTGTCCATTGTTTTATTATAACCTACCATATACAAACACTAAAATACATACACAGGAACACTGAATCCGATTCATAAGTTTACTGTTGTGGTGTAAGGCTCTGGCATTAAATATACTGCATTTATAGCTGGTAGTAAGATTCAAACAGTGTGTATATGAGCATATGAAGTAAAGTACGGGCAATGCAATGTCCACTTAGAGGCAATATAGTAAAACAACAAATCACTACTACTATGCCCACATATTAGGGGCTTGAAACAGTGTTGTTCTTTTTAAACTTGAAGTTTGTAAATGGCTTGTTGAAATCCAGCTTCAACATTTGCGAAGATACTGAAAACTAAAAGTCTGCTGCTGCAGTTTTGAGCAAGTTATTGGAACTGCAGGAAAGTTTCTGTACTGCATACTTCAACTGCTGCAAGCAAGCTGTGCCAGCTTTCAGCAATCACATTGTATTTTCTCCAGGAAATGTAGTCTAGTTGAGTACAAGGTATTAACTCTGCAGGGTGCCCAAACTTTCGCAGACGCCATTATTGTGTTTTCTGTTATTTTGAAAGTGTAAATGATGGAAATAAAATCTAACTTTTTTTGACATAATATAAGAATGTCTCATCTGTAATTTGATGCCTTTGAAGATTTTTCCATCTTTGCTTGGCTTTTTATGCACAGTAAAACAAATTTTTACCTGGGGTGCCCAAACTTTCAATCCTCACTGTATGCTAAATATATGTAATAAATTACAAAGAAATAGTCTGTGTACAAGTGTGTGCAGCTCTCTTTCTTTGAAAAATGATGTATGGATCCTGTTGCTGTCAGATGCTACAGATATTCAACATACGGGGGGAGAATTGTAGTTCAGCTGTTAGTGTCTGTTTTCATCACAGTAAGGTTTTATTATTATGGGCATTTAATTTTAAAGCCTAACAGATTTTAATTTTTTATAATTTCAAAAGATGTGTTGTGATTTTGGCACACAAACTGTGATGTTTTTGGACAAGTAGTGAATCTAAAATGTGGAAGAATCATCTGTAAATCGTTTCACACTACTTTGCTGCTTTTCAAACAATTACTGAAAAGGAAAAAAATACAGTATGATTGTAAGCAGAGGTGGTTCACCTGCTTGGCATTTCTGCTTGTCGCACCTCCGCCAGTGCCATTGTGCATTTTGTCCATTTTCCATTATGCATATTTATGTACAAAATATTTTTCCATTATGTTTCTCTTTGAGTTGTGTTTATTTCTCTTTTTTTCCCATTCATCCTAGACCCATCATGAATTTCTTCCTAGAAACAATCCAAGTCATCCTTCTGTCCATCTGGTACAATGTGGAATCTTTCTGGCACCTCTTTGTGCCAATGAAGAAGAAGAACATAGCTGGGGAGGTGGTGCTGATCACAGGAGCGGGTAGTGGGATCGGTCGCCTCATGGCTCAGGAGTTTGCAGCTCTTGGCACTGTACTGGTGTTGTGGGATATTAACCAGGAGGGGATGAAGGAAACAGCTAGACTGGCTAAACAAAGCGGAGCCAGCAGAGTCCACTACTATCTGTGTGACTGCAGCGACAAGAATGAGGTTTACAGAGTGGCTGACCAGGTAAGGCTGCTGAGAAAAAGCTTAAAGACGAGAGACCACACTCAAACACACAGCTGTGCTCTTTGACCACATACCAGGCTTGTTGAAATCAGTAGCTTGTTGGTTCTGGTTCTGCAGGTGTTTTCTTAGCTGTAAACAGGAGTTTTGTTGGATTTCTCTCTTTAATACTGTAATGTCTTCACTGGGGCTGTGACTATTATTATTTTAATAATGAAGTACTCTATTGATTATTCTGGCGTTTAAAATGGCATTGTCTTCATTTTGCGTTCTGTGCTTGGCATGCGTGTTATAGTATGAAAAGCAGAAGTGAGCCATTTCAGATAAGGGACATGAAACATTGCCGCTTCTTCAATCAGACAGAAGTGACTTTTCCTTGCAGCTGCATTTGCATATCCCCTACAGTGGTGGAGAGAGTTGCAATACACACCTATTATTGGTGGTTCATGCAAAACAGACAATATACCAAGTGATAAATAATGCATAATAATGCACTAACAGACTAAAACTAAACTAATAAGAGTGGATCAAAGTGTCCAAAAACTAACTGCCCAGTTTATTTCTTATTTCATAAACCGTAAAACTGAATGGCTGCGATGTATCAAAAATATTTAACTGCCGCTGATAAACTGACTGTGTGACAGCTCACTTGTTTGAGGTCAACAAAAGTACACAATGTTACCTGCTGTTACATCCTGATGGATCATTTCTCTGTTCTGACATATTTTATCGTTAAACTGAATTAAGTTCCTTATGTTGCTCTGTGGGTAAAGGCTTGCAGCTCTTTCTCTCTCTCTGTAGAACTTGTGGATCCAACAGCTGTCTAATGCTACATAGACAGTGCTTAACAAATACATTAGACCACCTGTCATAAATAAAAGAAAACACAAATATTTTAGAAATCTGTCAAAAACTTTTCTCAAACTAAAAAAAAGTAGTGTTATTTATTAAACTAACAAACTGAAGCTACTAAATAGTCCTTATTCACATAAATTAACCAAAAATCTTAATGTTTTGTATAACATCTTTTGATCGTGATAAAAGCTTGAATTCTTGCTGCCATTGTTTTTAAGTACTTTTGACAGTCTCTTTTGTTATTGAGTTCCAGATAGGTTCTAGCTGTTCCCAGAGACTTTCGATGAAACTTTGCATGCCATTTATTTTTGAATTCAATAAAACCCAGATCTGTTCAATAGGTTTCAAGTCTCGAGTTTGACTTTGCTAGTCCATAAGTTCCAGTACTCTAGATTCCTACACAAACACGACGATGCTGACCAAAGAGTTCAAACTTGGACTCGTCCGTCCAGAGTACCTTTTTCCAGGCAGTGTTTGTGCTCACTGGCAAATTTTAGGTGTTTATATAATGGCTTCCTAGCAGCAATTCTTCCGATTTAAGCGTTGTTCCTTGAGTCGTCTGCTCATGGCCATTCTGGGGACTTTCTCAGATTCTGATCTAGAAGCATTAATCTCTGCCTGAAGACCAGCAGTGGTCTTCCTTCTGTCTCTAGTACTTTAAATCTTGAGGTGCATGATATCTGCTTAAGTTAGCTTTCGTTTGCACCCTCCTCCTTGGCGTATTTTGTAAGTACCAGTCTCTGCAATTGAGTCCAAGGCATACTTGACCAAACTGTGAGAACACTTTATGCCTTGCACTGTGTCTCAAAGACCATCCAGCATCATGAAGTGCTTTAAACCGGACTTTGTCTTTCTCAGTGAGTTTCCTACGCTTTCTGATTTTGAACAGGAGTGAGGAATTTCAAACTGAATTCACGTTTTTATGCTCGAATTTGAGCCAGCACACTGGAATTCTCTGAGAAGTCGGAAATAAATCAAGAACTAGACGAGCCCCCAGTAGAGGGCAGAACCACGCCCATGCACGATACTCTATCAATTTTGATCATCCTACGTATATCCCTTCCTACTTGATCTGCTGACCTCTAACTCCACAACTGAGCAGGGGACTTTAGACCGATCTTCAGTGCCAAGTTTGATTATCCTGACTTCAGCACTTGCAGAGATATCTGAACGGACATACACACACACCCACATACATACATACTTACCCAGCCAGCCAGCCACATACCGAAGCGAACGCAGTAACCCCGCTGATGTACATCAGGCGTGGTTAATAACATACAACCACTAAAGCAAATTTTTCTGTTCAGGAATGCAAGCATATAATTAATAATAGTAGTTTGGCATCTAAATCAAAGAATAATAATACCTGAAAAAATATTTTCAAGCTTCAGTGGCTGATATGGAAGAGAGTGGCAAAGAGAAATTGCTACGTTGTTGCAAAATCTTGACTAGAGTTCAACGTTGTTGCAAAATCTTGACTAGAGTTCAACAGAAGGCATGTGGGAGACTCTGAAGTCAACTTGAAGAAGGCTCTTTGATCTGATGAAACCGAAACTTAGCTTTTGGCCACCAGATTAGACACTATGATGGGTGACACCAAACACTGCACATCATCACAAACACACCATCTCCACTGTGGAATATGGTGGTGGCAGCATTATTATGTGAAGATGCTTCATGCAGCGGGCCCTGGATGATTTGTAAAGACAGAGAGTAAAAGTAGTGCACCAAAATATAGGGAAATCCAAAAGGACAACCTGATGCTCTCTTTAGCAGAACTGCCACATGAGAGAAGATTTGTTTTCCAGCACGACAATGAGTTGAAGCATACAGCCAAACATACACAGAAATGGTTTACAGACAAGATGAATGTTCTGAAGTGCATGAGCTAGAGCCCAAAACTCAGTCCAATTGTAAATTTGTCGCTGAACTTGAATAGGCTATTCATTTACAATCCCTGTGCAGTGTGATAGAATTAATGAACAGTGGTTTTGCAAAGAAGAATCTGGTAAATTTGCATTGTTTCGATGTGCAAGGCTATTAATAAACACTCAGACACTAAACATAGTTACATGTGAAATAAGCAAACATTAAAATAGAGCCGCATCATAAAACAAGACATACATACATACAAAACACATCATAAAAACAAGGTAGTATTATTCATTAAAAGCAGTTCTGAACAGATATTAAAGACCTAGCCACTCCAGGTACATCTACTGAATGCTAACTTAAAAGGAATTAATTGTTTTTCCAGTCACTTGTTTTGTATTTTAACTAATTGGCATGAAACTGCTACTTTGACATTAAAGAAACAATTTTTGGGGGGAATTTGTCCAAAAAGCCAAATTATGTAGACAATGGATTCAATGTTAAAGCACTAAAAGTGGACAACCTCCAAGTGAGTGGATAATTTTTATAGGCACAGTGGTGATAATGAAGACTTTAATGTATTGGGAATTTCAAACCGGAAGAAAAATGTAAACCAAGGCTAAAACCTGTTGTTAACCTTTCATTTTGGTCACACTGATTTCAGTTTGCCAAGATTTCCTGAGTCTTTAACTGGATATATAGGTCAACCCTGCTTGTTGATTGTCAATTATTTTGAAAGAAAGATTTTTAGGATGTAATTTAATGCAGACTCATGATATTTCCTTTTATCTTTTTAAGGAAGTTGCATTTGATGTTAATACAGTGGACATGTTCTTCACTGTTCCAAACAAGCATGAGCAGATCAGTTTAATAAATCTAGGAATTTGTCTGTGTAGTATCTCAATCATTCAGGTCATGGTAGTCCTAGGAAATTCAATAGAAAGCATGTTAAATTCTCTTTTAGAAAAAAGAAAAGTCCAGATGCTTTCGACTGTTAAGGATCAAGTGGGATTAATCTAGGAAGGGATTCAGGATTCAGAAATCTTTTTTTCTGAGTATTGTCTGCCCTTTTTCTTACAAACTGGTATTATACATGGCCGACATTTTTCTTTGCTCCATGCAGGTGAAGAGAGAAGTAGGGGACGTGGACATTCTGGTAAACAACGCTGGCATTGTGACTGGAAAGAAGTTCATGGATGCTCCTGATTCCCTTATTGAGAAGACCTTGGAGGTCAACTCTATGGCACACTTCTGGGTGAGTCAGACAACAGACATGTAGAAGTTTCAGCAACATGCAAATTTAAAGGAATATTAGGTGGGTTTAAAAACCATGTTTAAAAAAAAAAATTGTGTAAGTTATTTGTAGTTTTTGTTTCTTGAAAACTAATCTTGTGTAGGGCTGCAACTAACGACGCGTTGACGAGTCGTCTCAGCACGATACGTCATCAAAAGCGCAAGTGAGCGCGCAATGCAACAGAAATCACCTTCCGACCGGAGCGCGGAACATGGACGGACGTCTGCGCTGCATCGTGCATACATAATACATGCATGATGCAGCACCGATGTCCGTCCGTGTTCCGCGCTCCGGTCGGAAGGTGATTTCTGTTGCATTGCGCGCTCACTTCTGCTTTTGATGACCTATTGCGCTCAGACGACGCGTCGACGCATCATTAGTTGCAGCCCTAATCTTGTGTCAGTTTTGTCGAGAACTAGTTAAAGAAAAACTAGTCTATGTCCAAAATTTACTCTACATGTCTCGTATAAAAGTTTGCCAAAAAAAAAAACCCATTTGAAGTAACCAGTACCTGTAAACAGCAAAAACAATTGAGCAAGTTGCACCAAGTTTCAGTGGCTTCAAGTTATTTGAGGACATGTGATGCTGCAATGCTGCTTCTGCTGACGGATGGTCCGGTCGGCCTGAGGATGCGAGTTAAAACTGCGATGGACAGAGTGGAGCCTTTGAGTTGCTCTTGAGGAATTTAGAAAGTACTTGGGTCAGACTCTTAGGAAGGACTCTTCGAAAGGAGAACACAGACTGGTGCTTTAGATATGGTTTTTTCAAGAGGGTTACCTATACACCTACCAATATCTGATTAGACCAATATCAATATGTTGTTTGATTCCTACCATCCACTGGAACATAAACTGGGAGTCATCGTAACCCTAAAGCACTGGGCTGAAGAATGTTCTGTCGAATGCAAACTTTATTAGATTATCAGTATCAGTCGATGACCATGTCACTATGCCTGTGTCTACAAACACAACTCTTGTATTATTTTTCCTCACAAGTTGCACAAGATTTGTCACTGGAACTGCACACTCTGCTACCCTTCTACATATTGTTTTTATCCAGTGTCTCAAATACCTACAGTGCCTTGTGAAAGTATTCGGCCCCCTTTAACTTTTCAACCTTTCGCCACATTTCAGGCTTCAAACATAGAGATATAAAATTTTAATTTTTTGTCAAGAATCAACAACAATTGGGGCACAATCGTGAAGTGGAATGAAATTTATTGGATATTTTACACTTTTTTAACAAATAAAAAACTGAAAAGTGGAGTGTGCAATATTATTCGGCCCCTTTACTTTCAGTGCAGCAAACTCACTCCAGAAGTTCAGTGAGGATCTCTGAATGATCAAATGTTGTCCTAAATGACCGATGATGATAAACAGAATCCACCTGTGTGTAATCAAGTCTCCGTATAAATGCACCTGCTGTGTGATAGTCTCAGGGTTCTGTTTAAAGTGCAGAGAGCATCATGAAGACCAAGGAACACACCAGGCAGGTCCCAGATACTGTTGTGGAGAAGTTTAAAGCCGGACTTGGATACTAAAAGATTTCCCAAGCTTTAAACATCTCAAGGAGCACTGTGCAAGCAATCATATTGAAATGGAAGGAGTATCAGACCACTGCAAATCTACCAAGACCCGGCCGTCCCTCTAAACTTTCACCTGGAACAAGGAGAAGACTGATCAGAGATGCAGCCAAGAGGCCCATGATCACTCTGGATGAACTGCAGAGATCTACAGCTGAGGTGGGAGAGTCTGTCCATAGGACAACAATCAGTCGTACACTGCACAAATCTGGCCTTTATGGAAGAGTGGCAAGAAGAAAGCCATTTCTCTAAGATATCCATAAAAAGTATCGTTTGAACTTTGCCACAAGCCACCTAGGACACACACCAAACATGTGGAAGAAGGTGCTCTGGTCAGATGAAACCAAAATGGAACTTTTTGGCCACAATGCAAAACGATATGTTTGGCGTAAAAGCAACACAGCTCATCACCCTGAACACACCATCCCCACTGTCAAACATGGTGGTGGCAGCCTCATGGTTTGGGCCTGCTTTTCTTCAGCAGGGACAGGGAAGATGGTTAAAATTGATGGGAAGATGAATGGAGCCAAATACAGGACCATTCTGGAAGAAAACCTGTTGGAGTCTGCAAAAGACCTGAGACTGGGACGGAGATTTATCTTCCAACAGGACAATGATCCAAAACATAAAGCCAAATCTACAATGGAATGGTTCACAAATAAACGTGTCCAGGTGTTAGAATGGCCAAGTCAAAGTCCAGACCTGAATCCAATGGAGAATCTGTGGGCAGAGCTGAAGACTGCTGTTCACAAACGCTCTCCATCCAACCTCACTGAGCTCGAGCTGTTTTGCAAGGAGGAATGGGCAAGAATTTCAGTCTCTCGATGTGCAAAACTGATAGAGACATACCCCAAGCGACTTGCAGCTGTAATTGCAGCAAAAGGTGGCGCTACAAAGTATTAATGCAAGGGGCCGAATAATATTGCACGCCCCACTTTTCAGGTTTTTATTTGTTAAAAAAGTTTAAAATATCCAATAAATTTCGTTCCACTTCACGATTGTGTCCCACTTGTTGTTGATTCTTTATGTTTGAAGCCTGAAATGTGGCGAAAGGTTGAAAAGTTCAAGGGGGCCGAATACTTTCACAAGGCACTGTATGTAGATCATCTATGATACCAGAACAAAATAGATGGATTCACAGTGTTACACAGATGCACAACTATTTGTAGTATCTGGCATTTACCTTGTGTGCTCTAAACAATTTGTACACACATTAACATTTTTAGCCCTGTTATATTATTCATCTTCAATAGGTCAGCCACAGTTTCTGGTGCCAGGAAACCAGACTAAACTGAACACACTTTCATTCCAGCTTCATATAACTTTCATGATTGTTTAGTATGTACATGTATATATAGGGGAAAAACTAAATACATTTAGAAAATGTCATATTAAGCTTGATTTCACACATAATTGTTTTTCAGAATGACAGTTGTATTTCAACTAATGTACTGTGCAAATAGCATCCCCCTACTTATGTTTCTGCAACTTGTTGATGCCTTACTTGCTTTTTTTCTCTCTTTTGTCAGACCTACAAGGCCTTCCTTCCTGCCATGATTGCCAACAATCATGGCCATCTTGTAAGCATTGCCAGCACTGCTGGATTCATAGGAGTCAATGGATTGGCAGGTGTGTGTTTTCTTCCCCTATTCATATGATTCATGTAACATTCTCAAGTGAAATGCAATGGATAATCACCTTTATCTTTACATGTAATTCAAGAATATTGCATAGTAGAAACTCCATACTTGTGTCCTAATACTCCATGTGGATTGATGAATTTTGAAACACTTTTCTACCTACATTTCCATATTAATGTGACAAACACTTGCTGTAACTAAGGCCAAATACATTCCAGATAAGTAGTATGCAAAACAAACAGGTTTTCCAAAAATATTTGTTAATTAGACAGAGAGACAGAAAGAGAGCCGGTGAGAGATGGAGAGAGACAATTATTGGTCATCAGCCCTAAAAAAAGCCTTATTGGTCAATCCCCAGCTTGTAGCATCCCACAGCAACAGGATCCATATAAGTGCCTGCAAATTGACAGGGTTGCACATGGGCCGAATATTCGGATACCAAAATTAATATCCGGATACCGCCGTAGCAAACGAATATTCGGGATATTCGGGTCCAGTCCTACTGTCCAGTGTTGTGTGAATGACAAATATTCCACATACTGTGGGTCCCTCTGTTACAGCCAAGGGTATGCTTGGATTAAGCCATAAAATTAATGGGCAAATTGCTGTCAGTAATGTTTTCCGATGTGAGTGTTTCTTGGAAAAATATATATTCATGAGCTAGACTTCTTTTCAAATTTTAAGGAGACCTAATACTACAAAATTTTTATGTGTTTTTGTGGAACCAATCAATTTCAAGTTTTTAATGGCTTTTTAAGGATTTGTGTAGTATTTTGGCTCTGACTGTACTAAAAAAAATTGTACTTGAAGACTTGAGAGTGATTCTTAATGCAGTATTTCACAAATGCATGGCGTGTCTGAAAACTTTTTTCCACCACTGTACTACTAAGTGAGATTAGTGAGTTCGGGAGGTATGTTGAGCCGAAAGACAGAGTTTTCAGTATTAGGAAGGTGGCTCTCTGTTAACCTGGCTACTTCTTCATGGTAACTTATGCTGTGGAGCTAACTTGATCTGGAGCAGGTTATGTTAAGAGTTTTGGATTGAAATCAGTTTAACCAAATAGTTTACTAACAGTTCTTTATGAGGGATGCAGATTCTCGGCTGAGGGAATATGTTTCTTGCACTCCGAATATTCAGATCTCAAAATGAGTCTTGGGGTACCACCGTCACTACTGGATACTCGGATATTTGGGTCCAGCCCGACTGGTGTTTATTACAGAAAATATTCAATCAGTTACATTAATTTCACCTTAATTTGGCCCAAAATTTAAGTGATATCCTGTATTATGCAGTGTTTCCCCTGGGTTGAAATGGCTGTGAGGTGGTGGGGTGTTGGCAAGGGCCGAAAGGAAAAAAATTTTTTTTTTTCAAAAACAATTTTGAAAATCAAGACGCAAAATGGGGCATTCTGGCACAATTTGGAGCACATTTTGTTGTATTTGTAGCCATTTCCAAAAACTAAAGTAAATAAAATTTTCATGTTTCTTTTCTAAAAATTAATGATAGGGAGAAAATATGACAAATATAAACCCACTTGTCCTTGCGATCAAAACATGTCAACTAGTCCAGTCTATTATATTCTGGTCAGATTTCCACAAGCCATTCCAAAATGCCACGTCAGTTCTTATTACCAATTTGAAAAAGATGACAAAGGACTTGAATCTGGAATCAAGTGGTGACTTTTACTTTTTTTCTAAAAACAACTACATGTTAGGTACCAAATTCCCACTTCACTTTTATTCATAATAAAAAGGTTATGTCATGACCTTCATTTTACTTAAAAATGTGAAAGAAAACGTCAACTCTGGGTTAACAACTGGTTTTCTGAAGGAGTTAGTTCTGTTTTCAAAACTGTTACCTTTTTGAACAAAGAAATAACTTCTTTAGAATACCAGTTGTTAACCTTGACTTAGAATACACAATTTTGCACTGTGATATGTGTCAGGCAGCTGAATTAAAGACTTTAAGTAAACATTCTTGAAAACACAAACACCAAATTTGAACACATGCTCTCTTTATTACATGAGGCAAATCAAATATAAGTGGGGATTAATGTTGATCAATCTCAGCTTTCCATGGGTGTATAGTGTTTCTATAATCGTGTTGGCAGTGTCATTCTGTTTTGAAAAATGCTTATGCAGATACGGGCCGCTGAACCGTTGAAATTACAGAATTTGTTTTGCCATTGACTGATATAATTTCGGGCACTCTATAAATCATTTTATCAAAAGAAACTAGGAACTTTATATTCCGTTAAATCGTTTGTCTCGTTCGTGAGAACGGGTTTTGTCGTGCCTAAATGTTTTAACGGGAGCCATTTTTGCAGTCACTGTCAATTCGTATCGCCGCAGACAACAAAACAGTAAGCAAACTCGGTAAAGGAAGTGAGATCGATGCCTACACTACGTTGCTCACTTTATTTTGATGACATGCGATAGTTTTGATGCTTAATTTGACATATGTCTGTGATACACACCTGCTTTTAGCCCCGAAAAACGAAACCATGGAGCGCTGCCGCTTCTTGTCTGCAATGGGGATGTGCCTTGCTGTCTTCAGCCACGGCGAGAAAAGGCTGCCATTCTGGCTTGTTGATTTCAGCGGCGAATATACCGGACTTATGTGTCAATGCTTTCTAATATTTAGCATTACTTTTTTTTTTTTTTTTGGTGCGGACCAGTGAGGCGGCAATGTTGGCAAAATTGTAATGAGGCGGTGGCCTATACCAGCAAGGCGGCCCGCCTCGTTGGTCATGTAGGAGGGGAAACACTGTTATGAGACTGTGTCAGACCTAAATGCACTTTATGACAATATAATGTCTGAATATATAAAGGACAAAGTTTAACAGCTTTAATATTTAACTGTCAGTTAGAAATAAGCAGCTGCATTGATTGGTAAAATAAATATATTCTTCCAGAATTCCTGTCTTGCATCATTTGCACTAGTCATACTTTTTACCACCATAACCATAACAACCTGCTGACTGAAGCAGATGCACACAATTTTCATTTTGTGCAAAAGGAGAGTCACATGACGTGTTAAATGCCCATTTTTGTGTGAGTTATAAGCAGAAAACCTGAGTTGACAAAGAAAGTTGATAACTAACTTCGTAATACCCAGTATCTCTGACTGAGGGTTTAATTATTGTCGACCCGACTAACACAAAGAAAGCCTGAGTTCAGTGGGTGGGGAGAAGGATGAAAGCTGGACAGCACATCTGATGTCAGTGAGGTGGGGTCTGGAGCATGCTCCTCAGCCAGCTGGGATCAATTTTATGCAACTATTTTCACACATACCACACCACAAACCACACGGCCACCATAAATCGTAACAATCTCCTGTTCACAAGTCATTGTAATACATCTACAACTTCTCTCCCTGCAGACTATTGTGCCAGTAAATTTGCAGCCGTAGGTTTTGCAGAGTCAGTGGGTCTGGAGCTGCTGGCAACTGGGAAAGATGGAGTGAAGACCACCATCGTGTGCCCCTATTTCATCAACACTGGAATGTTTGATGGCTGTCAAACCAAGTAGGTTGCTTTAATTTCAACTGTGTGTATTTTTATTCAATTTAGGTAACTGGTAATAACTGAAATGAGAATGGCCATTCAAAGACATATACACACGTGGACAAAATTGTTGGTACCCCTCAGTTAAAGAAGGAAAAACCCACAATTCTCACTGAAATCACTTGAAACTCACAAAAGTAACAATAAATAAAAATTTATTGAAAATTAAATAATCAAAATCAGCCATCACTTTTGAATTGTTGATTAACATAATTATTTAAAAAAACAAACTAATGAAATAGGGCTGGACAAAAATGATGGTACCCATAACTTAATATTTTGTTGCACAACCTTTTGAGGCAATCACTGCAATTAAACGATTTCTGTATTTGTCATTGAGCGTTCTGCAGCTGTCAACAGGTATTTTGGCCCACTCCTCATGAGCAAACAGCTCCAGTTGTCTCAGGTTTGATGGGTGTCTTCTCCAAACGGCATGTTTCAGCTCCTTCCACATATGTTCAATGGGATTCAGATCTGGGTTCATAGAAGGCCACTTTAGAATAGTCCAACGCTTTTCTCTCAGCCATTCTTGGGTGTTTTTGGCTGTGTGTTTTGGATCGTTGTCCTGTTGGAAGACCCATGACCTGCGACTGAGACCAAGCTTTCTGACACGAGGCAGCACATTTCTCTCCAGAATGCCTTGATAGTCTTCAGATTTCATCGTACCTTGCACACTTTCAAGACACCCTGTGCCAGATGCAGCAAAGCAGCCCCAAAACATTACTGAGCCTCCTCCATGTTTCACCGTAGGGACAGTGTTCTTTTCTTCGTATGCTTGGTTTTTGAGTCTATGAACATAGAGTTGATGTGCCTTACCAAAAAGCTCCAGTTTGGTCTCATCTGTCCAAAGGACATTCTCCCAGAAGCTTTGTGGCTTGTCAACATGCATTTTTGCAAATTCCAGTCTGGCTTTTTTATGAGTTTTTTTCAGCAGTGGTGTCCTCCTTGGTCGTCTCCCATGAAGTCCACTTTGGCTCAAACAACGACGAATGGTGCGATCTGACACTGATGTACCTTGGCCTTGGAGTTCACCTTTAATTTCTTTGGAGGTTGCTCTGGGCTCTTTGGATACAATTCGAAGGATCCGTCTCTTCAATTTGTCATCAATTTTCCTCTTGCGGCCACGTCCAGGGAGGTTGGCTACTGTCCCGTGGGTCTTGAACTTCTGAATAATATGAGCCACTGTTGTCACAGGAACTTCAAGCTGTTTAGAGATGGTCTTATAGCCTTTACCTTTAAGATGTTTGTCTATAATTTTTTTTCGGATGTCCTGGGACAATTCTCTCCTTCGCTTTCTGTTGTCCATGTTCAGTGTGGTACACACCTTTTCACCAAACAGCAGGGTGACTACTTGTCTCCCTTTAAATAGGCAGACTGACTGATTATGAGTTTGGAAACACCTGTGATGTCAATTAAATGACACACCTGAGTTAATCATGTCACTCTGGTCAAATAGTTTTCAATCTTTTATAGAGGTACCATCATTTTTGTCCAGGCCTGTTTCATTAGTTTTTTTTTTTTAAATAATTATGTTAATCAACAATTCAAAAGTAATGGCTGTTTTTGATTATTTAATTTTCAATAAATTTTTATTTATTGTTACTTTTGTGAGTTTCAAGTGATTTCAGTGAGAATTGTGGGTTTTTCCTTCTTTAACTGAGGGGTACCAACAATTTTGTCCACGTGTGTACACTTAAACCTTAGATCCAGGAAATTGTATCATGATGCATGTTAAATTTCATTTTGCTCTGCTTGGGTTAGCTGACCTCACTAGTCTTTACACCGACGAGCTTTGATAACCACTGTCTTGAACCTTGTTGTCACCTGGATCATTGCCTTTCCATATCTTTCATACATGACAGAAACTGATACTTTAAATTACAAGCAAGTCATGTGCAATTTCAACAAGCTTAAGAGTACAGCATTTAATATGTCCTAACAGCATGTGTTGCTCTTTTGATTTTATTCAAGTATTTCAAAAGTCCTTTAGTTTTTAACATCATACAACTTTGTCATCATGACTCATATTTTTACAAAGATATAAACACAAACTAAAATAACAAAAAGAAAAGTGCAAAACCAAATACACATATAGACAAACTAATTATACAGTTGAGGAGATGTAGGGGCCATGTTGCAATTAAGACAATGCATAGGACAAAGATCAGTCAATAATTTCTCTCTGTAGATTCTCAGTTATCCAGGTCATGGTAATCCTAAGAGCTTTAATTAAAAGCAACAGGACTTTTTGACTCTTGAAGATATTTCACCTCTTATCCAAGAGGCTTCATCAGTACTTGGATTTCCTTTAGAAGACAGTGATGGGGAAAGTAACTGATCTGTTATTTAATCCCTAAATAACCAGATTCAGTGACACTAACATGCTGTGTCCATTTAACCTAATTTGACTGAAATCTATTCACTTTTTAGCTACCAAAATTGAATTTTGCCATGACACAGAAGCCTTTTATAATTTATATAAGTTCTGCCAAAAATTTGAATTATTTTACAGTCTGAATATGATGATCAGATTCATGAGACCGCATTGTCTCCAGTAAGCCGAATAATATGAGTAATTTTTCTAATCATGTGTTTTAAAAATAATTGAAAAATTCTAAAAAAAAAAAAGACTACACCCTTCCAACCAAATTTGCTCTGCTTATACTTGATTTTGACAAGATCATACACATATTCTTCCTTGTTTCCTCCAGCAACGTTAACCCTGGAACCCCAAAACCTACCTGTGAGTTTGAAAGGTGTTTTTTTTCTTTTTCTAAAAAAAACACAAAACAAAATGACACAATTTTTTTTAGAGGCAGACATTGTATAGAAAACGTAACCAAATCAAAGCTTAAAATCATAATATTTTGTTGAAATCATCATTATTTTAACAAATCTTTTTGTCTTTTTACTAAAAAAAAAAAAAAAGCTACACATTCTTACATTATTCTAATAAATGATCTTTACAGCAATAGCAGTCCTGATCCAGTAGTATTGTTATTATTATTTTTATTTACTCTCACAGCTTGTTATGAACTTGCACTCACTTATGAAAATATTTCCTCTGGGCCAGCATATAGCTTACCAGAAGCCTTCAGCAAGTCGTGCAATTTAAACCACATTAACCAACACTTTCAAGGCTTACAAACTCTAAAAGTCTAGCCGTCAAAAGACTGAAAATGCATTGTGGAAGATTACATATTTCTAATCTGTTTATCCATTCGAAAAGAATACCTGAACATTCAGTTGTGTAGTTAGACAATATGAGTCTACAATCATTTATATTCATTGCAATCATTTCTCTTTCAGAGCAGTAGTGAAGGCTTAATATTTTCTTTCAGCTTAGGCATTACTCAAAAATCTGTAGGCACTGCACCCATATTGGTAGGGAAGATCCTGGTAACATGTAGCAATATTTCTGTAGAGACCTATAGGCATTAGGCCACCAATTTCTTAGCTTTTAGCAATAATGTCACTGATGTCGCTAACTGTAGTGATGATTCTTGACTTCAAGTCAATGATGCTTTCGATTGCTCTGATAGCTTGAAATGACTGGCTATTATCTCAACTTAGCTTGTGGTGATTAAATAAACTGCCAAAGTTATGTCCATATTTTTTTCATGTCTTAATTCAGTCTTCCTCCAATTTTTGGTAACTTTTTTTTTAACAAATGTCAGTGAATCGTACTGTTTAATAAAATTGATGTCTCCAGCTCTTTCTTTCTTCCTTTTTTCTCATTTTTCAGTAGTCTTTTCCATAATTGTTTTCCCTTCTTGGCTTTAGGGGGGCACCCTGTCGACTTGGCCCTGCATTGCTATGAAGGCTGTTCTGGGCTTCGGGGTCTTTCACACTTGCATGTGCATATTTGTTCAGGTCCCACCAGCTTCTGTCGAGTTCCGCTGTTGAGCAGTGATGGGACCTGCCAGAATGTGCTGAGACTCTCTCCAGAGTCTAATCTCACACTAAACCCACTCTCCTTTTCTCTAGTATCTTCTTCTGGCCTATTCCACTCTATACTGACATGACACCCACAACTATGGTGTTCAGTACTGTCTGGTTATTTATTCATTTATTTATTTTTTGTTTGTTTGGTTTTCTGTTTTATTGTGTATGTGTTTGTTTGTTTGTCTTATTGATGGGTAATTAATAGTCGGGAATAACACAGCACCTGATATTCTTCACATGTAATAGCACCGCTTGCTAGTCCCTGTCCCTGTCCGTCCTGTCCACCCTTTGTTTCCCCTCACGTCACCACTGAGGTGTAGCACTGCCCTCCCTGGCTCTTAACAGGGAATTGTAATAAAGAGTGTCAGCTTAGCTTTCAGGGAGGGCTGGTGATGGTCACACACATGCACTAAATAGTAAAATATTTGGCTGCAAGACTAAAATATGCATTAATCTCATAAAGTGTTGACACCCCTTCCGTGGAGTTAAACAATGAGAATAAATGCAGACAAAAAAAACATTAAAGAGACATTAAAGAGTTTTTTCCAATACTTTTTTTTGCTAAAATAGCTAAATTTTATTGACCATGATTGATTTATGAAAGCAATGAAAGGGTAAAACATCAAAGGGGGTGAATACTTATGATAGGCACTGTATGTTTGAGGTCGGGTTCTGCGCTATGGAGAAGGAAGGAATGAAGGTGTGCATCACTTAGACAACTTCTGTGTGATGCTTGGTTAATCTTCATCACTGAAAACAATTGCTTACACAGATATGTGCTAACAAACATCCAGAGCTTTGGAGCAGCTTGTAGATGGAGTTGGGGCATCGTTTTGGGGCTGAGGCAGGCAAAGTGTGCGGGCCCTAAAGAGTCGTACTTTGACTTTCGTGTACCATGACACTGAAGTTCTATCAGCTTCATTTGGATGTTTTCAGGTACTTTTTGCTCGTTAATGGCAAGTGGATTGCCGAGCAGTTCAAAATTACATTTTTGCACTGCAAATTCAGCAAAGCGCTGTGTGAACTCAATGTGAAGTGTGCTGAATTTATCTGCAAAATGCGCAGTAGGGAACACCGTGGCGGTGACTTGGTTTGACATTATTTGGGAATTATTATTATTATTATTATTTAGCATCTGAGTCTCCCATAAGCATAGCTTGGTTGAAAAACCTGCATTGCATCATACGTGTTCATGATTCAGATTCAGAAAACTTTTTGTCCCCAGGTGGGCAAATAAAAAAACATGTAGAGCACTCAGTGCAACAATGATGTAATATAGGGATAAATATATATACAAATCTCGAGCAAGCAATATAAGAATAAAGAGTAAAAAAGGAAAGAAAAAAAGACAAAAAAAAAAAGACAACTTGGTAACATACCAGTGTAAATGATCACACAGTCCTGACCCTGGAGCTGAAGATTTAGCACAGTGAGATGCCTAGTTGGGTCTTTCTCTTTACTTCCCATGACCTGACAATTTCCTCATGCTGCTCGAAAAATCTGTTGCTCACAACTTAACCAACACACCTTTGTATTTTATTTCTTATTTATTTCTTTATTTGATAAGGACAGTGTACATTAATGAACGTCTATTTAGACAGCAATAGATGTAAATATGCTGGATTATAGCAACAATGCTAATTTACATCTGCAGTCTCTAGGGAGATAAATAAATAACAGAAGAAAAATATAACAGTGAAACATAGGTACTAGAGCTGAAACAACTAATCGATTTAATCGATTAAAATCGATTATTAAAATAGTTGTCCACTATTTTGGTCATCAATTAGTTGGTTAATAAGTCTATTTTTACCGTAAGCGGCATGTTTCGTGCATATTTTAAGCCAGCCTGTAATCACGGTGACCAGGTGTGGCAGTAATGAGCCAGTGTAGGTTTTACGCTACCAGAACTGCAGGAGAAGAAGCAAACAACCAGTAGGTTGCCTTGCTTTAGGTCACGTGATGTTCACTCAGCGTGAGGTAGGCTCCAGCACCGCACCCCCCGCGACCCTAGTGAGGATAAAACGGTGTATAGAGAATGGATGGAAAATCCGTTACAGTGGTGGAAGTCAAATGAGATGAAATACCCCTTTTTGTCAAGGTTAGCAAAGTTCTACATCTGTATACTGTGATATCCTACCATGTAGCAATGATCACACTGGGTTGTGTCTCTTTGGCTTCTTGCCGTTTATTCCACTCTCGAGAACATACAACAACAACTGACTGCCCGCGCAGCCTTCTTCTTTGTTCCTATTCCCCAAATGTGTAGCACTCTGCTGGGGAGGTAGCTCCCTCTAGTGACATTTTATATTACTGGCCTAGACATTACATTCAGTCTCCTTCATCCCTCCCCTCTAGACAAAACTACCTTTACTCACCAAGACAAGCACACTCAACCTCCTGGAACCCCTTTTTAACCCTTAACTAACTAACTTGTGTGCTATGCATATACTTCACTCTTTCATATATATATATTCACAACAACACACATAACATTTCTAACTAGGGATTTGGATGGACTACCGCATCCCAGTGAGATTCCAGGACGCATTCTTGTCCTGTGGCTGGGAACTCACTACTAAGTATAGTCCTTCAAGTAATCTGGAGCTTTCCTAGCTCGCTGAGATCTTCTCGCAGTTGGTGGATGGACTGCCAGTGAAGACTCAGGCTGCTGTACGGTTGCTTCTGCTGCGGTACTGCCAGTAGAATCAGCGGAGATGGGTGCCTCAGATGCTGCCTGAAGTGGTGGTTCATCGACGTCCTCTTCAGGTGAAGTGTCAGGTGTCATCGCCGGTGGGTTGGACCTTCTGCCACGTACTTGGTCGATGTGCCGTCTCACAACTTGTCCATTTCCTAACGTAATTTTGAATGACACAGGGCCTGTCTTTTCTGTTATTACTCCAGGTACCCAGGTTGGTCCTGAGCCAAAGTTGCGGGTGTAGACCAAGTCTCCCTCTCAGAGTATTCTCACTCGAGCATGCATGTCATGATAGCATTTTTGTTTCTCTTGTTTGTCATGCATTCTGTTTCTGAAGCCTGGATGTATTAAGTTCAGAGTTGACCTAAACTTCCTACCACACAACAACTCAGCTGGTGACTTTGCCGTTGTAGATTGGGGTGTTATGCGATAGCTGAACAGAACTCGGGACATTTTGGTTTCGATCGAGTCTCCTGCCATCTTCTTCATGAGTGACTTGAATGTCTGCACGGCCCTCTCTGCTAAACCATTTGATGAAGGATGGTAGGGCGCTGTCGTGATGTGACGTATACCATTCCTTTCAGCAAACTCTCGGAACTGTTCACTCGTAAAACGGGTACCATTATCTGACACGACGATTTCAGGTATGCCGTGTTGACTGAAACTCTTTCTCAGGCATTCGATGGTAACTGCAGATGTAGAGCTACTCACTGAATATGCGTCGATCCACTTGGAGTACGCATCCACTATGATCAGGAACATTTTTCCCATCCATGGACCAGCATAATCAATATGGATTCTCCTCCATGGTTTATAAGGAACTTCCCAGGAATGTAATGGGGCCATTGGAGGACTGTTCCTGTTTTCCTGGCATGTCGCACACGCTTTCACCAGCGCCTCCACCTCTGCATCCATGTTAGGCCACCACATGTAATTTCTCGCCAGCCCTTTCATCCGGGTGATGCCAGGGTGTGCTTGGTGTAGTTGTTGCAGTAAGGCATTGCGACCAGGCGGTGGAACCACCACGCGTCCTCCCCACAGGATACATCGCTCCTGGGTGCTGAGCTCATCCTGTCGTCGGGCATACGGAATGAACTCAGGACTGTTCACTTTTGGCCAACCTCGCAAGATGTATTCTCTCACTCTTGCTAGTACCGGATCTTTGTCTGTCCACTTTTTTATTTGCTGTGCGTTCACTAGTGGCACCCCGATGTCCTCAAACAGCAGCACTCTCTCTTCCTCCGCCTCAGGTGTGCTCTCTCTTGCTCCATCCAAGGGTAGCCTACTCAGCGCGTCTGTATTCGTATGATCCCTACCAACCTTGTAGACGATGGTGTAGTCATATGCTGCTAATGTGACTGCCCATCTCTGTATCCTAGAAGATGTCATCTGTGGTATGGCTCTCATTTCACTGAACAGTGAAATTAGTGGCTTGTGATCAGTCACTATCTCAAACCGTCTCCCATACAGATATTTGTGGAACTTTTTCACTCCGAAAACTACTGCAAGGCCTTCCTTGTCCAACTGGGAGTAGTTTTTTTTCTGCTGCGCTGAGAGTTCTAGAGACAAAACCTATAGGTCTCTCTGAGCCATCCGTCATACGATGAGATAGTACAGCTCCCACACCATAGGGTGATGCGTCACACACTAAGATGAGTGGTTTGTTTGAGTCATAGTGTACTAACACACTACAGGACTGAAGTAGAGCTTTGGATTCTACAAATGCTGTCTGTTGCTTGGCCCCCCATGACCATTTTGCTTCTTTTTTTTAGCAGGGTATGTAGTGGTGCCAGCAGCGTGGAGAGCTTTGGGAGGAACTTATGGTAATAGTTCAACAAGCCAAGGTAAGCTTTTAACTCACTTACATTTTGGGGCTCAGGTGCCTCCACGATGGCTTCCACTTTCTCTGGCAGAGGTTGGAGACCACCGGCGCTTATCTTGTGGCCTAGGAACGTCACCTCTTTTCCCATGAACTCACACTTGCTTCTTTTCAACCTCAGACCGCTTTTCTCCAAGCGTTGAAGTACTTCCTCCAGCGTCCTCAGATGTTCTTGTTCCGTTGGGCCTGTGCAAAGGATGTCATCTAAATAAATGGCAACATTTGGAATACCACCTTGGATGCCCTCCATAGTTCTTTGGAATATAGCAGGACTGGAAGCTACTCCAAACGGTAAGCGTGTGTAGGTATACAAGCCTTTGTGCGTGTTGATGGTTACATACTTTCTGGATTCCTCATCTAGGACTACCTGTTGGTATGCATGGCTCATGTCTAATTTTGTGAAGGGCTGTCCCCCGTTCAACTGTGCGAAAAGGTCCTCCACTTTAGGAATTGGATACTGATCCACTCGTGAGGCTCTATTGACAGTGAGCTTGTAATCCCCACATATTCTAAGGTCGCCATACTGTTTTCGTACTGGAACTATGGGCACCGCCCACTCTGCAACCTGCACTGGTTCTATGATCTTATCGTCCAGCAGCCTCTGTAGCTCGCTTTCAACCAGTGGCTTGACAGCGTAGGGCACTGGTTGTGGCTTGCAGAATTGTGGCTGAGCCTCCCTGTCCACATTAATCTTCGCTGTGACACCTTTGAGTTGTCCTAACCCTTCTTTGAACACCTTAGCGTGTTTTTCGAGTATCTCCTCCAGCTGCAACTTGGGCTGTGACTCCACCTTGTTCACTAACTGATCCATCATGGCCAGTTCTTGTAGCCAACTTCGCCCTAGTAGGTTTGGTCCTTCACCCCCAACTACTACTACAGGTAAGTTCTTCTCTTTATTTTCGTGTTGCACCCTCACTTGTGTCATGCCCAGCACTCCTAGCTTCTCTCCTGTGTATGTTTTTAATTTTAGGGAGCAGGGCTTTAATTCGGTAGTGTCTGTTTTCTTCCACAATTGTGTGTATTGCTGTTTGCTTAATATGGTTACCCCACAGCCAGTATCAATTTCAAATGTTACTTTCATTCCATTGACATTCATGGTGCGTGTGATGGGTGCCACCTTGGTCAGCTCATCTGACATGCTGTAAATCGTGTGAAAACTCATGTCCTCTGTATCACTTTCTCCCTCCCCTCTAAGTTGATTCGCCCGCTGTTCTTTCCCTGGGCCCTTGTTTTCACCCTTATGCCCTCTAAACGTCGCCTTCCGCACCTGCGAACTGCCTGCCTTAGTTCTACATGCTTTCTTAATGTGCCCTCGCTTTCCACACTTATGGCACGTCTCGGTGGCAAACTTGCATTCAGTGGCATCGTGCTGGCCTTTGCAGCGATAACAACTGGGGAATCTATGCTGAGTTTTGTCAGCAGATACTTTGTGGACACCAACTTGAGTCTGTGGCACACGTGCATGCAGTGCTGTGTCCCCGGCTAGCTTCCCTTGCATTTCTTTCACGTCCTTTGACGCTGATTCCATCGCTTGGCATAATTTCAGAGCCTTCTCAAAAGTTAGCTTCGTTTCGGATAACAGCCGCCGTTGCATCCGATCATCATTCACTCCACACACCAGCCTGTCCCTTAACATCTCAGACAATGAGTCTTTGTAATCTCAGTGCAGTGCCAATTTCCTCAATTCAGCAACATACTCAGCTATTGACTCACTGCTCTTCCGTATGCGTGAATTAAATTTAAACCTCTGCACGATTTCACTCGGTTTGGGATTGAAGTGCTTCTGAAGCACCGCGGTGAGTTGGTCATATGTCTTTTCCTTCGGCAAAGCAGGACTGAGTAAATTCCTCAACAAGCTGTATGTAGTTGCACCAATTCCACTTAAGAGGACAGCCTTCCGTCTTTCTGGCTCTGTAATATCATTAGCTTCGAAGAAAAAGTCCAACATTTCACTATATTCTTCCCAAGACTGAGTCACATTATCAAAAGGGGTTACCGATCCGATGACAGAAGCCATCTTTGCCTACCGCGGCGGGGAAACTCCGTTCTCCTCTTCTGAACCGTAACTCCTCGCACTGCTGGATTTACTGGGGCTTGCCACACTAGCAATTTTCTCCTTGAGTCCTCAGGGAAACGCCATTTAAATCCTCGTCGCCAATTGTGTGATATCCTACCATGTAGCAATGATCACACTGGGTTGTGTCTCTTTGGCTTCTTGCCGTTTATTCCACTCTCGAGAACATACAACAACAACTGATTGCCCGCGCAGCCTTCTTCTCTGTCCCTATTCCCCAAATGTGTAGCACTCTACTGGGGAGGTAGCTCCCTCTAGTGACATTTTATATTACTGGCCTAGACATTACATTCAGTCTACTTCATATACCAAGCACTACTACACCAGCAGAGCGGCTGTTTTTTGCAGCAGGGAATATAGCCTCTAAAAAGAGAGCTGGCCTTAGCCCAGAGCATGTGGACATGCGATCATTTTTGCACTGCAATGCAAAGTTCATGATTCATTCATTAGACTATTGTTTACATTGTTTGTAAAATGCACTTGTTTTCTCTAAATATTCAAATTTTTTTTAAACTCTTAAAAATGTGACTTCCATTTAGGATCCTGAAATGGCACTTTATTTTAAGTATTGTTTACAGTTTCACAGCATGTTAATGAGCTATAAAACTCGTTCTCAGGTGAAATCTGTGTTTGTTTGTTTTTAGAAAAAATAAAATGCAGTTAACAGCAAAATTGTTTTTATTTTCTTTTTGTTCTCAAATTACTACCTTAAATTTAGTTCACTACTTTTGGAGCCCTTACTTGTGATATTATTGTAGTATAGCTTAAAATACATGGGTGCCCAGAAAATGCTTCTTTACAGGAAAGATGTTTTTAAAGTATAAATGTTGCCTTGGTGAAACTTCATTTAAGTTCTTGTGATGTTGGATGGTTGTATGAGTATGAAAGTGTTGATAAATCAGTGTTTTGATTGCTGCTAATTTAGACATACAAAAATACAACTCTGGAGGACATTGTAACATGGTTAAAAGCTCTTAAAATGTACGTTGAATGACATAGGCTCTTTATTAATATTTTACATTGGAAAATAAAGGCAATACTAAAATGTAAGTGCATAAAACAAAATAAAAATAAAAATAATCGTTAGTTACAGCCCTAATAAGTACAAAAGGTACACAGAGACGTTACGGGTCAGTGGTCACGAGACTGATTCACTTTTGGCCACTGTTTAAGGTAGGGATGTGCGCGACTAGTCGTTTAATCGTTTAACCGCCTACTCATTAATTAAACGTTTAGTATTTTACTAGTCGGTTAAACGCTTAATTTTTTGTAGAGTGATTCTATGATTTTGCATGTATTTACACCTTTTACTAACATGTCATGCAGTATTCAATGTGGGATGATAATATGGAAAACATTCTAGCAGCACCAAGTGTTATGAGAGGTTTGGTTTATCTAAAATTTTTCAGGTTTAATTTTACTGTATTAGATATTCATTTAATGTGGCTCTTGAAACACAGTATGATACAGCGCCCTCCATAATTATTGGCACACCTGGTTAAGATGTGTTCTTTAGCTTCTAATACATTCATTTTTTTTTCTAGGACCACAATGAAAAAAAGAGAAAAATCCAACCTTTAATTTAAGTGCATTTATTCAGTGGGGAAAAAATCAAACATTAAGAAATAATTCTTTTACATCAAATCATGTGTGCCACAATTATTAGCATCCCTGATGTTAATAGTTTGTACAACCCCCTTTTGCCAACAAAACAGCACCTAATCTTCTCCTACAATACCTTTTTCAACAATTTTCAGGTTGAGAGTATCCCTCTGCAAAAAAATTTTAATTATTTTAAGACTTTCAACACATCTTAACCAGGAGTGTCAATAATTATGGAGGACGCTGTAGAACAAGTCACCAAATTGAATGTATTTCCTCCAAAAAACGACTGGAATCAGAGGGGATTTAAGCTTTTGGCTCTGAAGAAGTTTACAGTTTATGTTATGGTGGTCATGACGTTCTATTTTCAGAGCTTTGCCGCAGAGCATTTCCTGATGTATGATGTAGTGATATGCTGTCAGATGGCTTGTAAAGTTGTCCCTCTGGATCTTGTCCTGCATCCTTCCCTCCAATCCTACGTTTTTCACCGCACATCACATGCGCTTCATCTGTTGTCAACCCCACAAGTTTGTCCCAGGGTAGTTTCCCGTTATTCACACATTTAGATACTTCTTCAAAAATGTCCTTTCCTGTAGTTGTTGCATGCATTGATTTAATGCCCAAAAGTGCCAGTTGTGCAGTGTCAGTCATGTTGGTGCTCTCATCCACGGCAAGGGAGTATGCAACGAAGTTTTTTCCATGTTCTGTCAACTGTTGTTTTAAATCAGTGGCAATCTCACACACTCGATCAGCAACAGCATTTCTGCTTAAGCTGACATTTAAAAATGCTTTGTTTTGGTTTGGACGTTGCACATGTTAATCATGCAACGTTTCAAAAACTGCCCCTCGGTAAATTCCCGGGCTGATTTGACAATCTCCTCTGCCACTATACTGGCTTTCACGGTAATATCACTTTGTGACTTTGTTTTTGTAGACATTGCCTGTTGTGACAACAGTCACTTTTTCCAACTCCTCTACCTTCTTTAGTTTCTGCTGTATGTCCAGGTTTTTGTACTTGTCCTGATGCTTTGTCTCATAGCAGGGCACCAAATTAGCTTTTTCTCACACCTCCCACCTCGTGACAGGCAACGAAAACCCCTTTTTATCTGGCCATTTCTTTTGGGGTTAGCTTAAATGTTACTCTCTGACCTTCTATATTCACCCACTGACAACTAATTGATGTGTCACTCGAAGAGAAGGGAGGTGGGGTTGAGGCTCACAGGTCTTGACTGGTGCAACAGCTGCTGCGCTGCATTATGGGACTTGTACTATGAGTGGACTGGAGGCCATAAATTGAAGGGTTATCAATAATTATAAGATCATCTCGCAGGCTGGATATAATTGCATCTGGACTGTGGGCCTTGAGCTTTACATGTTTGTTCAAGAGAGTTTATAGAATCAACAAGATTGATTTGAAACCAATAAATAAGGACTGGGTGTGAGATAATGTGTTTTCAGGTGCCACTTCAGTTTCAGCCACTGTTGACATCTGTTTGTTAGTCTGCTGCTGTCAAGACATACTGTAATATAGCTGATTTTCTAAAACCGCTGTGCTCAGTTGTTTTTTTTTTTTTTTATGTATCTGTTTTGTTTTTTATTTAGCATTTATTTAACTGGGTTAGACCCACTGAGATCAGAGGTCTCCTTTACAAGGGAAACCTGGCCAAGAGGACAGCAGCATAGTCACATTAAAAACAGTAAACAACAGATAAAATGACAAACATTAAAACTTGCTCACATATTCAGTATTTGTGCTATGCTGTTGTAATGTAGATGCTAGTTAAAAACTGAGAGTTAAAAAGAAAATCTAATGCTGCTATACCTTGGTTTCTTATTGTACAGGTAATGTTGCTAAATATCTGATGTGTATATACTAATACTGGTACAGTTAACATTTTGGCTATTTGGGTGACAGCTGTTTAAAATAGGCCATAGAAAGAGATATTGATGTTTATTTGAGAGACACAAGTTAAACTTTTATGGATCTTATACTTGGGAATGCTTGCAAATATTTATACATTATACACATATTCAAAGCTTAGTTATGAATTCACTACTGAAAATTCTGTTTGTGTGATAATTTACTAAAATGAAATAAAATTGTTGTTACAGTAGAGCAATTTATGGTTCATTAGAATGTATTTTCATTGTTACTCCACTACCTGTTGCATTACCATATTTTGGTTGTTGCTTTATTGATTAAAGCTAAAAACTGCAGTGACCAGGTGCCTAAGGAAAGTACTGAACCTCATTTCAGAAGTTCTTTAATAAGAGCTAATGAATTGTTGCTTACTTTAACTGAAAAAGCACACATAAAACTTCAACTTGCTTTAAACACAGAAGGATAAAAAGACAAAAAGTGACTATGAGCTGCTAACTATTCAACAAAAATTTTGTACAGACTCCATAGAGTCTGTACTACCTTTATACTGGTCGACATCAGACTGACAGCATTTTTGTTTTCTTCATTGGACCGTAAATACGTACACTGTTGCAGGGCCATTGTGGTACACTGGCAGATGTCCTGGGGTCAAGTTTTAAAGGTGTTTGGAGACCTGTGTCCATTTTATTTCCCTACCCTGCCATCATTCATCCAGCAGCCCCTGAAGCCAGCTGACCACATGCTTTATGCCATCACCATAAATCCGGCCTGGCACTTTCAGTTCTCACTTTCAGTTGTCACATCTGTACAGCTCTGTACAGCTGCTGTAGTTTTCTCTGCCTGGCAGGTTAAACAGATCAACCTCAAATTTAGATGAAAATACCCTAATGTCTTTAATATTGTGAAGCTTATGAATTTTTATTGACTGTAAGGCAGTGAATTTTAATGTTTCATCATGAAAAAAGAAATAGTTGAGTCAATGCTACATTTGTCAAATTTTCTAGATTACATTTCTTTGACAAGAGTCCTGTTCTGAAGAGATGCTAAACACACCACTATTGGATTACAGTCATAGCGCACCTAGCATGCAGCAGAAAGTTATAGGTGCTATACTTTTAAAAACTACTCATGGCAGATTAACCAAACCCTACTAAAATTTGGTCGGCTGAGTTGTATGATGTTGATTTTGCTAAATAGAGAGGCATCTAATTTTTCATTAAACACTGTTGCAGTTGCAACACAACATTCGCCAAGAAACAGAAATAGGCTAGTAGTGCTTGAAAATCTCTGAACTTGACAAATGTATCAGAAGTGGTGAAAAATTACATACTTTATGGGTCTTGGTCATGACTGTGGCTAAATGTCAGACTCCTGATTGTATGTTAGACCTTTATGTATGACATTCAATGAAACATGAAAGTCAAGAGACTTACAAAAAAGCAGTATTTAATACTACTTCTCAAATGTAATTTTACACAGAGCAGAGCATTGCCAATACACTTCATGACTTTAGTTTTAATGTTGTTGGGAAAATTTGTTTTATGGACCCGTGACACTCAATCAGCAAAGATACTCGTAACTCCATCTCACAATAAAGCCCCTTTAAGACATGCACCCCAATCTGTTAATCTGACGGCAATAACATGCTGGTTTCAAGTCTGAATGGGTAGTCTGGTCAGGTTTCTGTAAAAGTCATGCTGGCAGCCTTTCTAGCTTGGGCATAATAACATTTCTGTGTTGTGTCCAATATGGCACAAATCTGAATTGAACCATCATATACCGGCCATGCACAAGTGAGGGTACGTTGAGTTTAGTAAAGTGATCTAGGAAAGAATTTTTCTGTTTTTCACCATCAACATTAAATACCACAGGAAGTGCTTAATACATAACTGATATACCCAAATCGCAACACACCTTTCCTTATTCGTTTGGCTTTACGATTGCAAATCTGTTGGGCCACAAAATAATATCCCCATAAAAATACTTTACTGTGATTTAAAAAAACAGACAGGTTAAAAACATTTAAAGTGATTGATGCCATTAATGAATGCAATCCAATTTATTTTGTTTCCTTCACAAGACAATTGCAAGAGCAGAAATTTGTTGCTTTCTGAAATTTCAGAGTTTTTAAAATGCATACAGCATCAGACAGCAGTAGTATCCATATAAAAAGAGAACATTATGTCCATATGCTCAAATTGAACAGCAGAGTTGGTAATTTCATTCAATTCTCAAGATTATAAATTATCCTTGAGCATGGAGAGCGAATCAGGCCCGGCCAGGATCCAACAGCAAGTCACACTGTGTAGTCCTACTTGTCTTCACATCAGATAGGTGAGCTGTCACACTCTAGTTTCCAGCTGTTTCGGACAATTTTTAATTTAATGCACACCTAGAGCAATAAACAGCTAGTGATACATAATAATAATTCAAGGATTCAAGGATATTTATTGTCACTGATTTTTGCCATGAAATTTTGTTGGCACTATCAAAAACCCAAAAACAATACAGTATAACAAACAACGAAGTAATATTTATAATAATTTAATAGTGTTAACTACACTTTAAAATTAGATTGCATTTGTTTGTCAAGGCACAACTTAAATATTTTCAGATCATCTGATTGACCATTTATCCGGAATATTTCAAATTGAATGGTAATAAAATTTATCAAATCTAATTATGTTAGTCAGTCTACAATCTGAAGTGGTGAACTCTGACGCTTGGTAAAAGCTGCATGATCAGCGAGCAATGCCAAAAGGAGAAAAGCGAAAAGGCCTCAGCAGGGTGTGGTAATATAGATCTGTTGGACGAGTTGTTTTAGTGATTCAGAGGAAGAACTGCATTTTTGCATCGTTGCCAAAGTTAAAAAATACCAGGAGTCCAAACTCATAGTTACAAAGAAAATGTCTCCGCTAAGACATTGAAATAGTAAACACAGGTAACCTAATACTTAAAGACAAGTCTCAATTTAAGAAAACAGTACCTGACAGTTACCCAAAAAAAGCAATGCTACTGAAAGGAAAGCAATTATCAAAGTAACCCCCCCCCAAAAAAAAATAAAAAAATTAAAGTAGAACCCCAATAGTTAACAACAAAAATTGTATTCCAGTGCCTTTATTAAAAACAGAATGTTTGAAGTCACATCTGAATTATCATCAAACTAATCATGGATGTGGGGCTGCACAGTGGCGTCGTGGTTAGCACTTTTGCCTTGCAACTAGAGCTGCAACTAACGACGTGTCGACGAATCGTCTGAGCACGATACGTCCTCAAAAGCGGAAGTGAACGTGCAATGAAACAGAAATCTCCGTCCGACTGGAGCACGGAACACGGATGGACATCGGCGCTGCATCGTGCATATATTATGTATGCACGATGCAGCGCGGACGTCCGCGTTTAGATACAGCTGTATAGTAAACGCTGACATCCGCACTTATGATAGATCGCGGATGTCCGCGCTGCATCATGCGTACATATTATACGCACGATGCAGCGCCGATGTCGATGTCTAAAAATTAGATAGAAATTTGTTGGTTAGTTATTTGAACACTTAGATATTGCTTAATTCTGCATTATATATCACTTGGTGTATTGTCTTGTGTGAATGACTAATATTGTGCGCATACCGTGGCATTGTTCAGCATTGTGAATTATGAATGCAAGAATCAGTGCATTTGATGCACTGTATGGTGTCTAGAAGTTTAAAGGTATTTTTATTGCCTGATTGACCTATGCTTGAGTCATGTTTGCTGACTGTGTTGATAAGTGGGCCCAAGTACAATGATTATCTCTTCCCCTTTTGCACAGTTTTTCTTATCACTATACACTCTATGATTACCTCTTCATCAAAGACATTTTTCCTTTTCCCATTAATTGGACAAGTCTTAATAGCTTTGCAAAAAGTTTAAATTTTTGTTTAGTATTTGATTAATTATCCTAACATTCAACAGATTTTAGACAACCCACAAGAATTTATTGCTGTATTATTGCAGACATTTAAAATGTTATTTATTTTTCAATTAAAAAGCTTTACCAAGTCACAGGTCACAGTTGAAGGGGAACAAGGAACCGTAATAAACCTTGTTAGTGTTTCAGTGTTGTTAGCAGTACTTTTTTTTCTTAATCATTTTTTGGTCTTCACCAGGTGGCCAACACTGCTTCCAATCCTGAATCCAGAGTACGTAGCCAAGAAGATCATCCATGCTGTACTCACCGACCAGGTCTTCCTGCTGATGCCGAGGAGCATGTACCTCATAGCTGCTCTAAAGAAGTTAGTGCTCGTCTTTTTTTTAAATTTTCTTCCTCATACTATGCAATCATTTGACATACAAAATGTGTTCAATACTTCTGCTCTTTTATTTTCCTAAATTCTGTGTCAGACTTTGAAGTCAAATGTCTTTTTTTAATTATTATAAATTGATTCTAGGTGACACACCATAATTTAGATAAATTTGACAATGCTGCCAACATGTCGGACAGGGTTCAGGCTCACTACTATTGTCTAATTACAGTGCCAAATTCTAATAGCTTCAAAAAAACACAGTGAGAACAAGAACACTGGTAAATTGCCTTCTTCTTCTTTTACGTTGTATTTGCAAGCAACAAGTTAGAGTATGAAAACCAGTTAAACTATGGGACAGGATATGTTCGCAGACATGGCCAAATACTCTACTTGTTCAGTAATAATTCTATGCATGCTTACTTTATATCAGATTTTCTAGAATGCTATAGAATAGAATGCTATTGAATGCTTTAAATTGTCATATACACACACAATGTACAATGAAATTAAAGACAACTCTTGTGGTGCATAGTACAAATAAGACCAAAAATAAAAACAAATAAATAAAATAGTTAAAAATAGTGAAATATAGATTATCACTATAATAGACAAATCTCTCTACATTGTCGGATAACTGCATGAGTAAAAATATTAGTGTCTTGATTCCAGGTCACAATACTACTTATCAGTACTGTTACCAGTAATATTTTACAGTAGACTTGAAATTACAATGGAGGTATGTATACACCGTTGCCACGACCTTAAAACTGTCTGCTTTATATTGTTCAGGTCCACTTTGTGCTATCGAAATGGCTGTTGTGTCCTGGATTTCACAAACCCTCTGAAAGTGTCCTGTGGTATCGAGCAATCAGATGTTAGCAGTGAATCCTGTTGTTCTGAAAGTTGTGAGGAGGACCTAATTTTTTTTCTTGCAGTTCCATAGATGCTTAATTAGACTGAGAAATGGTGAATATGGAGACCAAATGTCTTGCCTTGTTTTCCATCAGGGACTACAAAAAACCTGTTGTAGAACTGGTTGAACTCACTGGCCTTGTCCACATCACCCACCGTTGTTTGGTTAGTCTTTATTTTTGATGCCAGCTCCCTCTCCTCTTTCTTTCTGCAGTCCACCTTTGCCTGCTTTAAACTTCCCTCTAGCTCATGTTGCGCTCTTTTGAGCTTCTGACTGCACTCCCCACCAAAAATATTGAAACAGTGAGCACAATTCCTTTATTTTTGCTGTACACTGAAAACATTTAGGTTCGACATAAAAAGATAAATATGAGACAAAAGCTCAACATTTCAGCTTATTTTTCCAGGTGTTTACATCTGGATCTGATACACAACTTAGAAGATAGCATTATTACCGAACATAAAATTTTTAGGTGAGCAAAAGTACTGGAATAGATTGCCTTAAAATAAATTAACGTGAATAAGACTTCATATTTAGTTGCAGATCCTTTGCTTGCAACAACTGCATCAAAACTGTGACCCACTGACATCAGGAAACTTCAACATTCCCTTTTTTGTGATGCTTTTCCAGGCTTTCACGGCAGCCTCTCTCAGTTTTTGTTTGTTTTGGGAGGGTTACTCTCTTCATTCTCCTCTTACCTGGTAAAATGCAGCTCTGTAGGGTTGAAGTCTGGAAATTGACTTGGCCAGTCTGAAACCTTTCACTTCTTGCCCCGAATGAATTCTTGTTGTTTTGCCAGTGTGTTTTACGTCATTATCTTGCTGCACGATGAAGGATCTCCCAATCTGTTTGGTTGCATCTTTCTTTAAATTGGCAGACAAAATGTTTCTGTAGACTTCTGAGTTCATTTTGCGGCTGCCATCGTGTGTTCCATAATCAATGGAGATTAATGTGTTACGGTTAGTGGAAATTTGTGCCACATCCTCTGTCTAAAGGCCATGTGCGGCTCCTCAACCGGAGGCAACTTAGGAGGGGGTCCAGGACCTCTATCTGGAGGTTTCAGAACGTTGTTGTGGTTGTTTGTCTCTTCCTCATTGTGTTAGCAATGTGATGGGCTGGCAGGTTTTCCACGGTGGAGCCTTTCTTTTACCTCATGTCAGTTGAAATAGGCCCTCCATGTGACCCTCTGCAGGATCTTTATGGATAATGGATGAAGTTTACTCACATCACAAAGGCTTCCCTACATACAGGATAGATAGTAATATGATAGTATTTAGAGTATTTGTTTTATACTCTTCGTAGCTGTTGCATACATATCCTCACACTCTTGTCCTGGAGATGATCCTAAAGCTTGAGGAACATTTAAGGGTAAGAAATCAGACAGATTTGAGAAGGTAGCCTAAATGTTAATTTATCCATCCATCCATTCATTTCGATGTGAGGTTCATTTAGACTCGAGGTTGTAAATCATCTCCATTGCTCAGAGCCTGAAATGCACAATATCCATGGGAGTGTTTAAATGTTTTTTTGAAATGGGCCAATGTGGAATACAATTAATAGTTTCTAATATTCTGTTTACTCCACTGTTTATTTCCCTGCTAAAATTTCCAGTTATTATTCTGATAGAATAAATAATTCAAAATCATTTTAGCTTGACATTCAGTGATGCTCACAGTGTCACTGATTTTTATTTATTTTTTTGGCCTTTGTTGTAGAGGACAGTGCAGGGTTCTCGGCAGGATTTTTTTTCAGCGTAACGGCAGGTCCTCCTGCGCGCGCGCGCGCAATAGACGAGAACGCGCGCACGCAATTGACGGGAATGCGCATGCGCAATAGACGGGAACGGGTCAATCGACAGGAAAGTATGACTGAGGTGGGGAGACATAAATTAACCTAGATAGGCACCCAGTTGATAAAAACAAACACACATGGCGTTATCTGTCAAAATAACAGCGCAGCGGCCCTAATCACAGTGTTAACCCTTCCTGTTCGGCCCCCAACCGTGGTCAGGAAGCCCGGGGTTAACCCCCTTCACTTCCTCAGCAGCCGTAGAGGCAAAGACACAGGAGCCCAGCCGCATCGAAGAACACTGCAGCCTTTATTGTCTATAAACAGTGGCTGAACCGCACAGTACCTCCAACCCAGCAATTACACACCTTCTCTCCTCCTCCGACTGTATGTCTCTCTCACTCGCTCTCCCCCTCCCTCCCCCTCCCTCCCCCTCCCTCCCACACACACACGCTGCTCTCTCTCCCACTCTCATGACGGAGCCACACACTGTCATAACAACAGCGTAATCTTTGAAATGCGCTGGCGTAGCGGCCCTAATCACAGCGTAATCTTTTAAACTGAGCGTAACGGGCCGTTAAGACTGCGTAACGGCGCAGTGTCACTGTGTTAATATAAAAGCCACTTAAATGAAAGGAAGCTGCAGGAAAAGACCTTCACGTTTCAGTATTGACATCTATGCTTTGTTTTCTGGCGGTAATGATAGAGGTTTATGAATTTAAAACTCTGCAAGCCGTCTGCGTACATTGGGCAGTAGTGCCATGTAACTGTCTGCCTGTAATGAGTGTATCTTATGTGATCATTATGCCACTTTGCCATTACACCCATCCATAAGAAACATTAGACCTAGTGACAGCAAATACAGTCTTTTGGCAACATGCATGCCAGGTTGGCATCATCCTTTAGCTCTTTGCAAATGAAGGCCTGTGTGGCAAATGAGGCAGAGAATGACTCATCCAAACATTTTCCGTTGATCTCAGGGCTGTACTACAAAGCAGGATTAGTAGGTTAGTGAGGTATGTTGATGTTTTCAGTGTCCTGATGGTGGCTCCCTGCCTTCGCCCGAGTCAGCTGGGATAGGCTCCAGCACCCCCTGCGACCTTAGTGAGGATAAAGCGGTGTATAGAGAATGGATGGATGATGGTGGCTCTCTTTTTATCTGGTTAGATCTCCATGGCAGCTCATGCTGTTGAGCTAATTTGGTCAGAATCATGTTTTTTTTCTTCAGAGTTTTGTATTTAAATCAGCTGGAAGAATCGTCTTCCTTTCAACAAATTGTTTCCTGCCGATTTTTTTTTTTTTTAACTATATAGATTTTCAGCTGAAGGAAAATATTGTATCTGCCAACACCTTGAGCGGTATATTACTAAAACTGCTGAATGAAACTGTTCAGTTACAGTATTACACACTGTATGCATCATGTCACCATGGGAACCCAAAATGTATTTAGTTGGTGATACAGAAATTGTATAAATATGTAAAGTTTGATCTAGATCTGCTGCCAAGTTCATTTACATGCGTGTAGTGCAACTGATTAAAACACTGATTATTCTATCGGTATTTATTGCAGAGAATATTCAATGAGTAACATTAATTTCATTTTGATTTGGCCACAAATTAATGTGATTTCCTGCATTATAGGACAGTTCCAGACCTAAATGTAATTTAATACAATATCATCTTGGCATAAGTTTAAAGTTTAATAATTTTACTGTGCCACTCTGTTCGAAATAAGCACCTGGATTGATCGGAAAAATAATTGCATTATGCATGTTTTACACTTTTCTAGCAGCATTCTTGTCTCCTATAATTTCCAGTCGCAGCGCATTTTACCATTATGCATTTTTATATTCCTCATTCTTCACCATTAAAATAGCCTGTAAACTGAAGCAGCTGCACAAGATTGGTTCAGTTTGTGCAGAAAAATAATCACATGACGTGTTAAACGTCCGCTTTTATGTGAACGCACACAGAGTCTAAAGCAGAAAACCTGAATTGACAAAGAAAGTTGATAACCACCTTCAATATATCTGTTATCTCTGACTAAGGCTTTAGTTCTTGTTGAGCCAACTTACACGAAGAAAGCGAGGCTATGTTGAACTGACTTTGCAGTACAGCCCTCAGCGGTCCAAATTTTTTGCCTGTTACAGCAGGGTGTGTAATTATGCTTTACCTTTGATTACAATTAGTCTCATAGAAGCGTCCCTACTAGGGATGTGCGCGACTAGTCATTTAATCGTTTAACCGCCTACTCATTTATTAAACGTTTAGTATTTTACTAGTCCGTTAAACGCTGCACTAAGCATCATGCGCCTTGTTCTTCGCGCCTGTGCCTCGGCTTCTTTGTAAACAGGCTGAGCAGCCAGGGAGAGAATTGCTACTACTGTGCACATGCACAGTAGCAGGGGGCAGGGCCACACAGTTTGAGGAAGAAAGTTTGGAAAGGTAAAGTGGGAAGATGGCGACGCTCCCGCGTAAGGGGCTCGACATGCGTAAGGGGCTCGACACACGGGAGGCGACACACGGGAGGTGACAACAATCGCGCTCCATTCATTTTCTATGGCTGCTGTATGACGAGATGAAGCATGGCTTTCCCCCCTCCCAACAACGCAACGGTGGCATTCGTGCATGTGAAATTTCGTGCGCATTCAGGTAGACGTGCACCCGCTGGCTTGCGACGCGATACAAGAAAGAGGAGTTTGCAACATGGCATGGACCCAGGATCATTTCTTTCTTTTATAAGCCAATGTCAGTAGTAAAATTTCGGCTAAATCAAGCAATATCTTCTGGCTCATCATCTTTATGCTTTTCTGTCATGAAACTCTTTGAAAACGTAAAAAATCCCTCCAATTTCACAACCATTTAGAAGTGAGGGAGACAAGCGATCTGTGCTTTTGCACAGCTCGACGTGTGTCGCCGTCGCCTGCCGCTGCCAAGTATCGCGCACCATGTGTTGAATTTATCTCTTGTTGCGATGACTTTCGCATTCCCTCCTCAACTGTCGCTCCTCGTGTGTTGAGCCCCTAAGAAAATCAGCACCGTTTGGCAGTATTTTGACGCAGCAGATGACAACAAGGTCGCCTGTCGGCTGTGTAAGTAGAAACCAGTGTTGCCAACTTAGCAACAACAAAGCGTCCTAGTGACTTTTTTTTGTCAAAAGCGAGTAGCTGCAAATCTAGCGACTTTTTCCTGCCATTTTGGAGACTGACAGGAAAACTCGGATCATTCTGCAGACAGCAGATGAATCGCGCATGCGCAAAGTCACTACAGGTCCCATCCAGACTTACGGAGCAGAATATAAATGAAAATGTTTCTTCACTGTCATTATGTGGCTTTATAGACTAGTTGACTAGTCGCAAATAAAATTTGAGACTAGTCGGTGGGGAAATTAGTCGAAATTCCCATCCCTAGTCCCTACATGAATAAATTCCAATTTACTGCTTATGATATACAATTTTAATAGAGGTGAGTCAAAAAAGGTGTACTTCTGTGCTGTAGTAATCATCAGGCTGTACCTCTGTGGCAGTAAACAGAAGCTTGTAACACAAATAGACAAATACATAAGGTTGTTTCTGTTGCAGATGGTATTCGTAACCAATAAGCAAGGATTGGGTGGATAACTGTGTTTTTGTGTCACCTCTTGTGCTTCAGTGCAGCCAATTCAAAGGCCCTCCTGCTGTTAATCATTGACACCAAGAGAGCCTTCTTCCTGAAGGTGGCGGGGTCAGCAACAGCTCAGCTGTATTTAAAGCTATAGTATATACTAAAACAGATCGTTTATAACAGGTCTAAAACCAGAGGTTGTACAGTCATTGTAAAAAAAAACAACAAAAAAAACAAAAAACATCTTTGCAGTATTTTGAGCTGAAATTTTAAAAGGTACATGCTGGGGATGTGATACTTTCAATTGCTGAAAAAGGACACAATTTCTAAATAACGTTTACACTGCTTTTAAAGTCAAACTTTGTTCATCAATTGGTGGACCCAGTTATCCATTTGAACTTATCAACCAAGTGGAACATTCTCAGTAATTTCTCTGTTCCAGATTTTCAACTTGGCTTTTAAATATTTGACGTTCAAATTCTTTTGCTCATTTACTCCTACACTTGGGTCATTTTGATGAATTTGTGATGTTAAAGTAAAGTATACACTACAGTCATCCATAATTCTTTCTCCGAATTCTGGGAATATCTCTCCAATTCTTCCATTTTAAATTTGGTAAAGGTGATCTTTACATTAATATTGACTGTATGTGCTGTTAATCCATGGTGTGGCAAGCTCTGTGCACTTCTGAGTGTAAAACCAAGTAATATATACATTTTTAGCCATACCAGAAAGAAGGGGTTAAAACCCATCATTAAAGTTTATATTATAAATGAGGAATATGATTTTAATTTTAATGAAAAACTAACACATATATCAGTGGCAGTGCACAAAAGATATCAGGCGTCTCCATTGTTTTTGGCCAGCAAAGAAAAAAGAAAATGCATAACATTTTTTTTAACATTTATTATTAACAAATGAAAATGGCTGTAGTTATTACTATTACAGTAAAGGCACTCAGCTACTGTCAATAGGAAAATACTCTGAGCTGTGTACTTTCAAGCATGACATCAAAAATGTCTTTCAAGACAAAATCAACAAATTCATTATTAATGAACTCTGAACCCCAAGTAGTTCCTATATGTTTTTGTTCTTGTCACATTTTTATTCTTTGTGGGTTCATTCATTAAACAAAATTCTGTCACAAAGAGGAACAAAAAAGAAAAATATTTATTTATTTATTGCGTAATTGGTTACTACTGACAGTTTGTCTTTGATAAATTTTAAAATGAAATATAAAGAAAAAGTGATTTTGATAAAATATTACTGGCATATGATTAATTCAGCAATGGTGTAATTTTGGCAAATTTACGACTAATAAAATATATTTGTTTAGCTTAAGGGTTCAGAGGGTTACATTAAACCCAGAAAGATTTGCCCAAAGTAACGCTGTATGACTTAGTGATGACTGACTGACCCATACAGCGTGAACAGCAAAGTGCTGGCTACACTGGAAAGCCACCTAAAACTCAATGTGTATTGAGAGTTAACATGGATGATATATACATGTTTCATATAGCTGGCATGCACAACTTTTCAACAACACTCCGGCTAGAATTCTGCAGCTGACAAACTAAACTATTTATCTGCCAAACTACTTTTGGTGAAGTTCACAATCGACATTTTTCATCTGTGGAGCACAAGTTTGTAGAAAGACATAGATGTATGACAGTAATTACTTGGCTCACATGGCAGAATAAACCAAGGAAACTTCAATGTAAACAATATGTTACATGTAGAGGGGTTTGGAATGAAGACACATACCATTACATCCATTGCCTGCAGATTGAAAATTTGATATTGAAATAATTTTTTCTCTGCTCTCATAATGTCCCTCCATCTTCTTCAGTGTTCTACCATGGAAGCTGACATCTCTTCTTGGTTCATACCTGGGATTGACAATCAAAGTAGACTGTAACACTAGCCTTAGTCTGCACTACAAATTACAGTAACACATATTCAACCCGAGGATGATCTGGGAGTGTGTGAGAATGTTCTACGCTACTGTAACAACATATACAGCTAGGACTGGGATGTCAATCTGATGTGTAATCGAAACAAACTGATGCTGGTTTGTTAGCAGACTACAGGCCAACATAACAGTATCCAGATTACAACCTCAGATCTATTTTCTTCTTTTGATGCTGTCCATGCCAGATAGAGTAATCTAAGATGCAAATTTCCAAGAATTGAACATTTTACAACAGATACAGATAAAGCAAAAATGCATTGCAGAGACATGTGCAGTCAAGCACATTCCACTCTCACACTTGGCAGTACATTTATATGTGGTAAATGATCAAATTGAACACCATACATGCAAGACACTGTAACAAAATATGTTGCCTATTAAGGGGATTTTCCTGACAATATACAAAACCCTGTATTTGAATATGCTTTAATAGGACATTCTGACCTGTCTCAGCTCTTATTTTAGTTTAATTTCCATGCATTTACAATGTCATTGCACTCATTAAAGTATTTGCTGAGATGTGGGGACATAGCACATCATTCCTATAATGCATTTTTGCTGGGTCAAGAAATTTTCTATAGTTTATCAACATCATCTAAGTCTTTTTCTTTTTTTATATGATGGTAAAAATAAAAGTGAGTGCACCAAAAAAAGTCCATTGGTAATCGTTGATTGCACAGTTTTGTGACTTCCTATCTGAGTACTGTCTTTTTGGAATTACCATTCACATGTTGGGGAAAAAATGACTTGTCTAATTTTTCCCAAATAAAAGTTCAGCCAGTTAGTCTAGAAGTGGAGTATCCTGTGCATTCCAGTGCTTGTACAGATTTTGATTGTCAACAAAAATAAAGATGTAGTTTTGCACGTTTTGTCCATTGCTTGAATCTTAGCTAAAGTGTAAGTTAAGATTCGAACACTTGTGCATTTTACTATTGTTGTACCTTGTTGGTCACTTGCAATATGACTCGTGTTTTTGTCATAAGTCTGAATGATGTCAGTTTATTTAAAAATAAACGGTTCCCATTGGACCCCAATTAGGATATACCACCTCTATCCTTGAGTCTTTTGGACTGTTGTGCTGTGACGATGCAACCAATGTAACCACATATAAATTACTGAATAAAAGACAAAGAAGAAATAAGCAAAATGTGTGGGGGGTGGGGGGTTGTATTATGTTTTGTTGCCAGAGACACTGGTGCTTTACACAAAGTAAATAAAACAATGAAGGAGGATTACCTTTATATTCTTCAGCAAAAGCTAAAATAATCAGCCAGATGACAGCTCAGTGCTCTCTTTTATAGTGCCAAATTTAAATTTTAGCCATGCAAATCAGACCTACATCCACAGGCCTACAATGTAATAAGGTCATTACAAGTGATTTTTTTTTTATGAAGTCAAGTGCAAATGCGTTCAGACCTGGGTCTTTAGTCTTTTCTTAACGACTGAGACGAACTCTGCTGATCAAACAGAGTTTGGTAACTCGTTTCACCTCCGGGGAACCATAAAGGAGAACAGTCTAGCTTCACCACCTTGTTGTGGTGGTTGTATTAGGCAACCTTTTTTTTTTTTGGTTAAAATCAACTTCTATTATTTGGAAATTAACACTTTTTTTTTTTTTTTGCTTTTTGGCTTTGGACATCACCACGATGGATTCTTAATGAAACAGTTAAGATATGCTTTGTAGGAATTACAGTGCATTTTATATGTGCTCTTTACCTTTTTAAGGGACCAAAGATAATTGGACAATTGGCTGCTCAGCTGTTCAATGGCCAGATGTCTGTTATTCCCTCATTATTTCATTGACAAAGAACCGATGAAATGTCTAGAGTTCATTTCAAGTGTTGGCATTTAGAATCCGGTGAAGTCATCTCTCAATCTGATATCCAAAGAGCTGTCACTACTCGTGAAGCAAGACAAAAATCAAAACAGACCTATCAGACAGATAGCAGAAACATTAGATGTGGCTAAATCAACTGTTTGGTACATTCCTGAAAAGAAGGAATGCACTGGTGAGCTCACCAACACCAAAGACCCCGGAAAACAAGTGTGGGGGATGACAGAAGAATCCTTTCCCTGGTCAAGAAAAACCCCTTCATAGCAGTTGGCCAGATCAAGAACACTCTCCAGGAGTTAGGCTTATCTGTGTCAAAGTCAACAATGAAGAGAAGATATCACCAGAATGAATAAAGAGGGTTCACCACAAGGTGTAAACCACTAATGAGCCTCAAAAACAGCAAGACCAGATTAGAGTTTGCCAAAAAAAAAAACATCTAAAAGAGCCTGTGCAGTTCTGGAACATCATCCTATGGAAATATGAAACAAAGGTGAACTTACCAGAAAGATGGGAAGAGAAGAGTATGGAGAAGGGCAGGAACTGCTCAAGATCCAAAGCACACCACCTCATCAGTGAAGCACAGTGGTGATAATGGTGTGGGCATGTTAGGCTGCCAATGGAACTGGTTCTCTTATTTATTAGAGATGTGACTGCTGACAAAAGCAGCAGGATGAATTCTGAAGTGTTTCAGGCAACATTTTCTGCTCATATTCAGCAAAATGCTTGAGAACTTACTGGATGGTGCTTCACGGATGGACACTGACCCGAAGTATACTGCGAAAGCAACCAAAAGCAAAGAAGTGGAATGCTCTGCAATGGCCTCGTCACTCACCTGAACTGAGTCCAAGTAAGCACACGTTTCACTTGATGAAGACAAAACTAAAGGAAAAATGCCCCAAGAAGAAGCAGGAACTGAACTCCCAACACTCGAGGCCTGGCAGAGCATCAGCAGGGATGAAACCCAGTGTTTGATGGCGTCTATGGGTTCCAGAATTCAGTCTGTCATTGACTGCAAAGGATTTGTAACCACATATTAAAAGTAACAATTTAATCTATGATTGTTGGCTTGTCCAATTACTTTTAGTCCCTTTAAACAGTGGAGAGCACCAGAATGATGTCAACAGACTTTGCACTTACAACCTGACAACTGGTTTAAAGCTTAAAAAAGTATCAAAATACCTGAACATTTTCTGTTTGGTTTTTATTCTTAACAATTCTTACTTTTGTCATTTCATTGTCAAAAGGTTAGATAATGTTAGAGTTGAACTTGTAAATACATTTATCATAATAGCCCTGGGGCATTAACTGTCTGTACATAGTGTTTTTACATGATAATTTTTTTTATAAAATACCCGCACACACTTCTTGCTCCCCTAGCTTCCACGTCTTAGTACTTTTCCACTCTCTCAGCAGCTCCTCAAATGTTAGCACTCCCATTTGTGTAACTTGAGCTACTTCTTATCTGATGCAGCCATGTACCCACACCTGCTTCTGTATAAATAAACCATGTATTGGAACAGTCCTTTGTAGTTTGCACCAATGTGTCTTGTTACACTGTGCTGTTACCCTTGCAAGTAAACGTACTGGTCTCCGTGTGTTTTCTGGTCTGGTGAAGATCTTCTTATGTTACGTGGGAGCTCTTAGCGGAGTTTCTCTCTGACAGATAATATAATGAAGATTTCCATCACACTTTACTACATAAGCAATCTCCACCTGACTTACACAAAAGTGCAAGTCCGGTGGATATTGCTTATGCGTGTTTTGCAACATTAACATGATTGAATTGGTTATACTCAGCAAAGCGTTCTTCATAGTTAAGTTCTATCTCAAGTCTCTGTTCTATTTGTTCTATTTAGTAGTGTATAGTAAGGGTAATATTGGTATATGTGAGTAGCTGATGTTACTAACCCTAAGAGAACCCAGGCACAAACACAGAGAACGGGTAGACAAAAATTACTTTATTTCAAAACCAAAGTCCATTAAAATACAAAAAAGCAAGTTACAGAACTAAACTAAACAGGAAACCTAGAGAATTTAAAAATAAGCTTGGGGGAAAAAGAAACCAAACCTAATACAAAAAATAAAGCCAATCTACAAAACCCTACAAAAACTAAGGCAAGCAAAGGCATTGTGTTAAACTTGATTGCTGTATCAAACAACTTCATGTCTGTGACAGAGGTCGGTGAATACAGCTCTTTTAAGTATGGACATTGTTAATGTTTTAGTACCTGCTGACTTCTGTGGGTTGTTCGCTGACTGTCTCTCCCTTGCCTGACTGGTGTGTTTTGAAATAGGCGAGCACCACAATTAGACAACTGTATAGGCAATTTTCATAACTACATGAAACCTGATGCCATTCTCTGGTTGTTTTCATAACGTGATCTGTGTGTGGTGATTCATTGAGAAATATGTGGACTTTTTTCAGTTTTCACTTTAAAGAGTGTTTCCCTTGAGTCGATTTTTCATTTCTAAATGCCCTTCATTTGTTCATATCATAATCTTTATACAATTTTGTGTGTCTGCTGATTATTTGCTGTTATCAATTTCAGGTCAAAGTTCATTTATTCATACAAGCTGTTATCACAGACACTGAGTTTAAATAGGGGGAATAAACTAAGAAAACAGACAAGAACAGGAGATAAAATCTACCATACTGAGATCAAATGGACCACATACCTATGGGACAAATTATAGCAACAGACCAAAAACTCCCTGTGTGAGATAAATTATGTGAGATGTTTCAAGCAGAAGAGAGGACTCTAATGTTGACTAACACAGTGGGTGCTGAGCAGATCACAACAGTTCTGTCATTCTAATGTGATTGAGGCAATTGGGGACAGTTAATGAGACTTCAAACAATGTCTCGATTTGATATTAAACTTTGGTGCCAGTGGTTGTAAATGTAACAGCTGCATCTATTTCCGGTGTGAATAAGAGGTTCAGCATTTGTCTATATTAACAGATTCCAAGAAATATTTTTCTTTATCAACAATAACATTCTGATTTCTTGCTTTCCACAAGATCTCTACATTTTATACCTTTGTTAAAGCATCTTAGTGTTTAGAAAAATCTTAAAAAGTGAAAAAACCTTTTAGTGATACAGCATTTACAAACACCTGATCTCACAATCATTCTATTTAATCTTTATTTCAATTTTAAAAAACAAAACAACAACACTGACCTCAAAGTAGTTTTCTGGCATTTTTTTTCTCCTGTCACACTTATTTTTTCTGCAATATCAAGTCCTGCACCTCTGTGAACACTCAAATATCTTCTGTGCAGTGTGGCACAGTAATGAAGCCATGAGTCATGACAAAGAAAATGAAATTTCCTTCATTGTTTATTTTACAAAAATGTAGTCTAAAGTATTATCAATACTGGAGGAAATGACAGCTAGATAGTATTACTCTTACTCTTTTCAATTTTGTAACCTCTAAAGACTGCATTTTTCGTCAGTACTCTGCATATTCACTTCAGAAACATTTCAATGTGATGAATTTATCTTGCGATAACTTACCAAAAGATAGCATACATTATACTGACAAAAGTATTGGGATTCCAAATAATTGAACTCAAGTGTTCAATCACTTCTATGGCCACTGGTGTATAAAATCAAGCACCTAGACGTGCAGACTACTTCTGCAAACATTTGTGAAAGAATGGGTCGTTCTCAGGAGCTCAGTGAATTCAAGCACAGTACTGTGATTGGTTGCCACCTATGCAATAACTCTGTTTGTGAAATTTCTTCAGTATTAAATACTGCACATTCAACTGTTAGTGGTATAATAACAAAGTGGAAGCAATTGGGAACAACAGCAACTTGGCAACAAAGTGGTAGGCCACATAAAATCACAGATTGGGTCAGTGTATGCTGAGGTGCACAGTACACACAAACTGCCAACTTTCTGCAAAGTCAAGAGCTACAAACCTCCAAACTTCACGTGACATTCAGATTAGCTTAAGAACAGTGCATAGAGAGCCTCATGGGATGGGTTTCCATAGCCAAGCAGCTGCATCCAAGCCTTACATCACCAAGTGCAATGCAAAGCATGGGATGCAGTGGTGTAAACCAGCCACCACTGGACTCTAGAGCAGTGGAGATATGCTCTGTGGAGTGATGAATCACACTTCTCTGTCTGGCAGTCGGGCTGCACAGTGACGTAGTGGTCAATACTTTCGCCTTGCAGCAAGAAGATCCCTGGTTCAAATCCCGGCCTGAGTTCTTTCTGCATAGAGTTTGCATGTTCTCCCTGTGCATGCGTGGGTTTTCTCCGGGCACTCCGGCTTCCTCCCACAGTCCAAAAATATGCTGAGGTTAATTGTTTATTCTAGATTGCCTGTGGGTGTGATTGTTTGTCTGTATATGTAGCCCTGCGACAGACTGGCGACCTGTCCAGGGTGTCCTCTGCCTTCGCCCGAGTCAGCTGGGATAGGCTCCAGCACCCCCCGCGACCCTAAGAAGGATAAAGCGGTGTATAGAGAATGGATGGATGGATGTCTGGCAATCCAATATAGATAATAGACAAGTCTGGCTTTGGCGGTTGCCTTAACAACGATACTTGCCTGACTGCATTGTGCCAAGTGTAAAGTTTGGTGGAGTGGAGAGTTTGCTGTGGGGCTGTTTTTCAGGGGCTGGGCTTTGCCCCTTGGTTCCAGTGAAAGGAACTCCTAATTCTTCAGCATATCAAGTTATTTTTGGACAATTTCATGCTCCCAACTTTGTGGGAACAGTCTGGGGATGGTCGCTTCCTGTTCCAACATGACTGTCCACCAGTACACAAAGCAAGGTCAGTAAAGACATGGATGAGCAAGTTTTGTGTGGAGGAACCTGACCTGCCTGAGCAGAGTCCTGACCTCAACCCGACAGAACACCTTTGGGGTGAACTGGAGCGGCAACTGAGAGCCCTGCCTTCTTGTCCAACATCAGTGCCTGACCTCACAAATGCGCTTCTCAAAAAATGGTAAAATATTATCATAAACACACTCCTAATCAATGTAGAAAGCCTGCCCAGAAGAGTTGAGGCTGTTGTAGCTGCAAAGGGTGGAACGACTCCATATTAAACCCTGCAGATTAAGCGTTCAGATGGTTAACTATTTAATGAAATTTAAAATACAAACTTTAAGCAGATCACCAGAAGGGTGTAAGAAAAAAAATCGTGGCTCCATCTACTCTGGATGGACAGACTCAAAAATATCCATTATCTCTTTTATCCCCTAACATTATCATAACATCTCCAACTCACAACAAAGTCCTAAACATAATTGATGCCAAAAACATAGCATCTTTTTACATTAGAATATTTGTCTTTTTTGAGCTGTGGGTCTCCCTGGTGCTGGTGTTGTTGTGGAGAGTGCCACCAACACTTCAAAACGGAAATGTTGAAAAAAATTAGTCTGAATATCTAACAGTCTCGTCAAGGATGATAGCATGCATCGGTCAGATGCTAGCAGCTGTGATTCTTAGAGCAGGTCCTCATGTCTGCTGGTCAGCCACTAACTAGTCCTCTTGTGTTATTTTTCAGCCTTGCAGCAAAGTTCAGTGTTTTTCCCAAAAAGAGTTGATGAATCAATCTGTTGGAAAAAAAAAATCAAGGACTAGAATGGGGGCTTTAAAGCACTCTTCAAGTTTTCTATCCAGGCATTAGTCAAACCCTTAAAGTCTCCCTGTTTATCAAAATTACATATTTAGAGAACTCTATTAACCCGTTGCACTTCAGTTGCGCTTCAGTGTTCCGCCCGCGGTACACTTTGAGATCTGCATAAGCAATTTGCTAAATGTCTGAAACTGCAAACGCGATTATACAAACACTATACGCCGATGGAAAGCTTAGATTCTCATGAATCCGCCGGTATAAACCACTTTCAGATGTGATTACCACAGCGGGTAATATAAACACATTTGTCCGACAAACAACGAATATCCATCCATCCGTTCTCTATACACGGCTTCAACGTACACAGCGCGACTCACATTTCCGGGTTCATTATTACACACAGATGAAAATATTCCACAAAATACGGCCATAATCCAACCTTGGACATCCAGACGAAACAAGCCAGTAACATATTTTGTCCAAAACATGTCTTGAAGTCAGTATATACGCCATAGGTCGTTTTCAAGGAAATGCACCTTGCGATGCGCGTCCAATATTCCCTGTATTTCTCGTCATATTTTTATTTACAAATAGAATATTAGCGATTTTTTTGTACTGAAAATGGCTGGAATTGACTGCAACTTAAAGGGTTAAAAAATCAATTCCTGCTTTAAAATGAAAAAGATGTCACTGTTATGAGTATGTGAGGATTTACACACGTGGACAAAATTGTTGGTACCCCTCAGTTAAAGAAGGAAAAACCCACAATTCTCACTGAAATCACTTGAAACTCACAAAAGTAACAATAAATAAAAATTTATTGAAAATTAAATAATCAAAAACAGCCATTACTTTTGAATTGTTGATTAACATAATTATTTAAAAAAAACAAACTAATGAAACAGGCCTGGACAAAAATGATGGTACCTCTATAAAAGATTGAAAACTATTTGACCAGAGTGACATGATTAACTCAGGTGTGTCATTTAATTGACATCACAGGTGTTTCCAAACTCATAATCAGTCAGTCTGCCTATTTAAAGGGAGACAAGTAGTCACCCTGCTGTTTGGTGAAAAGGTGTGTACCACACTGAACATGGACAACAGAAAGCGAAGGAGAGAATTGTCCCAGGACATCCGAAAAAAAATTATAGACAAACATCTTAAAGGTAAAGGCTATAAGACCATCTCTAAACAGCTTGAAGTTCCTGTGACAACAGTGGCTCATATTATTCAGAAGTTCAAGACCCACGGAACAGTAGCCAACCTCCCTGGACGTGGCCGCAAGAGGAAAATTGATGACAAATTGAAGAGACGGATCGTTCGAATTGTATCCAAAGAGCCCAGAGCAACCTCCAAAGAAATTAAAGGTGAACTCCAAGGCCAAGGTACATCAGTGTCAGATCGCACCATTCGTCGTTGTTTGAGCCAAAGTGGACTTCATGGGAGACGACCAAGGAGGACACCACTGCTGAAAAAAACTCATAAAAAAGCGAGACTGGAATTTGCAAAAATGCATGTTGACAAGCCACAAAGCTTCTGGGAGAATGTCCTTTGGACAGATGAGACCAAACTGAAGCTTTTTGGTAAGGCACATCAACTCTATGTTCATAGACTCAAAAACCAAGCATACGAAGAAAAGAACACTGTCCCTACGGTGAAACATGGAGGAGGCTCAGTAATGTTTTGGGGCTGCTTTGCTGCATCTGGCACAGGGTGTCTTGAAAGTGTGCAAGGTACGATGAAATCTGAAGACTATCAAGGCATTCTGGAGAGAAATGTGCTGCCTAGTGTCAGAAAGCTTGGTCTCAGTCGCAGGTCATGGGTCTTCCAACAGGACAACGATCCAAAACACACAGCCAAAAACACCCAAGAATGGCTGAGAGAAAAGCGTTGGACTATTCTAAAGTGGCCTTCTATGAGCCCAGATCTGAATCCCATTGAACATATGTGGAAGGAGCTGAAACATGCCATTTGGAGAAGACACCCATCAAACCTGAGACAACTGGAGCTGTTTGCTCATGAGGAGTGGGCCAAAATACCTGTTGACAGCTGCAGAACGCTCATTGACAAATACAGAAATCGTTTAATTGCAGTGATTGCCTCAAAAGGTTGTGCAACAAAATATTAAGTTATGGGTACCATCATTTTTGTCCAGCCCTATTTCATTAGTTTGTTTTTTTTAAATAATTATGTTAATCAACAATTCAAAAGTGATGGCTGATTTTGATTATTTAATTTTCAATAAATTTTTATTTATTGTTACTTTTGTGAGTTTCAAGTGATTTCAGTGAGAATTGTGGGTTTTTCCTTCTTTAACTGAGGGGTACCAACAATTTTGTCCACGTGTGTATGTAAAATTACTGCCGACTTTTCCACCCACCCGTCAACTGCCTTTAGATGACACCAGCTCACCTTTAAAACTAAAAATTTACTCTACATTACATAATCGCAAATAGTAATATTCAAGGCAATTCTGAAGAGTAATGATACAGTAATCCCCACCCTGTAATTTAACAGAATTGGTTCCTTAGGTTTTTATACATATGAACTGCATAAATCTGAATCTGTTTTTGAGACAGTCATTGGGAAACTGCAATTTTAAGGTGAAAATGCTCAACCGTGCTGACGTCTTCGCATACACGTAAAACACCATATGTACATGTTAACAGCCATATATCTACTGAGTTTTTATGACCTCCTGTAGGAATACAGTAGCCAATCTGTCTTTTATATAGCTGCTGCAGTTTTAGTCATCAAAGACCATCAGTTTTATTGAGAGTGCTGGATGTGTTTATGGCAGTGGGCTTGAGCATGTAGCTACAATATATACATCTTATTAAGCATGATTTAGTTCCTGTCAGGAGTTGTTTTTTAGCTGATGTAGAGCAAATCATTTACAAGTACACACCACCTACAGTGGTGGGATTTTAACTTCTACCTTATGTGCAGGTGTATGCCTAAAACACCTTTTGTACTGTCTACTGTAGATTCTGATCCAGAAATATCAGTTCATCTAATCAAAGACAGCTGGCCTTCACTACAACAATAGAGACATTTCAGATTTTCCTGTTTAATAGTTCTGTTACAAGGTCATTGGAAGTTTCAGGTATCTCAAGAACATTTAGGTTCTATTACAAGCAGATGCCAACCACTGTGTCTTAACTCACAGTTGTAAAGACACATGTTGAGGACATCTGGTAAGACCATGTCTAAGACTATGATCCAAGAAACCAGAGTTGCATCAGCCTGTCTGACAGTCATTTTCTTCCTCAGCACGGCTGGCTGAATTGTGTGAAAAGCACTGGAGAAACCTCCCTTGTTGAAGATATTGTTAAGCTTATTGGCTCCGTTGATGTTCAGGTCCAGGGTATTGTCTCCTCTGGTAGGGCTGTCCCCAAACAGTCTAAAAGCAGAAAAGGGTGGGATCCGGAGTGTTTTCCTGTAGCCACGTATCAGTTAAACATTCCATTCATGGAAGTCCCTTTGATGCTTTACCAGGGCTGCAAGTTAATCCATCTGATTGCCTAACAATCTCACATTGCCAATAGAAATCAACAAATCACACTCCAGTAGTAGGATGTGTGAATCACAGACTGTTCCCATCACTTGACCAAATGAAGGAAATGTGTAATATCTTTGCAGTAAGATTGACAAATAGATCCTCCGATAGCTAAAGGTCTTTCTGCTTCAGCTGACTTATTTTGCCCTTTAATTACATTTCATAAGGGAGTGTTTGGGAGACATCTCTTTTGCTTGTTACTTTTTCTTTCTCTAGTCCATTTATCTGAGGATGGCGCTATTATCATTTGTTGGAAAGATGTAACACAGCTCACACAATGGAGTTAGTGCCTCGCCTCTGTTCATTTTACATAAAAGCCATTGTATTCAAGTTTTTAATAATGTGTTGTATTGTCTAGCCTTGTCTCTGCTCCCCCTTTGAAGACCCTCATTGTTTTGAGAATTGTTAGTCATCCAAGAGCTGCTAACATCGGTGGTTTAGGAAGAGATGCATGAGACATCATTCTGGCTCAAACAAATTTTAACAAAGCCTATTTACATTGGCAAAAATATGATGTTGCATTAGAAACTATTTGTGAAAATCTTTTTTATTGTTGACACTAACAGAAGCAACACTCCATAGAATCTTTGCTTCTTTGAAAGGGGCTGCTCCAGCAAGTTAGAATACACTAAGGGTAGTTACTGTTGGTGCACTGTGTCTGCAACAACCTTGTCTCCACAGAATTATGTACAACTAAACTACATTTGCATTTTGAATAAAACACAATTGGAAATAACTGAACTTTTACCAAGAGGATCAGGGTTCGCCCCCATGGGATACCATTCATTAGACTAAAGTTTAATTTTCAGTTTTTAATTACTTTTTACCAGGCACCAAATATATATCGTGATTTAAACTAAAATGCAAAGCTTTCACAACATGTTTTAAGATCTGCCTCTTTTCCTGGGTTAACAGGGTGTAATTTATTTATTTTTTGTTCAATTCTGTTTTCCTTTGCTTTACTCATGTAATTACAGGGATTGTGTATTGGGCTCTAACACCTCCAGAAATGCAGGTGACTTACAACTCTGTGCTGTGCTGGAACGCAACCTGTGTACAAAGGATGCTCTGTTAATTTGCTGTTCATGTTGTGCCATCTGTGTCAGCACAGCACAGCAGTCTCTCAGTTGACACAAAAGCCAAAATATCTTCAATTTTTGTGTTGTTCATTGTTAACGCTTCTAAATCCCTAAATCATATATTGCTGATAAAACTGTCTTTCTGTGAAGTAGTTCCAATAGGGCTAAGAAATAAAGCTGAAAAGTCAAGTGCTACAAAATGTTTAATTACAGTCAGTATCAATAATTATTGCAAATTTTTTTAGTAACCTATTTTTAATAAAGACCGGCTAAAACAATATTTTATATTAAGCCATTTTAATTTAAAAGTAGCTACCAAACCTATTTATCAAGGTACAGAGTGAATAATTTTAATGTTACAATAAAAACTAGAAAAGCACTCAGAGAGTGCAGACCTCTGCCAAGGATAGAGAGGAAAACAGGAAACCCATGCAGTAAAGGATCATGAGCTGGAATTGAACCTGCGTCTCTGACACAGTTCTGTTTACGGATCACCTTCTTAACCAGTTGAGCTATCTGGAAACCTTGTTCCAACTTGTTGGATGACATACTAACCTATGATGCTTTTATCATATTTTGGACAACATACTAAAGCATACTAAAAAATTCAAAGTGATTCAGAATCCAGGATCCTTTCCGGATTGCCACCAAAATTAAATCAGCTCTTCTTCTTACCATAGTCTACATCCCCTCAAAATTTCATCTGAATCTGCCCAGGCGCTTTTGAGTTATCTTGCTAACAGACAGACAGACAGACAGACAGACAGACAGACAGACACACAAACACCGGGTGTCACATAACCTCCTTGGCGGAGGTAATGAAGAACACATATATAGAAAACTACACATAAACATCATTCAGAATAAAGAAATGATGTCATCTTCATACATATAAAATAAAGAAAACTAGAAAACCAGACACACAAACGGCGACCAGGATGAAGCCAGGGTTAAGATTTTGCATGGGTGGCCTGGACTGGCCACTGGATACAGACCCAGAATTCATTAAATATAAAATATAATACAGTAATCTTATATATAACTTAATCATCATTTTACATTTTACTATCTGAACCCTAAGCAATCTGTGACCCTTTTTTGGTTGTGTAAGATATTTCCTCAATGTGAGTTTCGTTTTACTGCAATATGAAGTCCCACGCCTCTGTGGAAGCAGTACGTCTAGAAGTATAGATCATTCCTTTATCCTTATTTATTTTTATTTAGGTGAAAATGTATTTTTTGTGCGTGTTTTTCATTCCTGTGTAACGTTGAAATAATTACGTGTGCCTTGACATCAAGGCTAAAGTTGTTCAATTCAAAAGAATGTGGGAAAATCAAAATAAACATTTTTTTCCCCAGGTCTTTATTAAAAATAGGTAATTAAAAAATATACATTAATATCAACTGATTTAAAAAAACAAAACATATTGTAATGCATTTTCAGCTAAATCGCCCAGCCATCCGTGCAGCTCACAGGGATCAACGATCCAGTTGTCAATTTCCTGGATTTTCTTTACAGTTTTCTTTACTTTTTATTTTGAAGTGTTTTCATGCTTTGTTTTACTGCCTGTTTGATTGTTTGCTCTACTTCACTTGCTCCCAATTACTCTTCCATTGTGTATTTGTTTCCTTGTTCTCTGCTCTGCTTATGTCTCTGTGTTTCTGTGTCAGTTTTAGTTTGTCTTTGTTTTTCTTCTTGGACTTATTCACAGCTAACTTCAACAATGATATTCTTTGTTGGACTTGACGTGTTTTTTCTGGATTCTTCAGCCACCTTTGTGATCCCTGTCTTTCTTCTGCTGCCCCAAAGTTAATTTTGTTGCTTCTGCCTGCCTGTGTAGTTTTGTCTGTGACTTCTCACCAAGTGTTCATTGTAACACTTCATATGCAGTTTCCCAAAACACAGTTATTTTCTGACATTAAGCGACGTGAGTGATCTGACATTAAATGATCCACACACCATCCTCTATTTTGATGGATGAAGTACTTAGTTTTCACACTTGTTTGTTTTCCCAGGATTATTCCCTCCATCCCAATAAAATCTTGGATGGTTTAACCTTTCAATCCAGCAATTTGGACCTCCAGATAATAATTATGATTAAAATTGTCCCTCAAGTTCATGTGTCAGGTGTCTTATGTTTGTTTGGTGACTACCAAACTACACCTACTCAATGCCTGAATAAGTGTATTGTTCTTTTCTGTATTCTGAACTAGCGCAGAATCTGGAAAAGGCAAAAAGTCAGAATTTAAAAAAAATAAAATTAAAATACAGCCCTCCTCTTGCAAACCTTTTCTCGACCCTGTCTGAGCTAAGCCCCTCCTGTCAGAGTGTCATACGCTTTTATATGTGCAAAGCTAATCAAGTTAAAAGTTGGCAGTAATTTGTGACTTTACCCAGAATTTGTACCTTACTTTCCAGAGGGAAAGTCTTCTGTCTGTTCCACCAGCACATCCTGCTGCTTTGTCATCTGCTCGGAGTGAAAAGGCCTGAGATTTGCTGAAGTATCACGTTGCAGGCCAGATTTTCTAAATCCTGAAAATGGAGTCAAGATGAAATGCAGACAGCTAGTTTCCACCCAGACCAGTGGAATTTCAATATGCTTAAAGGCCACCATGTATCCACAAAATTACATTCTCTGCATTCACATTTATGTTTTGTAGGAAGCACATTTTCTTTGGAAAGGTCTCCAGTGTGAAAGACCCCTAACGTCTGCCTTTTCACTCTTTTTTATCGAAGTAATTTTTTTGGCATTTTTGGCCTTATCATATAGGGCAGTGGAGAAATAGACAGGAAACATGGGTAGAAAAATGGGGAATGACATGCAGTAAATGGTCATGCAATCCCATGACCGCTGCGTCTGAGACTATTGCCCCTGTTAATGGGTCACCCACTCTGCCAGCTGAGCTATCTTGGGCCCTGCATTTTCACTTTTGGTCACAAAAAAGGCATAGCATATGTGTCAAATGTATGTTGATTAGAAACATATTTGTGATGCATTAGAAACAAATGTAAACTGGTGGAAAATATGATCCGTCCAAAAATAATTGAGAAGACAGTTTAGTTGTGCAAAAAATGTATTTGTGGACACTCGGTTATGAAAGGTTATTATGAAATTTTTGCTCAGTGATGACAAAAAATATCTTCTCTACCCAAGATTTAAATGCATTTGTAGTGGCAAAATGATAAATTAACAAATAGATGCATTCTTTGCTGAGTTGAGTCATGCAGGGTTGCCCCAGAAGTGGTCGTGCTCCAGACCTTTGGAGTCTGGAGCACGACCACTAGTAGGTGGACCACTATCATCTCACAATGAACTGCCCCTAGACCCTCAGCAGTCTGATTGTCAAGTGATTTCTTTGCTTTATTTTTCTTCACAGCATCCTTCCCATGAAGCAAGGCATTCTGCTGGGCCAGTACCTGGGAGCCTTTAGCCTCATGGACACATTCAAGGGGCGCTCCCAGAAACAGGAGTAAGAGACGGAGAGAGAATCTGAAGTGAAGGATGACTGGAATGGACGAGTACTAAAGCCATCCACATGAACTTTTATTTTGATGTTAATTTTAATATTAATCTTAGTATAGTGGTATGATACTTACAGAGCAGAGCAGAGCAGAATGAGTTTCAACACTTTAATACATGCCTAATTTCAGTGGTTTATACTTCAGCTTCTCTCTGTATCTATAACCTCTGTATGTGTAATCTGTACTTGAAGGATTTATATCCATGGTAACCTGTTTTTTGAATTACATTATCATGAGTGAAACATGCTATTGATAGTAATTTGTAATTTATTAGAAAAATATGTTTTAATAATCAGTAGTAGCACCACTTCTTATGGAATTTCACTTTCAGTCTCATTTAAAAATTAAACTGCTGATCTGGTTTTTGGATAGTGGAGAAATGCTCTCTCATCTGATATGATGATAATAAAGCTTCATTTGATTTGATTTGATTTTGATGGTATACCAGGCAATTTTAGCCTCCTATGACCTGGCATATTGTTCATTATAGTAATAACAACAACAGTAATAATAATAATGATGATGATGACAATAATATTAATAATAATATTATTATCAATAAGAATCTAAATAAAATAATCGATTATTAGATGTTTCCCGATGATTGTATTTATTGGTTACTTCTTGTCCCAAATGTTTTTAATATTGCAGTGTTTAAGTCGAAATCATAAAAATCATTAAAATAACAAGCGCCAGAGCTCAGAAGTCATACTTTGGAAAAATGGACAGAGCTAAAGGAGATTTCTAAAGAAATATTCACATGAAACTGGGTACTTCATGTAGTTTAGAAATGACCTCTTTACATCTCTGTGTTTTGTTGCATTCACCCTGAATAAGCAAAGTCTGTGTTCTATTCAATTTACTGACTTTATCCGCTGATAAATCAATGGATTGCCAAATTATAACTGTTGAGCATGCTGAAGAAAAGCAAAATGTTTCTGAGCGCAAGCTGCTTTGCATGTCATCCATCTTGCTGTTCTGATGGATTTGGTCTCTGTGTTAATGGTTCTCTGTTTTTCAGCGATCTGAGTGTCCTGAATTTGGACCCAAAATGCTGTCTGAACTTTTATTGATAGTTATAATCCATCCATTCACCATACACCGCTTTATCCTCACTAGGGTCGCGGGGGGTGCTGGAGCCTATCCCAGCTGGCAGGGGACACCCTGGACAGGTCGCCAGTCTGTCGCAGGGCTACATATACAGACAAACAAGCACACACACATTCATACCTATGGGCAATTTAGAGTTATCAATTAACCTCAGCATATTTTTGGACTGTGGGAGGAAGCCGGAGTGCCCGGAGAAAACCCACGCATGCACAGGGAGAACATGCAAACTCCATGCAGAAAGATCCCAGGCCCACCCCGGGATTCGAACCGGGGATCTTCTTGCTGCAAGGCGAAAGTGCTAACCACTACTACACTGTGCAGCCCACAAATGCTGGTGATGGGACTTGATCCTGCTACCTTCCACTTGGTAGTTGCTCTTCTTATCCCTCTGAGCTACTCGCTCAGATGATAGTTATAATGTAAATATAATTCTATTATAATATAATAGTTTTTTAACCCTATTTACTACCATGTGATATGTAACTGTGTAATAGTTCAAACAGATTCCAATATATGTACTTGGGTACACATTATACATTTTACTTTGTAACTCCATGGCATTTGCATTTATATCATTTGTAAAAGATGATGTTTCCATATCAAGTGCAGCTCTGTAAATTTCTAATTTACCTTAATATATCTTGTGTGTCTAAGATTCTATTTCTGTTGCATAATCATGCATACTGTTAAAACAATGCCAGAAATCTATAAATATCTATCTATCTATCTATCTATCTATCTATCTATCTATCTATCTATCTATCTATCTATCTATCTATCTATCTATCTATCTATCTATCTATCTATCTATCTATCTATCTATCTATCTATCTATCTATCTATCTATCTATCTATCTATCTATCTATCTATCTATCTATCTATCTATCTATCTATCTATCTATCTATCAAGTGTGTGTATCTCGGTACGTATTTTTACATAACTCACTAATGCAGCTAAAGGCTTGCTGGCTCAGAGATGGATGGCTGGAGAATGGTGTGGAGTCACATGGAAGACCTGAAGGGTAAGCACATGAAATGCTAGGGAGAATAGTGGAAGACGGGCTTGAGGACACATGGAAAGGGTGTACATTTAGAGCAAGAGGGAGTTTGAAACAACTGGGATTAATCACTTTGTCAATCTCATATGGGCCAATAAACTTGAAGCCAGTTAACGGGAGTGTAGAAGGTCCCTGAAGGTGTGTTCTCTGAGAGAGAGAGAGAATGCTACAGATACAACGGTGAGAACATGAGTGACCCATAAAGTTCAGATGTACTTCATTTACATTGATAATACAAAGGGAAAGTATAGAGTATGCAGGGTAAAATGTCATATCTAGCAGGCTCTGCAAGTAACCTGCACAGGCCTATTACACTTGTTCATCCATCAGTGCAGATGGAAGAAAAAAGACAAGCAAGTGAACCTGTTACTAATGAAAGTGTCAGTTTGTCTGCTGCAACCATTGCTATTGCAATATCTACAGCAGATCTCTGGACTACGACTAAAATTATGCATTTGCGACCTTTTTTTGAGACTGAGATTTAAAATTCCTAGTGTTCACATTGTGCCAGGTCATGATGATCATTAAGAGTAAAGTGCAGAACTCCAGTACAAAGTACAACAACTAACATTTATGTTGGTAATGGCTTCATTTGAAAGATTTTTACAAAACCCTCCTATTAGACATGATGTTGCAAGTAAAGTCCTGAAAAGACCCTGCTACTCAAAACCCTACAAATACACACTACGAATGCATAAATGGAAGTCAACCAATACTAAACTGGATTAACAAAACTAAACTAATTAGTAGTACTCACAAGACAGGGGAACTGACAACCGAGGGGAAACAGGTTGGGGATGAGTGAAAGAAATGCAAGAGAGACAGATGACAGACAGGAGGAAGGTGGAAGGAGAAGAACAGAGCTAGAGTGGGGATCATAACACCATTCAATTACCCCGTTCTCACTTTCAGCTTTTGAAAATTCTAAATTCACACTTTTCTCAGACTCTGCCCAAATAGCAATTTTAAAATTCAGTCTTAGGTTAAAATTATTTTGTTCCTCAATTAAGCATCACCCGAATCTGCTTGTGATGGGAAAATGATCACTTTCTACTGAAATATGCAATATTTCCTATCTACTGATTGATGCCAATTCTGCTGAAATAAATGTGATATCTATGGAGAGTGTAATAGTCTTACTAGTTTTGAACCATGTTGGTCTGCCATCATGTAACACTGTCAGATTATTTTTTATCTATAAACTCTTCCAAAATGTTCCCATTTCAGTCTCTCCTCCAAATCCCCTGCAGTTCATTATGGGCATTAAAGTCAAATTATTGCAACAGTTACTTTTTCCACAATGTCCTGGAAGTCATTTTCTTCAAAATTATTACACAGGTTATACTAAATAATATTTTTTTCCCCCCATGTTAGGCCATAGGCTGCTTTAATCACAACACATTCTAAATTTGCTTTAATTTTCACTCTTTTGTTGAACTCCTTTTCTAATGAAGGTCACACATCCCCCTCCTGCTGATGTCTCTGTATCTTGTCTTTCACCTTTGTATCCTGTCATTACAAAATCCAATCTTGGTTTTTAACCACGCTTCCTCGGCACATATTTCTGGTTTCACTCGTAAATCATCTATTACTCTTTTAAACTCCTGTCCTTTAGCAGCAAAACTTCGAGCATTCCACTGCAAAATGTAAAACATTAAGTCGAAGGTATTAATCATCATCATAATCTCCGTCTCTGATCAGTTCCGCTTCCTCACCAATCCCTAAGAATTCCTGTTTCTTGGTTATCTTACTATCTTTACTTCCTTGAGAATAAATATATTCCCAAATCTCCCTTAAATCCAATCAAATTATCAGCAGCAGTGGCAATTTCTCTAGCAGCATCAGACTTTTTATTTGCAGCAAGCTTAACCTTCCACATTGCTTCTACCATAAATGCTAGCAGCACCTTCTTACTCACCACCACTGTATCATCACTATTGGGATTAGCAAACATTCTTAGAGGTCCTCTAATATCATGATCAGAATGTACCCGCTTTGCCTCATTTTCCCCTTCCAGCCTTCTCACCACTTCAGCATAGAATATTTTGTTCTCTCTTTATATTCTCTACAGTTTCAGCTTGGACATAAAAGGTACATCGTCTGAAAGAGGCCGGATGGTCTATGAGGGGCCGTACAAGACTTAATTCATTCTCGTCCTCTCACACACATATATTTTCTCTCATACTCACATACATTCTCCTGTGACACACATACATTCTCCTTTCACATACATACATTCTCCTTTCACATACATACATTCTCCTTTCACACACATATATTTTCACTCTCTTACACGCATACATTCTCCTCTCACACACATACATTCTCCTTTCACACACATATATTTTCCTTGCACACACATACATTCTTCTTTCACATACATATATTTTAATATTCACGCACACACACATTCTGCTTTCACATACATACATTTTCACTCATGCACACACATACATTCTCCTCTCACATGCATATATTGTCACACTTGCACGTACATACATTCTCCTTTCACATTCATACATTCTCCTAAATAAATAGACATATATGTATATGTACAAAGAAAATATATGCATGAAAGAGAAGAATGTATGTATGTAAGAGGAGAATGTAGGTGTGTGAGAGGAGAATGTATGTATGTGCGAGAGAGAATAGTGGAAAAGGAAGTAAGTATAGTGGAAAAGGAAGTCCATCGTTTTTTGCGCTGTGATTGGCTGAAAAGCTCAAGTGGGCGGTGATGTTCAGGTAACGGTTACCATGGCAGGTGGAGAGGAGTCCCGAGCGCTTCAGCAAGCCATTGGGGTTTTAAGAAACATTTTGTCATGGTCGATGCTACAGGTACGGATCCGTACCTGTAGCATCTGTACTAGAGGTACGGACCCGTTAAGGTCACTTAAGAGCTGGCGCCGGTTAACTACTATTTGCTGCACATTACAGGCAGTTTATATGAATGACTTTGACTGCGAACATTGTATAATTTAACCAAAAATACACCGTCTCCTCTCACACTTTAGACATTGCAGTTTTTACGCTTTTAGACGCCGTGTCTAAATTGTTTGAAGTCCAGTTCCTATTAATTAGTTTACCGCGTTCAGTGGTGGAAGCGGCTGACGAACTCCATTGCAAATGTTCCCATTTAATTTCGGGCGCTAATTTACAAGATAAAGTTAAGGATGTCGAATATGAAACAAACACTCGTGAATGGTGAGGAGCAGCTCTTTAATTCGGCATGAATTAAAAAAAACCCACAAACTCGATTTACTGTGATATTGTGAGATTTGTTTGTGGTTATGGAATTTAGCCATTCAACAGAGTCCGCTAACATTAAAGTGACTGACGTGCAGTGTCTGTGTTGACAGACGTAGAAAATACGTCAGGGTTTTGTTTAGGTTGTTAATATGTAATAGTCTGTCGCTACTTTTGAAGGTAAAAAAATACTTGTAGTTTGCTGGCTGTTAGTTCTGCCATTTGTTTTGTTTGCTGTCTGTGCTTTATTAGAACAGGGTCACGTGAATAAAAAGTTTTGCTATTTTTAATAGTCGTGCCGATTTCAACCCCCAAATCGCTGTCAGTGAAAAAGTCAGATAATGATATTTATAAGACATTATGCATGATAGAAAAGAGAACTGCAGATGACTGACATGACAGGCTTGGCACGCAGATTCACCTCGAATCACGGAAGCGCCTTCATCACTCGGATTACCAAGACGGCTCATTAATATTTATGTACGTCGGATTACCAGCCAATCACAAAGCGCGTTCATCAGCCGACTCATTAATATTCATGTACGTCTCATTAATATTTATGGTAAGGCAAAGTGCCGTATCCGTAGGCCACAGGCTACGGGTACGGGTCCGTATCTGTAGACACTACGTTTTGTCATCCCCAGAAACGGTCACATATTATCGTCATCGCTTGAGCAGCAGGCGACAGGTTTATTTGCACCAAACTTTACTCACAGCACTGTGGAAAGTGAGATGAGACAACTTTTCAGACCTGCAAACTTCCAAGTCGCTGCAGCGGGACGAGCAGCTAACGCTAACGCTACACGTAATCCTCCAGTTCGGCCTTGTGTAGCGTTAGCGTTAGCTGCTCGTCCCGCTGCAGCAACTTGGAAGTTTGCAGGTCTGAAAAGTTGTCTCATCTCACTTTCCACAGTGCTGTGAGTAAAGTTTGGTGCAAATAAACCTGTCGCCTGCTGCTCAAGCGATGACGATAATATGTGACCGTTTCTGGGATGACAAAATGTTTCTTAAAACCCCAATGGCTTGCTGAAGCGCTCGGGACTCCTCTCCACCTGCCATGGTAACCGTTACCTGAACATCACCGCCCACTTGAGCTTTTCAGCCAATCACAGCGCAAAAAACGATGGACTTCCTTTTCCACTATACTTACTTCCTTTTCCACTATTCTCTCTCGCACATACATACATTCTCCTCTCACACACCTACATTCTCCTCTTACATACATACATTCTTCTCTTTCATGCATATATTTTCTTTGTACATATACATATATGTCTATTTATTTAGGAGAATGTATGAATGTGAAAGGAGAATGTATGTACGTGCAAGTGTGACAATATATGCATGTGAGAGGAGAATGTATGTGTGTGCATGAGTGAAAATGTATGTATGTGAAAGCAGAATGTGTGTGTGCGTGAATATTAAAATATATGTATGTGAAAGAAGAATGTATGTGTGTGCAAGGAAAATATATGTGTGTGAAAGGAGAATGTATGTGTGTGAGAGGAGAATGTATGCGTGTAAGAGAGTGAAAATATATGTGTGTGAAAGGAGAATGTATGTATGTGAAAGGAGAATGTATGTATGTGAAAGGAGAATGTATGTGTGTCACAGGAGAATGTATGTGAGTATGAGAGAAAATATATGTGTGTGAGAGGACGAGAATGAATTAAGTCTTGTACGGCCCCTCATAATGGTCACCTCCACAGTTACATTTCATTCTATCATTACACTGACTGCTGTCAAGGAATTTGCCACATCATCTTCACCCATCGCTTTTCCTAGCATACACCTATCATATGCCCACACTTCTGGCAATATTACCTTAAAAACAGTTTCTCAAAAGTCTGAGCATAACTTTTTAGGCAATTCCTCTTCTCTAAAGGTGATGAGAACTGGAGTAGCTTATCCACTGTTTCCACTTTCTCCCATATACTTCATACTGATAATATTTCCTCCTTTTCTGACACCTCAAAAGTTCTTGATCTGAAATGCAGTTTGATTCATTGTGTAAGACTCCCTTTGTTTCAGAATTTGAATGCAGCTTGAGCACATCCACCCGAGTTCCCAGCAAGTTTCTGACTTTCAACACTTTGTTTAGTTGCTTTTCTGAGTTATGACAGAAATCATTACATTTCCTAAAGTTGTAGCCCGCATTCCCTCACCTAACCCATTTTTGATAGCTTTTGTCAGTTTCAGGGTACTAACAGAGGAAAATCCACATCCTGTCTTAGTTATTATCGTTACTCTATAGCTATCTTCTGAGTGTTGGCTTGCTCTAATTAATTTTGTCAGAACAATATCAATGTCACCATCCTGGGGCATCTCTCCTCTTAAGCGACCAAATATATCTTCCAAACCCCAACTTTCACATCAATTATGTCTCAATTCAATTTTATTTATATAGCGCCAATTACAGTCAAATTGTCTCAAGATGCTTTACAGAACCCCTGTCCTCCACAGGGCTAACTGTGGACAACTTCCTCCAAGTTTTCCCACAGTTAGCCCCAGCTCCAGGCCAGCCTTGTGTCTGAGTGCTTTTGAATGCACCATGTAGACGTAATGTACTGTACAGTCTATGCTGCTATAGATACGGGTCACTCTTTGACTTCACTCATGTGGACGACTTCAGCGTGGCCAGCAAGACGTGACAGTAAGATACCAGTTAGACTGTGTCAGACCACACGGTAATATAACTGTACACAATGTGTTAAACGCTAATACTGTCTAAGTTCACATGAAGTGTTTGCTTGTGAGATGAGCCACAGTTTCCAGTGAGCCTGGGCCTTGCTTATTTTCACTTATGTAGCTAGCTAACAGAAGGATGGTGGGGGATCGTGTGTGAAAGGTTTTTTTTGTGTTTGTGTGTGTGTTTTGGAAATTACAACCTGTGGTTCTGACAACAGACTGTAAGTCAAAAGAAATCACACATTCACTAAGACTTTAAATTAACTGTTAACTGTTTTAAAACTTGACCTGTCCAGAGTGTCCCCTGCCTTCGCCCAAGTCAGCTAGGATAGGCTCCAGCACCCCCGTGACCCTAGTGAGGATAAAGTGGTGTATAGAGAATGGATGGATGGATGTTGGATGCGTCGGCGTTGTGCTACCTTGCTTGAGGCTCGTACAGAATCTCTCTTAAAATTGATATTTTTGACTAATTCTAAGCTCTATTTTTAAAGAATTTAGCTTTCGGACGTCCTGACACTAAGTTTTAAGTCTCCTGACCATGACAAGTGGAGTGCTGCTAACACACCGTTTTGTTTGTAGCACGTTAGCTAGCTAACTACCTTAGGCTAGCCCGACAGCCCGACGACCGTCACCACCATCGGCCAGCCCGGCAGCCCGACAAACGGCTCCACCACCGTTTAGCCCGGCAGTCCAACCATCGCCCCCACCATCGGCTAGCCCGGCAGCCCGGCGACCAGCACCACCACTGGCCATCCCGGAAGCTCCACCACCGGCTAGCCTGGCAGCCCGACAAACGGCTCCATCACCACTGGGTAGCCCGGCAGCACCACTTCCAGCCCGGCACCCAGCCAACACAAACTATGCCTGCTTATGACTCTGCGGATTATACTTCTCTTCAAAAGGCAAATAAAAAGAGGACTTACGACGGCTCTCCGATGAGCTACGGAAGAAAGACTCCCTGTTAGCTAGCTTCATGGAGGTAGCCGCAGAGCAGTCCAAACATATAACCTCCTTTCATGCTTCAAGTCAGGCCACGGTTGTTTGGGACCTAGCCAGTTGTCCAAGACCTTCCTCTTGCTCAACCCCCAGCCATCAGCCGTCTTGGTCGGAGGTGGTGGTCCGCGGTCACAATCGGTGCTCAGACAAGGCTGTCTCGCCTCCGGGATTGAGCCTTTCCAACTATTATGCACCTCTGTCTGGTGACGATCCGGTCCAACCGGCTGGCCCTCCGGTCCACCAGGCTGACGCTCCGGTCCACCAGACTGACGCTCCGGTCCACCAGGCTGACGCTCCGGTTCACCGGGCCGACCCTTCGGTTCAACAGGCCGACCCTCCGGTCCACCTGGCCAACGCTCCGGTAAACCAGGCGGACGCTCCGGTTCACCAGGCCGTCCCTCCGGTCCACCCGGCTGACCCTCCGGCTCGTCAGGCTGTCTCTCCTGTCCATCGGGCTGATACACCTGGCTTCACACTACACGGGGAAGATAAGGCCCTCTTCCTGTCCGAACGCCTTTTCTCGCCGTAGACTTCCGAGGGAGGCCGTGATGAGACGCTCGGAAGCCTTCCATGCTCCTCTCCCATCTCAAACACTGTCCCACCACAACAACAGCTCAACCGGCCCTCTCCTGATCCACAATCACCACCTCCTGGTCCCCTCTTTTCTCCGACAACATTAATAGTTGGAGACTCCATCACCCGACATATCCGTTTCTTTAATGTTGTTACACACTGCTTTCCTGGAGCCACGGTCCTGATCATCCTGGGTAAGCTCCCAGGGCTACTCCACTCACTTCCACCTTCCGTCTACCGAGTGATAGTTCATGTGGATTCTAATGACACAGCTCGTCAGCAGTCTGAGCTGACTAAGAAGATTTTAAAGAGCTTTTAAACTTCTTAAGGAACTTTGGTAAGTCTGTTTTTATCTCTGGCCCCATTCCCACATTAGGTCGCGGTTCTGGTCATTTCTCCCGAATCCTCAGTCTCAACACCTGGTTAATGTCCACATGTAGAGCACATAGTGTGGAATACATTGACAATTTGAATCTGTTCTGGAACCGCCAGTCTCTCTTTAAAACAGACGCAGCAGCTCGCGTTCTGACCAGAACAAGTAAATACAAGCATATTACTCCAGTGCTGGTCTCTCTGCTCTGGCTACCAGTTCATGTTAGAGCAGACTTTAAGGTGCTGCTACTAACCTATAAAATTGTTAATGGAATTGCCCTGTCTTATTTATCCACCCTGCTGAATCTGTATGTCCCCGCTCGGGCTCTCCGTTCTCAGGGGACTGGACTTCTGAGTATCCCGAAGGTCTGTAAAAAGACGGTGGGGAACGGGCTTTTACTTTCAAGGCACCTACATTGTGGAACAGTCTGCCTGCTGAAATCAGGCAGGCATCGTCCATTAATGTATTTAAAACTAAGCTGAAGACCCACTTGTTTTCTCTTACATATGAATCCTAAATTGTTTGTTTTACTGATGTCTTTTTATTGTTCGGTTTTTATTGTTTTTATTTTTTTATCTGTTTTTATTTCTGTGTACAGCACTTTGACGGAAAGCGCTTTATAAATAAAGTTATTATCATTATTATTATTATTATTATTATTATGTTTAAAAACTACATCCTGCTTGTTTCATGCTGGTTTTTAGAAATTTGGTGCCAAGGTCATAATGACACCAACACTAATGTGTTTCATCATAGTACAGTCATATCATTTAGTTTATAGCTCAAAAAATGTTTACATGTTAAGTTCCTCTTTAAGCTTTAAGTTGTACACATAAGATTGTATCATAATTAATAATGAAGACTATCAAAGGAGAAACAGAGTGAAGTCAGTGTGAATCTTGTAGGAGACAGTAAAGAATGAAGAGGAAGGGAACCACTAACAGCTTTTCCCACCCTAAAAAAAGAGAGGAGGAAGAACATCCCAAAGAGGAGATGGAGGAAGAGTTCAGAGAGAGAAATGAAGGCATGGAGAGCTGGCCCACATGGTATGAATATTGATTTAGTACAATATATCTGAATAAGAGGAACACCTGTGACAATAATGACCTTTTTGGATAATATATTATCTGATGCAGTTCATCTTTTAATTTTAAGATGATAAGTAGATCCTTAATTCTTAAGAATATCCAACTATTGAATTATAGAATTATTGTAAGACCTGTTTCTCGTCCTCCTGTACGAATGCATTCTTGAAATCTGCTGTTGAGATTCCTCATTGACCGCTGCAACATCTCAGCTGGGATACTGTGAATTTCATCCTGAATTCTCTGTTTTAACTCATCCAGAGTTCTTGGTCGAGTCGTGTACATTTTACTCTTGAGATAGCCCCAGGTAGATTTCAAGAATGCATTTGTTCAGGAGCCCTGCGACAGACTGGCGACCTGTCCAGGGTGTCCCCTGCCTTCGCCCGAGTCAGCTGGGATAGGCTCCAGCCCCCCCCCACCCCCGCGACCCTAGTGAGGATAAAGCGGTGTATTGAGAAAGGATGGATGGATGGATTTGTACAGGAGGACGCCATCTACAGGAAGTAATTTAAAAAAAATGAAAATTCCATCATTGTTTCTTAAATTGCATGTTTTAAGGTTTCAGTCACTATGAATTTGGTTTTATTAGATTGTTAAAGAGTTCCCGTTTTTTTGTGTCACCCTGTATTTCAGAGGTGAGGTTTTTCTTATCAAGAGGTCTGTAGACCATGTGATCCCTGCTATCCGACAACAGATGAGAAAGAGGAGTAGAGGTTCAAGAGTTGTCAGCATAGTTGAACTTTCTTGTAGCTAGACTGCTACTGCCCTCTTAAGGATTGTTTGTTTGTTTTTTGTTTAATTTTTAAGCAAAACATTTGTCTTCATCAGACTTTCCCAGCTGAATTATTATTACCTGTCAGAGGCAACAAAATTATGTTAACCTAGTTCAATATGTCTCTCATGACCAATATTTATTTTAATGTATACCAGTGTGTTTTATGCATTTGTCAGTGCTTTTAATTGTTTTGAAAAATCTACAAAGCATGACAGCAGTCAGCATTGACTAAGCTGTGCAAAACTTAATCACGTTGACAAAAACTGCATTCAGTTAAATTTCATGAACTGTTTTTCACCACACTGAAAACTTTGTAGTTTTTGCTCTTTAAACATTTACATTTATGTTTAACTGTACTGAACTTTGGAGAGAGGCTAGTTTGGAAAATACAGCCATGCATTTCCACCAGTCCAATAGGTATTACTGCTGTCTATACTTCCAGTGCCATCTTGTGGAAGCTCTTGGCATAAAAACCTCTGATCGGAAAGTGAGACCATCTTTAGGTTGATGTGTGGAGTGTGGGTAGAACTGAGGCAGGCCATGCAAATATCTCTGAGCAATGGACTGCAGTCTGATGTTACCCATATATCACTCGGATCAGTCAAGCCTTTGATTTTAAATAACTTTTAGCCTTAAGACAATTTAAAAATGTGAGTTATTTCAAAATTTCCCTCACAATTGTCATCAAAAGTGATATTAGTTACAGAGACCAAAACTGTTTGTAAAAAGTTCATAAACATGTTTATTTCTGCTTTAAAATTGGTCATTTTAAGATGGAGGCCTATAGGGGCTAATATACTATTATAATAATCTTTTTATAAGTAGTATGACTGAAGAAATAAATTAAATTCTTTAGATTAAATGAATTTACCTAGATTCCACATTCCTACCTTCCCTTTATCTTTGTTATGGTCATATATCCTAGTCTGTATGCATAAGCGGAAATCCCGGGGGGGACACAGAGGACGTGTCCCCCTCTTCCATAAAGTTGTCCCCCCCAAAAAATCATTGTAAGCACACAAAAATAATTGAATAATAATATAGTAATGTTATAGTAATGTTTAAGCACAACACAAGCGCTGCAAATTATAAATGTAAAACTTTTAATTTTTAATTGTTGAAAGATTATGGATCCAGGATTTTTTTTTGAAGGACTCTGTACAATTGAGAGATCTCTCAAACACTCTTCAAGAAGGGACAGAGCAGGTTGTTCTTCCTGAGGAGACTCAGGTCGTTTGGCGTCTGCAGCAGGCTCCTGAAGACTTTCTACCAGTCTGTGGTGGCCAGCGCATTCTTCTTTGCCGTGGTGTGCTGGTGGGGTGGCATCAAGACTGGTGAGGTCAACAGGCTTAACAAACTGGTGAAGAAGGCCCGTTCTGTTGTGGGCCTTCAATTGGACAATCTGGAGACCGTGGCAGAGAGGAGAATCATGGACAAAATCAGGGCAATCCTGGACAACCCCTCTCACCCTCTCCACGAGGAGCTGTGGGACATGGGCAGCTTGTTCAGCCAGCGCATCATCCCACCCAGAAGCAGAACTGAGCGCTTCAGGCGTTCCTTTGTGCCCACCACCATCAGACTCTTAAACAGCAGCAGAGGCCACAGTACATCACTGCACTGACCCCCCCGTAATTACTGTACATAACTCCTGTTGATTACTGTATTTAACTCTTGTTACCCTTCACACTGTCACTTTAATATCACTGTCACTTTACTTCACTGCACTGCATAGCTCAGTTGTCCTGGATGACACTTTTTCGACACTGGAAATACCTCATACTGTTTGCTGTTACTGGTCATTTTGTTTTGTTTATTATACGTCACACTTGGGTTGTCCTAAAACTTACCCTTGTATCCTTGTACTTGCCCTGTGCTGCTGCAATACCTGAATTTCCCCTCTGGGGATCAATAAAGGATTATCTTATCTTATCTTAATAATAGTAAGAGTAATAATAATAGTAGTAGTAATAATAATAATAATAATAATAATAATAGAAGTAATAGTAATACCAGTAACTGTAATATAAAAAAATAAACAATAATCATACAATATTATAGGAATATAATGATAATTATATGAATAGCAATAACAGTAATACAGTAGTAGTACAATAATACAAAAATAATAATTGTACTCCAATGCAATATAAAGCTGTAAATGTAAAGCCAGTAAAAACCTGAGCACATCTGAACGTTTTCTGTTTGTTTTTTTTAATCTATCTATCTATCTATCTATCTATCATGTCTGGAGTTTGTTACAAGCAAACACCGTCAAATTTGCTTGAGAATTGAGTGATTTATGACAGCTTTAATTGTATAAGCACATCATTCCTCTATGGAAGTAATGCATTGTAGGAGCAAGTGGCACTGATCCAAGATGGCCGCCCTGCAGGCACGCCGCTCGAGTGGGCGGCCGCAGTCAATGAGGCATCTACGTATTCACCTTATTCTGCCCCGCCCACTTTTAATTCTTCGTAGTTCCGCATTTTGTCTTCTCACTTCCGGTCAGCCCTTTCTGGTAGTCGGCTCCGCAGAGTTAAAGCATCAAAATGTCAACAGATGCGACACCAGGGGCTCTAAAATGGGAACAAACTGCAAGTTTTATTAGGAGAACGGATGGTCTTGCGTTCCCTCATCCATCGACCATGTCAGTGTGGGTTGATGACATGAGAAAGTGGCCGGAGATCTCATATGGTGACATTTTTAACTACTTTGTGCTATCCTTGTGTCACGACGAGCAGGTGGACCTGAGCAGAAAGCCACACTACCAGGGCTGGCTGAATGAAAGTGATTTATTGTTGGGGGGTGAATAATGGAACGGAGGGGGGAAATCCAGGGTGCAGGAGTGGGGGGTTCCAGGCAGGAGTGGGGGTCCAGGCAGGGGAAACCGGTGAAGACTTGTCGGGGAGAGCCGGAGGGGAAGGAGGATGGCGGGGGATCCCGGACAGCTGACTGCGTGGAGGCAGGAGAAAACAAAGTTAGAAAACACAGCAGGAACTCAAAATAGATCTTGTAGAGGCTAGAGAGCAAACTGAACTGCGTGGTTCTTGTTCAACAATCTGGCAGGGAGTGGAAGGATGAGCCGGTTCTTATTGCAGGGGTGATAATCAGCGTGATGTCTCTCAGCTGTCCGGGAGCCGTGGAGGTGGTTGATTGCCTGAGTGGAGTCAGCTGAGAAGCTAGACTCCACTCAGGCACCGAGCTGTAGGGGGAGAGACAGGGCAGAGGAGCAGATGGGAGACAGGCAAGACAGACAGGGCAGGGGAACAGGAGAGGGAGGAAGAACCAGATGGGAAAAGGGTATTGGGGAGGTCAGGTGGGAAGGACGGGGGTGAGAAGGGAGCCGTGACACCTTGGGTGTTGATGGTGCGGCTATGAAAAATTATAAGAGCACAGAGGCGTACCAGTACCTTCATAGCGGCAAAGTTGGTCGTGTGTTGTTACACACAGAAGATGATTACGTGTTTTTAAAAGCAGACGTGAACCCAAGCCAGGCCAGCAGTACGAGTCACTTGGCGTGGGTGCTAGTTAGCAGTAGCGGCGCGGTGGAGACAAGGGGATGCTCCTGCATCGCTGGATTAGGACAGTCGTGCAGTCATGCAGCCTCAATATTATGGAAGGTAAAAGTCCTACATCTTACTCTTCTATTTGTCATGACTTGTTTTGCCATCATTGTTATCATTATTATAATTACTGAAGAAAAGTTTTCTCTATTAAAAAAAACGGTGGCGCTTGAGACAGTAATATTTGTTGCTTTTTGGATGTAATACATGCTTAAAGTTGTGGTTCTAAAGTCAAAATATTTGAAAATATGAACTATTTATTTCTTACATTGTATTTGGACTGCATTTAAGGCTATATTACAGTGTTTTATGGATATAGCAGAAGTAGAAGTGGTAGTTTTCTTGCTGTTGTGATGCACGACAACTGAGTGACTAAAGAGGAAACACTGAATATGATTCATTGTATTACATTGCATTAATTAATATTATATGGGGTGCCGTCTGTAAAGCAGCTCATGCTAAAAAAAAACAGCAACATTTTGTCACATTTAGCTTCAAACCATGTACAAACACGTGGTGTGATTTTTTTCTGGTGACATTTTACAACATTTACTGCAATATTTCTCAACTTAGAAATATCTTAAATAGTTTAATGTAAGTATTAAATGTCAGACATAAATGATAAACATAAATATAAATGTTAAATATGACGTTAACATTTATATTTAGCATTTATATTTAGCATTTATGTCTGACATTTAATATTTACATTAAACTATTTAAGATATTTCTAAGATGACAAATATTGCAGTAAATGTTGTAAAAGGTCACCAGAAAAAAATCACACCACTTGTTTGTACATGGTTTGAAGCTAAATGTGACAAAATGAGCTGCTTTACAGACGGCACCCCATATAATATTAATGAATGCAATAGTTTTCATCGAAGACAGTTGTTAAAGTTCAAATTGTCTTCTTTTATATCACAAATATAAACTAATCAAATAATCATTTCTGATGACAGGTTGAAAATGCTGTGTTCAGTGGGGAAACTGGCATATCCTGCACAGATGAACAACGGCTCTGGAATGTGGGGACTCAGAGGAACCTTGGCCCAAAGCGATTGATAGGACAACTGCATACCTGTTTGCCTGTCTGTCTGTCTGCCTGCTTGCCAGCCTCACCTGCTTGCCAAACCCACCTCTGCTTCAATCCAGACAGCATCCTGCATAAACTCTCTTTTCCTCCTACAAAAATGCACTTTTTCCTTTATCTCAATCTTTCACTTCAGAAATAAATTCCTTACTTTTTAAAACCAAATTCTGTGTTGATGTCTACACTTAAAGCCACACTCAGTCATTTCAGCAGTAAGTGTTTTAAAAAATAAGTATTTGTAACATAAACACATTGATAATATTTGTTAATAAAAAACAATTTACAAACAGGTCAGAAATTTTAAGATTTATTACAATTATATTTTAAAGATGTCAGATGTCAGGGGCTTCAGATGGAGTGATGATCTTGCAGCATAGCTGTGTTCAGAGACAGACAGATCCTCCCACTGAGGTTCCACATCACAACGTGGAGGCATGTGAATGTGGTCATCCTTCTCCTCTGCATCCTTGACGCTGACTGTCATATCTAAGTTACAAAAAACACAATGAAAATGTTTTTTTTATTAGGAATTAAACTTCAACCAGAACATGCACGGGTCACGTGAGTGTTGCTAAGGTCCACCATAATGACAAGTAGTACAGACTAGCAAGAATTTAAAATACTGAGGCTGACATACGGTGCAAACTTTAAGTCTTACAAGTATCCAGAAATAATGTAAGCTACATTAAGAGTGATCACAGTGTTCAAAACCAACATCTTAATAAAATTTAAAATGTAATTTTAGAAATTGTTTCAGTTAATTGTTCATAACTGATCATTAAATGTAATCACAGCATGGATCATGGGAACTTTACGTCAGGCAAAACAATATCTCACTCACCCCATCTGACAACCTCTTCAAAGCCTGCCGTGGCTTCTTTACTGGAGCATCATAGCCGAGCCATTTCTCGGGGTAAGGGTGCTCCTCTGTCGGCTCTCTGTCCACAAAATGAAACGAACATACATAAGGGCGCTTCGGTGGGCACTTAAGGTTTAGCGCTTTCAGCCACAGTCGTATGTGCTCCTCATCTTTGGGCGGAGGATGTGGATTATATGATGCCCCACATCACTCCGATCTCTCTACATGATGTTCAAAACAGGTTTGTTTCAAAAACTCTCTCCTCTTGGCCCAGTTATTATGGCAGCCTCTGACTGAACACACAATACTAGACATCTTGATTAAATAAAATCGCTATCTGGTTAGCTTACACCGCTCGTTCTTTTTGTTGACAATTGCACTTCCGGTCTGAAGCGGAAATCTAATGACAAAATGCTGTAATATGGCGCCGCCCTGGCGAAGGTGCAAAATAAGTCTATGTGCTGGGCTACCAGTGTTGTCCCGAGGTATGCCTGCCCACGGAGATCTGCATGCTCCACTAAAACAGAAACTATGAGACGCCAAGCTGTTTTCTATGGTACAGTACTTCTTGATAATGAAAAGATACTTTTTGTCGGGTTTAGCTGCAACTACAAAACACTGGAAGTACACAGCATATGAAAGCTTGGTTTTCTTGTTGAAAAATATGCCCGAAGCTTATTCATTAACAGTAAAGAGGGAGATACATTATTTGGCAGGACCCATTCTGGATTTGCCAAGATTTGCATCCTCTGTTTTCACATGGTTTGGTTAAAAGACACCGATCTCTGGTGTGTTCTGCGTCATTTAATCTAAAAATGTCCATAATAGCAATTAACAGGGGGATGCATTTTTCGGCAGGACACATTCTGGATCTGCCGAGATTTGCATCCCCAGTTATTTGGGCCAAGACATGCATATCTCGGTGGGTGTGCATAACTCGGCACAACACCTGTAAGAAAATAACCTAAGTTATGATCGTTAACAGGCTCAAACGAGTATGTAGAATAGCGACAGTGACAGAGGTGACACAGAGAGACGGGGAGGACAGAGAGGAAAATAGATGAGGGAAAAGAGGGGAGGAAATATAGACGACAGGATTTTCAAAAACGTCTGTCAGAATATTAATGTCAGATATAAATTCTTTTGTTTAGAGAAGTGGTGCTTATCTTCTGTGAGGTGGAAATGTTTTAGTGTGGTTGACAGACACTGTACTTTAGTTTTTCCCAAACAGACAGTTTTAAACAGTTAAGATAGCATACAGTAAACAAATTGATGGTTAAAACATTTTTTGTTTATAGGCCTACTGTTACAATTTATTATTTAAATGTATAAGGGATTTTTAATTTTATTTGATTTTCGCATTTTTAAGTTGCCATATTTTGTGGCATAGTTGTAATATCTTGTTGTATTTTGTTTGTCGAAATTACAATAAATGCATAGTTTTGAAGAGCAGTTTGATGTTGGATGATTCTTGATGGTGTTTCCTCTATAGTTTTGGAACTTATTTTGAGCTTCACTTTCTTGTAAAGCTACTTTGATGGACTAAAGTGGAAATTAGAGCAGGGTGCAAAGAAATTCTGTTAGATGTGGTCATAAAAGTGTATCATTTCCATCTTCCACCTCATAACATTGTTGATTTTGCTGGTTGAACATAGAAAAACCTGTATGCAGGTAGAATATGCACTAAGACAGAACAATGCTATAACTGCTATTATTACTTTTAATAACATGCTGAGAGCTCAACTCTGCAAGGCAAGTTCCAAAGGAGCAGGAGAGAGAGAGCACTTTTCTTTCATGTCCCCCTACAGGAATTACTCTCTGAAATTTGACTGTTTATTGTCCCCCCAAAAAATGTAATGGGATTTTCACCCCTGCCTGTATGATCTATATCATATTATATGAAAAGCCTTGCAGACAGTTAAGTGCACCAATCACTGTGCTAGCTACTTTATATGCGCAAGAGAGTCAATGCTTAAGGCCCAATAATATGATAAAGCAGTTCTATGTACTTTGTAAGGGCTTCTATAGTGTGCACTGAAAGGGGGGAAACAAATACATTTTTTAGTGCAGGGTCCCTTGCATACTTTGCACATAGTATAACATTAGCCTTAGTGGGGAAATGTATTGTAATTGTAAATGTCACACATTTGGTAATAAGTCTTAATTTTCTGGACATTTCAATCAATTAAAAAACATCCCATTTAAAAATAGTGGCTCTTCATGAGATTAAATTAAATCTGTTCCATGCCTACAGTTTATGAATGCAGAATTGGCAAATAAATATTTCAGGTTTGGGAATAAGTTACCTACATCTACTGTGTATGGAAAATGTGGCACTCATACATCTGCAGTCACCAGCCTGCCAGAGAGGATGAACATACGGATTGTATTACTGCTGTCTCACCTGCAGATGGCAGTGTTGCAACGGTAGACGAGCTTCAGCTGAACTGATTGTGATAGTATGTGGACTAAAAGCAGCAGTGTTTTGTACTTTCGCAATATTGCGTCAATATTTTCTCCCATCAGTAAAAGCATTTTACTTTCATTGAAGGTTTAGCATGGCCACCATTAATCAGTGAATTAGAGTCTGACAGCGTTGAAGAGAACGTGGGGGGGATGGGGTTCGGTGCGCAGGGGCACTGGACCGCGAGGGCAGGGGGTGAGAGGAAGGAGAGGCGCTGATGAACAGCTACAGGTAGCTGCCTTTTTTACTCGTTTTATTTCCACCGTCAGCCCGGGCCACATGGCGCCTCACCGCTACACACCAAGCAGCTCAGCGACTGTTCAGAGCGAGACAACCCCTGGAGTATACGGTAAATATGGAACGAGTTTGGACATCGTTTAGTGGACATTTCACAGAATTAACAGCTTTTCAAGTACAGGACAGGATTATTTTATGTCAGTTCACAATAAAATGTAAGTATATTATGTACAATAGTCTATGATCATAATTAGTACCTTTTATGAAGCCAAGAGGAGGATATTATAATCCGGAATAGCTGATTAATTGATTTTAACCAAAACATAAACCAGTAATATGGTTTGAAATCTTGCGCTATTTTTATATATTGATTTTATTTCATTATCTATTTGAATTCATTAAATCAACCACTTAAAGTCATAAAATAAAATAAACATCAGCAACCATAAAGAATCTTGGTTAGTGTGTGACTTGTAACTGTGGATCCTTTCTCTTGCTAATGCAATGTTTCTCGTTGTTGTCTTTACCATTTGAATTTGAATTTCTATACAAAACTGAGTATTTGTCCTCTTTTTAATTTGTTTCTTGTTCTGTTTTTTCTGGCATTATTGTTTCATATCTAAATAAACATTTTTGTTATGTGAAGGGGCTGGTTTTACAGAGTAACATGCCTAACACATCAGGTTAGCAGCAAGCTAACTCTTCCAAGTCGGCTAAACCAAGACACTCCTGGAGCAGATCTGTCCTTTCTAGTAATTTGGTGTTTGTGGATGCAATCAACATGTGCCCTATTTCATTTGGGGATTAAAAATACATGTCTTGGCCAAGTGTAGATGCTGAGTAAGACATTTGACAGAGTGATCATGGTTCCCTCTGGCTGTGTGAACACAGTCCCGTGTCTGCTGTACATGTTGAAAATGTCACATGTAACTATAAAACTAAAACTGTGTGGCTTTTTGTAAAAGTTGTTTTAGTCTTTATTGCTTTAATTTCTATTGTAGACAACAGTGATTGAGGATGATGCAATCTGTTCTTCACTTGAAGGTGTGCAGCTTTTTGGTCTTAGCTCACAGAATGGCTAATAAGTAATATAGAAATCGCAAATGACAGCACAAGAGAGTGGTGCTGTGCACTGAGCAGAGTGGCTATTAAGGTCAGCAGTAGGATAAAGATTAGCTAAGCATTACTGTTCACTAATGCCATCAGCTGACCTTAGGTATGCTTATTTCAACAAGGATGCTTCTCACTCAGACTGTCTTGTAGTAGTTCTGTTAATAAGAAGACAGCTTGCAACCAATCTGTGTGCATATGTGTGTGCTTGCTATCCTGTCTTCTATTATGTTTATATCAAACTAATTTGCAAAGCATATTGTTAGATATGTCTCCACAACAATGCAGTTGCAATCAGACTAGGTTTTAACAAGCTTGCTTTGTTGCTTCACAACTCAAAGCTCACCTCATTGCCAATAACCTGTATCCATTTTTCCAATCCGGTTTCCACTCACACCACACAGCCTCTCTCCTCTGATGCCAGTAACTTAAACATTCTCATCCTCTTCACCTTAGTGCAGCCTTCCACACAATCACTCATTAGAACTTTCTCACCCACTTTTGAAACAGTCATTATGATAGACACCACTTCATCTGCATAAACTGCTGCCCTTTCCCAACGTGTTTCCCAAAGAACATTTATTATTATTTGAGTGTCTTGAAAAGAGCTATATAAATATTTTTGCATTATTATGTCTATTACTATTATAAAAAACTGTCCAAAAAGTACTTTGAAGTACAACTTTAAGCCAAACACACAAAAATAAATACATTTGCATACAGGTAACTAACAGTCTCTGCAGGCATCCAGTAGGGGAGGTCTGCTTATTTCAGCAAGGATGACCACACCACCTCCATCACCTGAACTAGGCACACCTGGTGATCTGTTTTGAGGGCTGAGGGGTGATATGTTAGAATGCATGTGTTGGCTGGTGTGGATCCCTGTCTGGTGATTCCAGGTTAGCCTCTTGAGGAACCATAACCTCTCTGGAGTGCAGTGCTGAAACTGGTCATCCTCTGTGTGCCTTGGGTTTTGCTTACTTTCTTTATTTTCTGTGTGTCAAAATGAGATAATTTCTTTATCCTTTTTTCGTAACTTCTTTTCCCCTACTCCACCTCAATGCCTCTGAGACCATCAGACCAGCTGTTTTTTCCACATATGAGGCTGATGGGTGAGGGAGGTTGGGTTTTTGCAGTAGAAGCCCCAAAGCTTTAGTACAGCCTTACGCTTTTAATTAAATGTTCGTCCTCCATTAATATTTTCAAGAAATGTCTCAAGACACATACTTTCAATTGCTTTTAGCTGCTCATAATGGTCCGTTAGATTTTTTTCTCATATAGACAGTATTTGAACTTCAGATTATCTGTTCTTGACTGTGCAGTCGACTATGACAAGCCATCTGCTTCAAACCTCAGTCCCCTTAACTACTTTACGCTTGTCTTCTGTTCATCTAATTTGATTTGGTGAACTTCATTAAAACATTTTAATGATGCTTCTTTCATTTTTTCCAGGAGAACCATACAAGTTTGACCCTTCCTTCAGTGGTCCTGTCAGCAGAAGGTAACATTGTGCTTCCTCCTTTGCATAGATTTGTTTTAGTTAATATTTTCTGTCCTAAATATTTTGTCCACACTAAGCAAGCTATTTTTTCAAAGTGTGTAATCACTGTTATTTCCAGGATGTTTTTGTAAAGTTTAGAACCAAGAAAATAAATAAAAACTGTAAAATTAGACTTCCGGCATGTCTCAGAGACAGGTAGCAGCAGAACTTTTGAGTTCCACACAGCCCTTACTTTCCCCCAAAAAACATAAGTTTATATGACTGAAAAGTTACTACATAGCATGAAAGGAGGAAATAGAAGGAAGACTAAAGGAAAATCACCGAACAAATCGAACAAAAACAACAATTCGTCGAATGAAAGTGAAGACATGAGCGACAGCGCTAGCAAGTTAGTGGAGTGCGACGCTATAGAAATGATGCAAGCTAGCATTGTCTCAGAGATACAGGCAGCACAGAAGGACATAAAGAAAGACCTTACTGATATAAATCAGAAGCTAAACGCCATGGCAACTTACCTAAAAGAACTAACAACTAGAATTGAGGAGACTGAGCAGAGAGTGGCTGAAGAGGAGGAGTTTTGCACCAAAGCCAGGGAGGTGATTTCACACTCACTGGACGTTTAAGACATATTTCAAGTCTGGCTAACTGACATGGAAGTGCATTCAAAAAGAAACAACATCCGTTTTCACAAACCGAAGCGGACAGCATGCAAGCATTTCTGGAAAACTTCACTACATCAGACTTGCCCCTCCCTGACACTTCGTTTGGTATACACTGCTGTCACCACTCCCGACCGACAAAACCCCCGCAAGGCTCCAACCAGAGATCCATCATCATTCATTTCTTGGAGTATAAAACTAAAGAGGTGGTGCTTTGCTCGACATGGAAAAAGAAGGAGGTATATTACAAGGGAAAACAAGTGTTTTTTGAGCAGATTTGTCCGATCAAACTACAGACCTGGTTGACATTATTGGCACTCCTAGAATTTTTCCAGAAAATACACCATTTCTCTCAGAAATTGTTGCAATTACAAATGTTTCTGGTATACACGTGTTTATTTCCTTCATGTGCATTGGAAAAACACAAAAAAGCAGAAGAAAAAAGCCAAAATTGCCAGAATTTTACACAAGACTCAAAAAATGGGCCAGACAAAATTATTGGCACCCTCAACTCATTTGGTTGCACACCCTTTGGAAGAAATAACTGAAACTAATCGCTTCCTATAACCATCACCAAGCTTCTAACACCTCTCAAATGGAATTTTGGACCTCTCTTCTTTTGCAAACTGCTTCAGGTCTCTCAGATTTGAAGGGTGCTTTCTTGCAACAGTGATTTTCAGATTTCTCCATAGGTATTCAATGGAATTTAGATCCAGACTCATTGCTGGCCACTTCAGAACTCTCCAGCGCTTTGTCTCCAACCATTTCTTGGTGCTATTTGAGGTATGTTTGGGGTCATTGTCCTGCTGAAACACCCATGACCTCTGACGCAGACCCAGCTTTCTGACACTAGGCCCTACATTGCGGCCCAAAATATTTTGATAGTCTCCAGATTTCATGATTCCTTGCACACTGTCAAAACACCCAGTGCTCGCGGCAGCAAAACAACCCCAAAATATTTTTGAACCTCCACCATGATTTACTGTAGGTACTGTGTTCTTTTCTTTGTAGGCCGCATTCTGTTTTCTGTAAACAGTAAAATGACATGCTTTTCCAAAATGCTCTACCTTAGTCTCATCTGTCAAGTCCTCAGATACTTCTCAGCTCTTCTTTCTCTTCTCCATTCTTGGTGTGACACACATAGGCACACAAAACAAAGGTTTAGTCAACTTTTATACATTCTAACTGCCTTCAGGTGTGATTTCTATGTTGCCAGCACCTGTTACTTGCCACAGGTGAGTTTAAACTTGCATCACATGCTTGAAATAAAAAGATTTTACCTACAGTTTTAAAAGGGTGCCAATAATTTTGTCCGGCTAATTTTTTGAGTTTTGTGTAAAATTAGGTCAGTTTTGGCCTTTTTCTTCTGCTTTTTTGTATTTTTCCAATGCACATGAAAGAAATAAACACATGTATACCAAAAACATTTGTAATTGCAACAATTTCTGGGAGAAATGGTGTATTTTCTGTAAAAATTCCAGGGGTGTCAATAATGTCGACCAAGACTGTACTGGTAAAGAGACAGGCTTACTCTTTGTACACAAAAGTGCTTAAAGAAAGGGATGTGTTTACAGATGCTCTACTCAGCTAAACTGAGGGTGTTTTATGACTCAGGCACAGTACTTTACAACAATGCACCAGAGCCAGAGGACAACATGAAGAAAAGGGGCTTACTGGAGTCTAGACCTGAAGCTCCTCCTGATCATCCACCCCCGACAAAGCAGAAACAACCTACATAGGAAATAGCGGGTCCATGTAAGACCATTTTGAACAAGAAGGTTTTGAGTTTTGATTTAAAAAGAACCCCTGTGTGTGTGTGTGTGTGTGTGTGTGTGTGTGTGTATATATATATATATATATACACACACACACACACTACTTACAATAAGTTGGGGGTATTGTGAGGTCCTCAGTGGATTTCATACATAAGGTGTTTGTTTCGCTTCAGTGATTTTGAGGATAGGGAGGCAATTGAATTAGGGTGCTCATTTTGTGTTTTCCACGTAATGGTCTCACTGTGTACAGTGCGCCTTACATACTGGGGCCAATACCAAAAAATACAAAAAGACAATCCTTTTCAATGTGGCATCAATTTCAACATTCTGGTGGTATAAAAAGCTGGTATTGTCACTAAGTCATTCCCAGTTCATCATTCAAGCAGCCATGAACACACAACGTCACTTAACGGATGAGCGCACACTTGGCCATAGCGCCTTCAGGTCAGTAGCAGGCAGTCAGATGTTGCTCATAAACTTGGTGTGTCTCAAAGTGTCATCAGCAGACTTACAGCAAGACACAGAACTACTGGCAGTGTTGGTGACACACCCAGGAGTGGAGCCCCACAAGTGATGGGCCGCAATGATGACCAGTACCTAAGGACCTATGCACTCAGACACCGTTATACAACTGCCACACAGCTGCAGGCCTGTTTATGAGAAGTGAGTGGTACTAGGGTTTCCAGACAAACCATTCGCAACTGACTCCACCGCTTTGACTTGAATGCCAGACGACTGTTGCAGGCGACTCCACTGACACCAAGACACCGCCATGACTGTTTGCAGTGGGCACAAGACCATGTGACCTAGACAATGCAGCAGTGGTCCACTGTCCTGTTCACCGATGAATGTCGGGTCACCTTGCACAGAAATGATGGCCATCAGCGTTGCTGGAGAAGGCAAGATGAGTGCTATGGCGAGACCAACATGGTCCCCAGGGTTGGCTTTGGTGGAGGAGGTGCAACAGTCTGGGTAGGCATCACCAGTCAGCACAAAACAGATTTGGTGATTGTAGATGGCTCAGTCACTGCATGTTCTTACCTCAGAGACATCATAGAACCCACCATCATCCCCCAATTCCACCAGCATACCCCCAACTTTCTGTTCATGGATGATTATGCTCCACCACATGGTGCCAGAATTGTCACAGCTCGACTTACAAGTACAAGTAACTCAGTGCCTCTAGAGGCTGGCAAACTTTACAAGAGATATTATGAAACAAGGAACTAACCACAGCAGGTCAAACTTGGGCAGGACAGCGAAATTAAACTCTAAGTAATTGTAAGTACAAGATACAGATACTGTAACAGGAACAAGACTCGAAATCAAATACACGACACCGATAAAGTGACTACACTCATCGAAATACACAGAAAACCAACCTGTGAACTACTGGCAGGTGGATAGAGTAGCCAAAACTTGTACTCAAGTAAGAGTAACATTACTTCAAAATGATATCACTCAAGTAGAAGTAAAAAGTAGTCATCCAAAAAATCACTCAAGTAAGAGTAAAAACGTATTTGGTGAAAAGATTACACAAGTACTAATTAGCTGTGTGATTGTAATGTCTGATTTATCTTTTAGAAATGTTGTGATAGACAGACAAACATGTAAAATAATGTGCAAATTCTGGTATTTCCAAATTGTAAAATGAAAAAATAGCAAAAAAACAAACATCTTCCCAGAATGGCAAGGCACAAGAAACAGAAATTTCCAAATCGCAGTTTTCAAATACCTGTAGTAAGGTAATGTTTTTATGTTGGAACAGTGCAAACTACTTCCAGTGACAAGATATACTGTATTTCACTTCCCTCCAAATGACACAGGCTCAGTAGATAGAAAACAACATTACAACTCGGGCTGGACCCAAATATGCGAATATTCGGCCGTCTTGTAACGGAGTAGATGTAACTCGTTATTACCCACCTCTGACTACTGGGATTATTATACTAACCTGAGCTAGAAAAAAATGAAACTATAAACAAAGCTGGCGAACCAGGCAAATTACTAAAGAGTGACTACAGTCACTGAGAAATACAGAAAAACAACTGGTGAACTCCTGGGATAACTACACTACCTGAACCAGAAAAATGAACTATAAGTGGAGCTGGTGTACCAGGCAAAATACTAAAGAGTGATGACACTCGACAGAGAACCTCGAACAATATTTCCAGAAACTATAATACAAGATTGCACTAGTCTGAACATGCACAGCCTGAGACTTAACTGAAGGCATGAGGCAGGGAAAGGCTGGTGGGAAAGGGGAATATCCACGAGGGTGGAATGGTTTGGAGAAGGCTGAGGCTTGTGGCTGATGGAGGCTGTGATGGCAGGTGTGCAAGGGAGGAAAGTCGTCAGGGGTGGTGGAGGACAGAGGTAGATAAACCAGGTGATCGACCGGGAAGGAAACTCGGTCTGGGAGTTGAGAATGCCGGATTGGCGAGTTGTGAGGTCCAGGAGGCCAGGAACGGATTGTACTCGAGCAGGTGGCAGTCCAGACTAGGGGAAACAGAAAACACAGATTACAGAAGTTCTTCAGGAAACGGCAGCTGGACAGCATAAGTCAAAGACTGGATAGTATCATTCAACGATCCGGCATCAAGTGGTGAGTGACGTCTGTTTATGTTGTAGAGGAGTAGAATCCTGACTGGCTCTGGTCCACCTGCACACACTTCTGCTGATTACCTGCCGCCACACCTAAAAAGGAAAACAGAAGAGAGGGGAAAGGAGGAGCCCTATGAGCCCTATCCAGGCCTGACAAGATGAAAAGGAACTATTACTTATTTCATTAAAGCTCAGACCAAATCGGAAAAGCACTCATGTAAATAACAATATCCTTTACTTATTGTGAGTAGTGTGTGTGTGTGTGGGGGGGGGAGGGGTGTTTTAGGAAGGGTTCCTATAGTAACGGCCGAAGGCAGGACACGTCGGCAAGACGAATAATGTTCACGCGACATTGTCCGACGGGAGGGTGGGAGCGAATATTCGGATGTCAAAATTAATATCCGGATACCACCGTCACGAACGGATATTCAGATATTTAGGTCCAGCCCGATTAATTTGTTTACACCATAATTCCATATGTGTTGTTTCATAGTTTTAATGTCTTCAGTATTAATCTACAATGTAGAAAATAATTCTCATAAATGAAAACCATTTAACACCAAGAAGGTGTGTTCATACTTTGGATTGTTACTGCTTATATATACTGATCATGGATAACATTATGACCACTGCCAGGTTAAGTGAATAACACTGATTATCTCTTCATTATGGCACCTGTTAGTGGACTGGATGTATTAGGGAGTGTCGTATCTGATCTGATATGAGTTGCTTATCATAATGGTACTTGAGACGTGTTAGTACGTTAGTAGAATGGAATGTGTTTTTCTGTTCAAGAAACCCTATGCCATGTTTATGCAGGGGCTCCAATGTTCAGATAATGATGGATGGGACCCACAGAGCCTTTGGACTGATCGAATATAATGTCCTCATATGTCACCAAAGGCTGTAAGACCGACCTGACTTCTTTGTTCTATGGGATTTCATATTGGCTGTGAAACTCTCCATCAGGCAGACCATGGTGCCTGATCAGATGCTGTCTTCTTTATAATAAATTATATTATCAAGCAATTCAGTGTCAACGGACGTTTTCTTCAACATCTTTACATCCTCGATGTCTAAGTGAAACCACGACAGGAGCAAGTGGACATATTGTCCTCATAGTTTATGTGTTAGAAGCAGAAAAATAGGCAAGCGTAAGGATTTGAATGATTTTGACAAGGGCCAAATTGTGATGGTTAGACGACTGGGTCAGAGCATCTCCAAAACTGCAGCTCTTGTGAGGTGTTCCTGAGCTCATCACAAGACTCATTGATGCTCGTGAGGAGTGAAGAATGGGACCACCAATGATATCGGTCTGTTTTCAGATATCATTTGGATATGGGCATGTGCACGCTGTTCCCCTTCGAGGCTGTTGTTATGATTTTATGTTGACATAACCAGGTTCAATTTATCCTCCATTGAATTGATCCTCCATTCATTGAAAAGTAGGGACAATTTCATGTGATCAAGCACTACAGCACTACAGCACTAATCTGTATCCATACAATATGCTATAAACAACTCACAACAAGACAGAATAGTAATGAAGGAGCCAAAAGACAAGTGCTTACGTTTTTATAACATCTGTGACTTGTTTCTTATCTGTCTCTTTAGAAGCTGCACCGATATCTTACATTGTTTGATCTTCACCCTTGTCATTGTCTCATATGTTGCCCTTGGGATAGTGGGTGAGTCTGTGTACGCACACATGCACACATGCACACATGCACACACGCACGCACACACAAATATTATTTCTATAGTTTGAAACAAGTGAAAGTCATTATTCGTTCACCACAGAAAACGGAAAATGTACTATTTGATTTCTGTTTATTTGCCTCCCTACCTGTCTGTCTGCTCAGCCTGGTTGCATGGGGACCCCAGGAAAGTGATTCATCCAACAGATAGTTATGGCCAGTTCTGTGGTCAGAAAGGAACTTCCAATGCGTAAGTCATTGTTCATACACAACACATCAGTTCTCTACAACAGAGTTTGTGTGGCAACCCAGAGCATTTGAAACAGCATGTAGGTGTTCACAACACTAAATTCTGTTGTGCATATTTGGATTAATAAACTGACCAGTGACAAAAGGGCCATGTCTAAATGCAAGATTTACAATCCCGCTTTGCTGGAAGGATTGTCTTACTCTAGGTTTCTCTTTAAAAAATATGCCAGCATATTATGCATGTGTGGGAGAGCTGAGCAGGATGTTCTGATGTGGCATTTGGGGGTGGACAGGGCACATGGTAGTCAAGAATAAGTGCTACTTGTCATTAATCACAATAACAATGAGACCAGAGGATGACTGAAAATTGAAAAATATTGATTGCTCTAGCTGAAAAATGGGTACAGGAGTCAAAATTGGGTTAACACTGTAGATAGAGAAGCTAGGAGACAGAGCATGGAAAATGCTAAGTACATAAGAGCTATACATGAAACGCTAAATATACTACAGAATACATAGGAGCTAGGAGATGGGGCAATGCAAACCACAAACAAGACAAGGCTAGGAAAGTTGTAAGGGAAAAACCAACAAGACACAAGAGCTGACAGAACAGCAAACTAAGACTGCAGAAACCCAGACTAGGAAACTTAACAGCCAGATGGGGTTGGGAAGAGGCTGGTAGGAGTCTGTGTGGTGGCAAGCAGTGTGTGCATGGAATTTAGAATCTAGTAGCATATTGGAAAGTCAAGACAAGCATGTAAACCCAATGACTTTGTTCATGCCCGGAAATCTTGACAGATCAGATGAGGAAAATGCAGCAGAATCCCAATCTATAGACACTGCTGGGAATCTGGTCAAGGAATGTAGTAGAGATGACCATCTGGCACCGAATTTCATTTGGAAATCAACATCCTGGAGTCTGGAGAAGGAGTGGAGAGACACAGAATCCAAGGCATTTTAAGTCCAGTGTGACGTTCAAACAGTCTGTGATGATATATGGTGCCATGTCCTTTGCTGTCGTTGATCACTGTGTTTTATAAAGTCCAAAGTCATTGCAACCGTTTGTAAGTAGATTTTAGACCACTTCATGCTTTAATATGCTGACAAGCTTTATGGAGATTCTGATTTTCGTTTTCAGCCAGACTTTGCAGCTGCCCATAGTCCCAAAAGTACTACCAAATGGTTTGCTGACTATGATATTACTGTGCTTGATCAACCAGCTAACACACCTGACCCGAACCCCACAAAACCTTATGTGGGATATTATGGGATTTGAGAAACACCAGACTAAAATTACAGACAAGCTGAAGGCAGTCACCAAAGCAACCTAGGGTTTAATAACACCTCAGCAGTGCCACAGGTTAGTCGCCTCAATACCACACTGTATTGATACAATAACTTGTGGTAAAGGAGTCCCAACAAGTCTTGAGTGTATAAATGAACATACTTTCCACAAGTTAAACATTTCTGTATTATGTTTTTTAGATTAATCTCAAGAAATATTGGAGTAATTTAGGTCCAATTTTTTAATGAGGTGTAAGTCACAATCATTAAAAAAGCATTGAAATATTCCACTTTCCTTGTAATGAATATAGAATATATGAAAGTTTACATTTTTTAATTAATTTCTGAAAAACAAGAACTTTTTTTTTTTTACAATGTTCTAATTTTTGGAGTTCCACTACTATTTTTTAATCTTGCCCTGATCTGTTTCTTGCAAACATTTAATACTGGAGATCAACGGACACTTCCCTGGACTTGATAATTTGTTTTGTGTCTCAACATACATTTTAAATTGTAGGACCTTACATAAACAGGAGCGTTTCTTTTAATATAATTTCTCACAGGTGGACTTCAGTCAGGGCTGCACAGTGGACTAGTGGTTAGCACTTTTGCCTTGCAGCAAGAAGATCCCCGGTTCAAATCCCGGCCTGGGTCTGGGATCTTTCTGCATGGAGTTTGCATGTTCTCCCTGTGCATGCATGGGTTTTCTCCGGGTACTCCGGCTTCCTCCCACAGTCCAAAAACATGCTGAGGTTAATTGATTACTCTAAATTGCCCGTAGATGTGAATGTGAGTGTGATTGTCTGTCTGTATATGTAGCCCTGCGACAGACTGGCGACCTGTCCAGGGTGTCCCCTGCCTTCGCTCGAGTCAGCTGAGATAGACTCCAGCACCCCCCGCAACCCTAGTGAGGATAAAGCGGTATATAGAGAATGGATGGATGGATGGACTTCAGTCAGGTTGTAGACTATCTCAAGGATAATTATGGCAACCAAGATGCACAACCATACAATTTGGGGTGACAAAGAGACTGAATACTTTTGTTAATAGTAGAATTTGGCTTAGTTGTGATTTAAACTGACAAATACTTGTCATTTTGTCATTACCTTTTGACATTTCTACATTTACCTTTAAAATTAAATTGACAAAGCAATAAGGTATATAACAAGGGCTTGAATGCTTGGTGAATTCAATGCAATGATCTATTACATTTCAAATTGGCAATCTTGAAAATTGACTTTTGCTTATGTATTTTTAAAAAGCTGAGATTTTGTTGCTAATACTCAAAACCTGTCTGTAAGTAAGTCTTGGTGTTTGCTAGAGGTATCAAAACTCTGAGTTAATCCTGAGATCACTATACCTCGGTATCAGTTACACTGGTAACCTGCTTACTGGCAAGTTGTCCTCATCAAACACTGTGGCCTTCTGCCAAACCTCAAGAAGCAGTCTGACATCCATCCATCCGCTTTATCCTCACTAGGGTCGCGGGGGGGCTGGAGCCTATCCCAGCTGACTTGGGCGAAGGCAGGGGACACCCTGGACAGGTCGCCAGTCTGTTGCAGGGCATTTGTCTGACATGGCATTTCATTTTCTCATTTATGCAACCAATGCAGCAGTGAACTTCACCCCTAGCTTCTTCACTTGATTCACAGTTCACTGGTGAATTATCTTGACCTTGTTTGTCTTGATGGTCATGGCTCCATTGGTTTGATCAAAATAAAATCTGCTAACAATAAGCTTTCAAAATGACTCAGAACATATGAGAGTAACTGAGCAAATTACTTAAAATGCATCTTGTTTTTAATATGATTTCTATGTTCCACTGATGGTTGAAAACGGTTTTAAGATAAGTTAAGTCCTTCCCCATTCCAGGGGAATTCACATTGTTACAGCAGCAATAAACATAGAATCGAAATAAAATAATAATAAAATAAAAATTGTAATAATAATATTTACAATATGTACAGGATTGAGAAGTGAGGATGAAATACTACAGTATTGACACACTGCAATACAATACAATGTAAAGTGGCTTGAAAAAATGAGTTTAAAAAGTGCAAAATATGTAGCAGTGCAAGAATGTCTGTGCAAATTATTATGGTTTGGGGTGATATGATATGAGTCCAGTTTATGTTAACATCAGTCAGTGATGCTGATGTGATAAAGTCTAACAGCAGATGGGATGAATGACCTGCGATAGCGATCCTTCTTGCAGGGTGGGTGTCTCAGTCTGCTGCTGAAGGAGCTGCTTAGAGACCCCACAGTGTCATGCAGTGGGTGAGAGGGATTGTCCCTGATGGATGTGAGCTTTGCCAACATCCTCCTCTCACCCACCTCCTCTATGGAGTCAGGGAACAGTCCAGGACAGAACCGGTCCTCCTGACCAGTCTGTTCAGTCTCTTTCTGTCCCTTTCAGTGCTCCCTGCTCCCCAGTAGACCACTGCATAGAAGATAGCAGACGCTACCACAGAGTCATAGAATGTCCGGAGCAGAGTCCTGCACACTCCAAAGGAGTGCTCTCTGTGTCGTTCACATGTTCCTATTCACATTTTGCATTTAGGGAATACCAACAATATGCTCTGGGGCATTGACTCTGAAAGATGTTTGAAATCACAAACCTAAAAAGAGCTGCTGAGGGATAAATGTATTATGACAATATTTTACCTCAAAATGATTCCTGACTTGTATAATATTTTAAATTGAGGTTAATATGAGATTAACATGAGCACTTTTTTTCAGGAGAAAACCCATCCTGTTCTATTTCAACATCTTAAAATGTACCAACCCGGCAGTACTCATCAACCTACAGTGTCCCACAACACAGGTATTCTATTAATCTGTTAAATATATATTGGGGCAGGGATTACTAATCTACTCTTTCAAATACTGCCGAACAATTGTGGTGTTGTTTTTCTACTGAAACATAACAAATGCACCAGGACCTATACAAACAGAATGTAACAAACTGTTCAGTGCTCAAAAAACTGTGGCCAGTATAAAGTACTTATGACTAATAGCAGCTTGATTTAGTAGCTGAATGTGATTTGGCTTGGCATTAAAAACGTGTCAGTGTGATCTAGATGTCTATAATAGCAGCAAATATTTTAATATAAGTAATTAACAAACATATTGTCTGTTTTTATGTTTTTCCAGATGTGCGTGTCACAGTGCCCAGACAAGTTTGCAACCTACACTGAGATGCAGCTCCAAAACAAACTCAGCAAAAGTTACTGGGAATATTACAGACAATTCTGTAAGCCGGGTTTCAATGACCCCAACAAGGTATCACTACAATAACACATAATGAATACTGATGTGGTAATCTGGGATTAAATAAAAGGAGTAATGTGTAGGCTGCCACACAGAAAAGTAACACAATATTGTATTACAATTGTGTAACACATCTAAGTGCATCAAGTTTCAAATTTTAATTGAGAAATCTCAAAATGTAGCTGAACATAATGATATAAGGATGATATCATGCAGGTGACATATTTTTCCTGCTGCAAACAGGTTTCAGTAAAACAAAATCAATGTATTTGACCCAGGCACAAAGTAACCACGAAAGCTAGATTAACCACAGTATCAGTTATGATCAGTAGATCCAGAGAGCCATGTTCCCTAATTGGCACTGGGTTGTCAGTATATTTTTCTTCCATCTCCTCTTCCCAGCGACCTGTCTGCCGCTGTGAGGTCTTCTGATCACACTGGGGCTTTAGCAGGTATGATAGGAGCACTTTTGTGGCTATCCATCAGCCTTAGTTGAGAATATTGGTCAAGGCAGAAAAGGAATGATTCAGCTAGAATCAGAAAGGTATTATTGACAATGTTCATATGCAAGGAATTTGACTCTGTAGTTTTAGACAGTGAAATCCCACAATCTTTTGACTATAGGTCTACAGTGTAATCAGGTTGTTACGAGTGAATTTCTGCACTCGCATAATATATCAGAAGACATCGCCAGGTCACCAGGCTTTCTGTGGATTGTTATCAGTGCCTGCAATTGCCGACGGTGGAGGCGAAACAGAAAGCTGAAGCTAGGATGTCAGTCAGGTCTAATCGCAAGTCTGAGGAAACAACTGTACAAACCGTCATTACCGAGCATCTGTAAGGCGGGAAAAAACACATTTATAGAGTGTCATGGGGTGGCTAAAAGTAGGGGGACAGGGATCCCTTAGCAAAGGCTCCTCCTCCTCCTGCTGCTGCTTCTTCTTCTTCACAGTACATACAACAAAACTGGGAAATTTATTTATTATGTATAAAAGAGTGACCAGTTTCATTACAAATTGCAATGACATTAAACATGTTCTATTGTATTCTATTCTGATATTGTTCGGGACCTCCCACCTTTATTTTCTTGCCACTCTGACAGCCAACAGCTGACATTGTGTAAACGACTATGGGCTGCAGCCCCCTGTTTTAAAAAAACATCTGATTCCAGTGAACTGTTGAAGGCATTAGCAATAGTAGATTAGAACTCCCCCTTGTCAAAGCCCCCATTCTTATATCTGAAATGCCCTGACACTAGAATTTCTGAAGCAAGAATAACATTGCCCTTCAGATAGATCTTGGCAACTACAATGATTAACCAAGCTTCAACCTATGGTCAAGCATAGTTTAACAACCTTTCTTGTTAAATGTTAAGATTAGCTTTAAGTGCTAAATAAAATTTGCTTAAGTACTGTACTTATGTACACTTTTGAGTTACCTTTATGTTACATAGGTAATTAAATTTTTTGTTACCTAAAACTTCTACTAAGGTACATGTCAGAGGGAAATACTGTAATTTAAACTTCACAACATTTATTTGATTAACTGAGTGACAATTTGCTTTACAAATTCAGATTACTAAAAAAAACAACATAAAATGTAATGCTATTATTATTATTATTATTATTACAGATGAAATAACAAAACAGTAAAGCAATTCAAATTAGTCTCAACTTTACCAGCTGCAACAGTAACATAATACGTACCATTTATCTATCGAATTCTGCAGTATTATAATATGCCTTATTCTGATAAAGGCCACTGTGCATAAGGATTGCTTTTGCTCTTGGTGCATAAAGTGTGCTAATGTTTTTGTAGTAAAAATTTAAATGCCGACTATTACCTGTAACTAGATATTCCACAGTTGCAGTTAGGCTGTGGGATGGAGAAGGAGGATGTTAGGTTAATAACAATTTCTGCATTTTTTCTGGATTTTGGTCATTTTGCTAACAAAGAGGGTTAACCGCCTGTTATTCCCCTTCCAATTGCCTACTGGGGCATTAGCCTTGGTTTCTTCTTTTGAAGAAATGCATTTGTATTTTTCATCCAAAGTTTGCTGCAGTGGGGTGTTTTATTAGCATTTCAGCAATTGGTGGGCCAGTACACTGGCAGAACACAATATTTTATACAGGCGATCAAAGGATAGGGAGGGGACAGTATGTAAACACTGAAGTGAACAGGGGTTGATGTGCAAATTGGTGCTAATCAATGACAAAGGTAAGTGAACAATGGGTAACAAAAGCTACGTCAAGTTGTCTGGCAGACAACAAAAGGACACTAAGGGATGTCTCCAGACAATACCTGATTATCAGAATCACATGTAGCAACAGGATGTGCTATTTTCTTCATCACGGCTCACTGAGGTTTTATACTTTTATCTTTAGCTCTTCTGGCAATTAATGGCATGTCTATGAAAAAGGAAAAATCTATTGAATAACTGTCCATTTTTCACAAATATGCTCAAAATCCTTTAAAGTACTGATGATAAAGTTGCATATAACTTGGAGGAATACAAGATATTGTGTTTGCATTATCAACAAGTCATATGCAAGTGTATTAGGCTGTATAATTTCAAATAGCACATTGTACCACCATTTCAGATTTTGTTTAAAGTTTACATGTTTGTTATTTGGGAGCCAAAACTAACCGTTGTAAAATATTTTGGTAAAATTTTGAGAATTTCATGTTGTGTGGATGTTTAGTATCTCCAGAAATATTACCATGAACAGAAAAACAGTTAAAGTTAAAATTAAAAAACAATGCAAAATTTTTAGATTAACTTGGTATTGGGGCCCCAGAAATTACATGTACAGTGTTTATATGGATGTGCATGTGTCCCTAAAAATACAGTCTTTGGCTGACATGTCACCAGCTTTTGAGGAGTCAGAGACCCAAGTACAGACAGAAACATAGCAGACCAAGATTAAATACATAAAGGGTTCAATTCAATGAGAAAATCATTAACAAGGAGGTCATGTGTCTGATAATGGGAGAAAAAAATTATCAGGAGAAGGGAAGGGGTTGGAGAAATAACTATTTAGGGAACTAAGCTGCAAAACAAAACAAAAGATTAACTGAGGCCTGATGTTGACCACTAGGGGATGACTGAAGGAATAACCAAGCCAGAAAACTATGGCAGGAGAAACTACTTTGGAATACTAGAGATGTGGGGAGAACTGCAAAACACTTTTGCATTTTGCAGTTAAAGAACAGTAAAGACACACCAGTGCCTATAACAATTGTAAGGCTATGGCTTCTGCTCTGCTTAGATTCAAATTAACAGTATAAATCAAACTTTAACCTAACTCTTCTGTCTCTCCTTTTTCTTCCAGCCAGCATCTCAGGTTCTGCGAGATGAGGATTGTCCCTCCATGATTGTACCAAGTAGACCATGTAAGCATCTAATTCCCCTAAAATGTTAGCTCAGTCTTACCTTAACATTTTTTCAAATATAATGCTTTCAAATTGAACATTCTAAGAATCTGTCAATGTATGCACATGTATGTCAGTTCTCCGGAGATGTCTACCAGCCTTCATCACTTTGAATGGGACTGTGACGGTAGCAAACAGAACCAGGTTTAAAGATGCTCTGGAAATGCCACGCAGTGTTACTGAACTCCAACATGCTGCTAAGTACCAGAACTTCTTCTCTTACATACTTTTGGAATTTCTGTCTTTGTTTTATGCCAAAGGTTACTTAACAGCGGTAGCAAACTCACTGCACTTTACATTGCTGTGAAAAAGTTTTCGCCCTTACAGATGTCTTCTATTTTTGCATATTTGTCACACATACATGTTTCAGATAATCAATCAAATTTTAATGTAAGACAAAGCTTACCCAAGAAAATGCAAAATGCTCTTTTTAAAGGATCATTTCATTTTCTTGAAGGGAAAATGCTGTAAATGCTGAAAAAAGTAATTTAGCTGTCAGTTGACTAAATGTTCAAACTTGTTTGGCAATTGGATTAAACTTCACCAGTCACATTCATGTATGTTTACTGGCAGGCTTGTTGAATCTAAATTTCATTGAAATAGAACCTGTCTGACATTGTGAAGAAGGCTAAAGGATCTCAAAAAGCAGCACACAATTCCATGCTCTAAAGAGTTTCATGAACAGATACGAAACAAAGTAATAGACATCAATCGTCTGGAAAGGGTTACAAAGCCATTGCTTTGCTCTGGGACTCCAGCAAACCACAGTAAGAGCCATTATTCACAAATGGAGAAAATATAGAAGAGTGGTGAACCTTCCTAGCAGTGTCTAAAACTCAAGCCCAAATGGGTTTATATGGGTTTTTGTCATAATCCAGCAAAAAGGCTATGATAAAAATGGGAGAAGACACAGGTATTGTCAACAAAAGTGTCTGTTTTATTAAATACTACTACTAATAATAATATTGTCTGGTGTAGCACCACAAACCAAATGACAATGTCCACTCTGCTTGCTGCAGCCACAAGCAGAGTGGAGAGAGAGCTAAGGGGTTAGGCCTTTTGTAGCCTGAAGGTGCTGGGCCAAAGTGCACCAAGCAAGTAGGACTGCCTACTATATCGACAGCAGTTTAGCAACCTGAGGAAGCAATCCATAACATGTAGACAACCAATGTGCCCAAACAGTTTACTGAGCAGGGCCATCATAGCATGACAGTGATGCAGAGCACACAAGCAAGTCCTCCTCTGAATGGCTCAATAACAACAAAATTAAGGTTTTGGAGTGACGGACTCAAAGTTAAGTCTTGCAGCTCATGATCAAAAACCATATAATGTGGCAGTTGTTGCTGCCAGCTATTAGGTTCAGGGGGGCAATTACTTGTTCACAACTCTGATATAACAGCTTGGGAGTGGCTCGAAAGTGACAGCTGGTTAATGTGTGCATGAATCCTTGGAGTGCATGAAGACTCATGAAGTTTGTTCTTGCTGCCAACATTTGGTGTACTTTATCTATGGCTGAGACATTTTAACTTTAGCAGAAGCAGCTCTAGAAAATAAACTCGGGGGAAATCTGTGTAGGTTCTCATTCATACAGGTCATGGTTATCCAAAGTTGTTAAAATCAATCCATTGGACTTTAAGAAAGTTCCTTGAAGACGTTTCACCTCTCATCCAAAAGGCTTCTTCAGTTCTGGTGGTGGTTGGTGTTGCCTCAGCTTTTAAACCTCTGTGTGGTGTGTTTTCAGGGCTATTATTCCAACGACCAATACCAAGACTCGTCTGACTACTCAACGATGGTCGTTGTGAGTATCGGTGGGGGTCGTTGAAATGCACAGATGTCACTGAGCCCTCGTGTGATAATGGTGGTCATTAGCATGAGTCTGCTGAGCAGTTCTCTTGGGGAGTTTTAAAAGGACCTGATTGTAAATCAGCGAAAGATGATGTCACAGACCACCCCCTGTTTAGAGATGGCTTCTCTACTTTGACATGGATGGCTTCTTTCACTCCTCTCTCAAACCATCTGTCCTCTCTGTCCAAAATCTGAACATTGGTGTCCTGAAACGAGTGCCTTTCTTCCTAAAGGTGAAGGAAGACTGCCGAATCCTGTCCTGAGGAACTGGTTCTCCTATGTTGAGCCATGCGCTTGTTAAGTGGCTGTTTGGTTTCCCTGTGTAGAGATCTGATCATTCCTTGTTGCATTTAACTGCATACACCAAGTTGCTCTTCTGGCTGTGTGGTGTGGGGTCTTTTGGGTGGACCAGTCTTTGCCTGAGGGTGTTATTTGGCTTAAAAAAAGACAGGGATCTGGTGTTTGTTGAACTGAAGAAGCCTCTTGGATGAGAGGTGAAACGTCTTCAAGGAACTTTCTTAAAGTCCAGTGGATAAACAACTTTGGATAAACTTGGGGGAACATAAGGCAGCTGGTAAAATCAGAATGTCTCCCCACTGAAGAAGAGGGCAGCCATGGAGAAGGATTATGCAGATATTGAGCTTGATGATCATTGGTTACTTAGCTTGTAGAAAGTGGATGAAATTACTTCTAGCATGTAAAGCCCAGACCATGTCTAGTTGAGGGAGGGCTAAAAAAAATGCATTAGTCGCTACTTAATTTAATCACAACTTTCATTTTATTCTAAGTTTTTCAAACAGACAAAATTCAATACAAACACATTCTCATGATGTGGCACTTTTAATATATTTGTCTTTAATGAAGTAATGCTGATGGGTCCATGAATCTTTTAATTTGTGGTAGACTGTCCACCTTTGTTCGTGTCCCAATACATCTCTCTTCCAATTTTCAGGGGTATAACAGGACTAGTGGACACTAAGGAGCTGGTCATGAACATAGTGGAAGATTATGCCAAGTCATGGGCATGGATACTCATGTAATTACACAGACAACACACACATAGGTGATTAACATATGTGTAAAACTGCAACATCTAATTTTGTGTTAGAGTTACACAGCCAGGCCAAAAAAAAAAAAAAGTCGCCACCTGGATTTAGCTAATCAAATAGGTAAGGGCCTTCCATTGGATAATTACTGCAGTGATGAATATGTTAAAGCTGGCAACAATTTATTTAACCCTAGCTGATGCAGTAAGGAGCTTCTTTTCATAAACAACCATATCAGAAGACAAATCCTGTGGTCATGGAAAGAATGCTAATCTGTCTCAGACGGGTCAAATTATTGGCGTGCATCAAGCAAAGAAAACAACTAAGGGGATTTCTGAAACTGCTAAAATCAGGTTAAGAATCATACAATGCATCATTAAAATCTGGAAGGATAGCGGTGAACCATCATCTTCAAGGAACAAATGTGGTCGACCATGTGCGGCTCAAATGAAATTTCATTGTATATGAAAGTGTGCAATGACAATAAAGGCCTGATTGATTGATTGATCTGATGAGTCCAGATTTACCCTGTCCCAAAGTGATGGGCATGTCATCGTAAGAACGCTATGTTTTAGCATTTATAAACCCGTAGAATTTACTTCAGCAAAGTTAATTGTCCTTTTTTTGTTTTTTTTGTTAAATCTTGATATTTGTGTACTTTTTTACTGTACTTTTCTGTGCACTGTGGCAGAGGTCTACTAATATCTTTGGCTGTTAGTCTGGTCTTCATCCTGCTACTGAGGTTCACAGCTGGGTTACTGTTGTGGACCACCATCATGGCCGCCCTACTACTTTTGGCATATGGTGGGTACTCAGGACTTTATATTGTTTTAAAAGGATTTTTTTTAATAAAACATGATGATTCTAATGTAGGGAGAAGCTTCAACAGCTTATTGTTAGGATCTGCCCCAGCTTCTGCCCTTTTGTCCTTTCCCACTTTTCCTCCCTTTTCCTTCCTTTCTTCTGTGTGTGTTTTGGCTTGTGTGTCTCTGTCTCCCTCTGTCTGTTGTCTTCCCCTTCTGCCTCTCTCCCAGTCGCTCGCCCCCTGGCTCTGTCACCTCATTACTGCATTACTTTAAATCACTTATAGCTACTCAACGCTGTCAATGTTTAGAAATTCTCAATGATGGCTAAAGGTTTTAAAATTGGACATATTAATATAAATAGCCTTAAGAATAAATTAATAGAAATTGCAAACATTTTACAGTCCCAGAGTCTAAATGCACTTGCTATTTCTGAAACTAAATTAGATGATACATATGATGATAATGAACTGAATATCCAAGGATACAACATTTTTAGACGGGATAGAAATAAATATGGCGGTGGTGTGGCTTTCTATGTTCAAAATCATATACCTGTGAGAATCAGAGATGACCTGATGAGGAACGATGTTGAGGTTATATGGATACAACTGTATTTAGCGCATGCAAAACCTCTATTGGCTGGATGCTGTTATCGTCCTCCAAGTGCAGATTGTAAATATTTGACTCAAATAACTGAGATGTTGACTTACTGTAGCACTTTTGGGTCTGAAATATTTTTCATGGGAGATTTAAATTTTGATTGGATGTCCAAAAGCTGTTCAATGAGAGTAAAATTATGTGATACTACGACTGCAAATGGTCTTGTACAATTAGTTAAAGTACCAACAAGAATTTTCTCGAGAATTGATGGTACTATTACATCAACTTGTATAGACCACATTTTTACCAATGTTCCAGAACTATGCTATAATACTATTTCACTTTCAGTATCTTTTAGTGATCATAATTTAGTTATCACAGTTAGAAAAACTAAAATGAACAAGGTGGGACCTCAAATCGTTTACAGAAGATCTTTTAAAACTTTTGATCAGGATGTGTTTAAGATGGATATTAAAAATCTAAGTTGGTCTAATGTATTTGCAGAAAAAAATTTGAACGATGCACTTAGTAAATTTAACAAGAAATTTATGCATGTAGTAAACAAACATGCACCCCTAAAAAGGTTCACAGTAAAAAATATTAATACACCTTGGTTGGATAAGGATTTAAAGCAACTAATGAAACAAAGAAAACAAGCTAAAGAAACAGCCTTATTAACTGGTAACTTAGAAGATTGGAACATGTGCCGAAGACTACGAAACTATGTTACTAAACTCAACAGGACAAAAAAGAAATTGTATTATGAGAAAGAAATTGAAAATAATAAGAATGATTACAGGAAAATGTGGAATACGATAAATGATTTAACTGGAAGAAAGAAAAAGTCTAATCCCACTTTCATTGAAGTTGATGGCAAATTTCTAACGAATGCAGTGAATATAGCAAATTATTTTAATAATTATTTTATTGATAAAGTAAATGCACTTAGAGAAGCAATGCCAAATGCTAATTTTTCATCACACCTAAACATTCAAAATGAAATAATGAAGGACAAAAATTGCACTTTTAAATTTCAAAAAGTAACGGTGAATGAAGTTGAAAAAATGATTCTGAGTATTAGAATTAAACCACCTGGTGTTGATGAAATGAACGCTAATTTCTTGAAGATGACAGCTGATCTAGTAGCGCCTGCTATCACTCACATTATAAATCTAAGCTTCACTACTGGAATTTGCCCACAAGAGTGGAAAAAATCCAAAATAAACCTTTTTCCGGCAAAAATAGCCGGCCAATAAGTTTACTGACAGCAATTAGTAAAATCATGGAAAATATTGTATACAAACAAGTTAAAAGCTATTTTAGTACTTTTGGATTGTTAGTTCCTAATCAGCGTGCCTATAGAAAAGGGCATTCAACTGCTACAGCTCTGACTGTTATGACAGACGACTGGCTGACAAGCATTGAGGAGAGGAAGTTAGTTGGCAGTATAATGCTAGATTTCTCAGCTGCTTTTGATACACTAGACCATAAAATTTTAATTGAGAAATTGGAGGCCTATGGTTTTGATGATACTGCAACCACATGGTTCAACAACTACCTAACAGATAGAAGTCAGGCTGTTTTCTTCAATGGTTGTTACTCAGATTTTTTAAAACTAGCATGGGGAGTACCACAGGGAAGCAGCCTTGGTCCTTTGTTGTATAGTATCTATACCAACGATTTATCCCTAGCTTTGTCTAAGGCCAAGAGTGTTATGTATGCAGATGATACAACAATATACACATCAGCATCAACTAAGGAAGAATTAAACAGTGTCCTACAGGCAGAGTTAAATGCAGCTTTTGAATGGATTATCCACAACAAACTGGTTCTGAATATATCCAAAACAGTTAGTACTATTATAGGTTCTAGTCAATCTGTTATTCAAAATCCTCTGTTAAATATTAAAATAAAAGATACTGTAATTAAGCAAGTTAATGAAACAAAGCTTTTAGGGATAACAGTTGACAATAAATTATCTTGGTCAAAACACATACAGACAATGTGTGCCAAAATGGGAAGAGTTATTTCTATGATCAGAAGATATGGATATTTCTTGACAACCAAAATAAAAAAAGTGATTGTGCAGGTTCTAATATTGTCAAACCTCGATTATTGTCCAACTGTATGGTCTAATCGCACCAAAGATGATATTAAAAATTTGCAAATTATACGAAATAGAGCAGCACGCTTTGTGCTGCACTGTAATTATTATACTAGCATTCAAAGTATGCATCGAAAATTAAACTGGCTAACGGTTCAGGACAGACTTAAATATTCTATACTGTGTTTGTGTAGGAAGGTTTTTCTAACAAAAACTCCTCTGACACTCTATCAAAAACTAATGTTAAGCTCTGACATACACTCCTATCCAACCAGACATGCCTTTGCAAACAAATTTACTTCACCTAAAATATCAAGCAACTATATAATACCTTTGCTTGGAGAGGCATGAAAGAATGGAATTTACTTCCCAAAGAAATTACATCAATTGAAAATGATTTAAAATTCAAAAGTGCACTGAAAGAGTTTCTTTCTGCAACATAATCACCAGCTCTGTGTTGAAATACATGTCTGAACGAAGAACTGATATTTGCTATTGTAATTTTCGGTGTCATTTTATGATGACACTTTATGTTTATTTAAACTACAGTATGATTTAAATGTGAAATATTTTATTGTCTGATTGATTAATTGATTGATTTAAATGTGAAATATTTTATTGTTTGATTAATTGAGTGATTGCATTTTTAGAATTGTATGTCATTGTAATTTTTTTAGGACCCCAGGAAGAATAGCTGCAGCTTATGCTGTCGCTAATGGGGATCCAAATGAATAAACATAAAAAAAACATAAACATAAACATACTCTCAGCTGCTGCAATCAGCTCAATTCAATCCACCTGGTCTCCTCCCCTGTTATTTAAGCGCTGCCATTTCCCTCAGTCTTTGCTGGCACATCATTGGACACACATGCAGTTTCAGACACCACTTCCCCACTTCTGGATTACATCAGTTTTGGACTTCTTCACTTTTCACCCCTTTTGTGGATTACCCTTTTGGACTCTGTTGTGTGTTTGGACTTTAGTTTGCTTTTGCCTTCAGTTGTTCCCTTGTATGGAAGTACCTTTTGTAGCCTCGTCGTTTGCCACAGTTTAGTTTTGTTTTTTGCCCTTTCATTCCCGTCTTCAGTTTGTTACAGTCTTTGATTAAATAATCCTTTTATTTATTATCATGCCTGGCTGCCTGTCAACTATGTCTGCACCTGGGTTCATAACACCCCCTCGTCGTGACACTTATGCTGTCAAATATTTTTTGAAAGTGACAGCTGAGGTCTGAAAAGAATTTATATTTATTTTATTTTATTTTATTTTACCAGGAAGTCCCCTGAGATTAAAAATCTCTTTTCTGAGGGAGACCAGAAAGAACAACTCTTCAAACTGTGCTTAAATTATACCATGAAGTAATCAAACCACTAATGAAAGAGACATGTTTCTGAAATCTCTAACCAGCGTTTTTCTAATTTCTGAATGTGACTGCACAGGTATGTGGTACTGCTCCATGGTCTGGTCCCAGCTCAGATACAGACAAGGATCTGAAGTTGCCATTTTAGAGGTCGGCCTGCAGACAGACCTACAGATCTATCTACAACTCAGACAGACATGGATCATATTTTGTAAGTCTTTTTTTTTTTTTTTTTCAGATCAATGGGTGGCTGTCATTGAGTTATTAAATAAATACCAGTCAAAAGTTTGGGCACACCTTCTCATTCAGTGATTTATATTTATTTTAATTATTTTCTACATTGTAGATTAATACTAAAGACATCAAAACGATGACGCAATCCATATGGAATAATGTTGTGAACAAAAAAAGTGTTAAATCAGTATATGTTTTATATTTTAGATTCTTCAAAGTAGCCCCCTTTTGCTTTGAAGAGGGCTTTACACACTTATGGCAGTCTCCTGAAATGGTTTTCTAACAGTCTTGGAGGACTTCCCAGAAGTTCTGAGCAGTTGTTGAGGAACTGCCTACTGAAGCTGACTGAGAGAATGCCAAGACTGTGCAAAGTTGTGGTGTATTGACTCCCATACACTATATTGCCAAAAGTAGTCGCTCACCTGCCTTGACTCTCATATGAACGTACGTGACATCCCATTCCTAATCCATAGGGTTCAATATGACGTCGGTCCACCCTTTGCAACTATAACAGCTTCATCCCCTCTGGGAAGGCTGTCCACAAGGTTTAGGAGTGTGTTTGTGGGGAATTTTTGATATTTCTTCCAGAAGCGCATTTGTAAGATCACACACTGATATTGGACGAAAAGGCCTGGCTCTCCGTCTCCACTCTAATTCATCCCAAAGGTGTTCTATAGGGTTGAGGTCAGGACTCTGTGCAGGCCAGTCAAGTTCATCCACACCAGACTCTGTCATCCATGTCTTTATGGACCTAGCTTTGTGCACTGGTGTACAGTCATGTTGGAAGAGGAAGGGGCCCCCTCCAAACTGTTCCCACAAAGTTGGGAGCATGGAATTGTCCAAAATGTCTTGGTGTGCTGAAGCATTCAGAGTTCCTTTCACTGGAACTAAGGGGCCAAGCCCAGCTCCAGAAAAACAACCTCACACCATAATTCCCCCTCCGCCAATCTTTACACTTGGCACAATGCAGTCCGACAAGTATTGTTCTCCTGGCAAGTGCCAAACTAGGGCTGAACGATTTATCGTTTTCTGATCAAAATCGCAATTTCTGAAAGTGCATTCATGTGCTCGTCAAAGTGCCGTTTTTTTTGCAGCGCCCCTGATTGACCCAGGATCTGTTGTGTTGACTATTTTGTGGCACATGACCAATCAGAAGCGGCATGCTCCTCGTGGACAGGTCACACTAACCAATCAGTATTAACCTGCTCCTCATGTTTTGAAATGACATCAGTGGAACCAGAAGCGGAGTTAATCCCCAAGAAAAGCGGCACGGTGGCCATTTGGGAGTATTTTGGTTATGAGGCTGCAGACATTCACCAGAAACGGGTACTGTGCAAAGCTTGCCGCTCTAAAGTTGCCACATCGGGCGGAAACACGACCAACTTATACCAGCACTTGAAAAATCATCACCGGCATTTGCATGAGGAGTGCATGATGAAAAAGTCTAGTGAGAAGTCTGGTGAAAGTGATTCTCAAGCCCACTGCAGCAAACAGACTACAATTACAGCATCCTTTGCCAGTGTAACTCCCTATGAGAAGAACAGTGAAAGGCACCGGGAGATAACGACGGCCATAATGCACTACATCGCCAAAGACACGGTGCCTGTTAACACCGTCACCAAAGACGGATTTAAAAACCTCCTCCGCACGCTGGACAGAAAGTATGTGATCCCGCAGCTACTTCAACCGGGTTGCCATCCCACAGCTGTACACGGAGTGTAAAGAGAAAGTGGAAGCAGAGCTGCAAAACGTGGAGTATTTCGCCTCAACTACAGATATGTGGTCAAGCAGAACGATCAAACTGTTTCTGAGTTTGACTGTGCATTTCATAAATGACAAGTTCGAGTTGAAAAGTCACTGCCTGCAGATGGGATACTTTCCCACAGACCACACCGGAGAGAATATTGCCCTGGGACTGAGAGTGTCTGTCAAGCTGGGGCCTGAAAGAAGAGGACCTTACATGCATCACCACAGACAATGCCACAAACATCATCAAAGCGGTGGAACTTAATAAATGGACCAGACTTCAGTGTTTTGGACACAGGCTGCATCTTGCAATTGGTGAGTGTTTAGGTGTCGGGGTGTGTGTTTATTGATTTATTTAAACGGATTAAATGTGATGGTTTTTTTTTTTTTACTGTCTTCAGTATATCAATCAATGTTTGTTTATAGCACAGTTCATACAAATTAGATTGCAGCTGAAAGTACTTTAAATCAAAACAAAATGTAGTCAGTAGTTTACCGCTTAAAGTTTTTCTTTGAAGCCCTTACAAATGCCTTGTCTGAATAATTAATAATTGTAAGAGGTTATTTTTCCTTGGTATAAGATGAAAAATAACAAACATGGCATCCTACCTTTAGAAAAGTTATGGCAGAGTTCACATAGAGGCTGCTATATTAATCAGTATCAGTCAGATTAAATATATTATTAGCATTAATTGAAATATTAGATTGATCTCTGTATCCTTGGTTGTATTGATTGTGCTGTCGTTATAACTATCTTCACAACAAAATAGACACAAGGATGCTCTTAAAAATTAAAAAGAGGCTTAGCTTTAATAAATTTATTTTCAACAAATAGGGGGCTGTATAAAGATTGAGTGAATCTATTTTCTACAGAGACAAATGCAATTTTAGTCCCTTTGTCTCTGTCTGGATGGATACATTCTTGTATGTATGCATATATAGAAACATATATGTATTTGTATGCTTACCTGTGTATCTATAACATGAAGAATTTGTCCTCAGCCTGCTCTGTTGTAAAGTGCCTGAAGATAACAGTTGTTATGAACTGGCACTCCACAAATTAACATTGATTTATAAATGCATTATGTGTTTTTAATTATTAATTTCCATATTGTTGTCTATAATATGATTTTCTTGGATTTACTTTGTTCTTTTGTCTTGGAAAGTTTACCATCATTATCATTTCATCTTCAACCTGTAATACTCATTTTCTGTTTTTGTTCTTGTTTGTCCAGAAAATGCTGTTAAAGATGATGCAAGAGTTAAACGGGCAACAGGACTTTGCAAACAGATGGTCGGTGTCTTCTCTCATAGCTGGAAAACAGAAGACGGCGTTGAAAAAGAATTAAATTTACCTGAGCACTCACTGATTAGAGTGTCCAACAAGATGGGGTTCAAGGCAAAAAATGATTGGGAGGGTGTTGGAGCAGAGCAAGGCATTGTCTCAGGTTCTGACTGAAGACAAGAAGACGCGTCACCTGGTCCCCACTTGGCAGGACATAGATGTCCTTGAATCAATAAACAGTGCCCTTGGTCCTCTTCAGGAGTTCACAGATGCTCTGTCTGGTGAAGCCTACGTAAGCGTGTCGTACCTGAAGCCAGTCCTCCATCTCCTGAGAACATCAATCCTGACTGAAAAGGATGAGGACACTGATCTTACCAAGGAAATAAAGTCAAGAGCTCTTGCTTACATTGAAGATAAATACAGCGACCCAGCCACACAGGAGCTACTGGACATTACTTCGTTCCTTGATCCTAGATTCAAGACTGACTACATAAGAGCAGAGATTGAAATGGAAGAGGTGGCACGAAAGGTAACTTGTTTTTCCCTGTGTAGTTTAGTAATACAAAATGCCACAGCAAGACAAGTGACATTTTTATTACACTGATTGGCATTTTTCTGTTTAGATACCATATCAAGTTGTCAATAATCACATCAGACTGCAAAACTTTGACAACACTTTCTGTGTTTTGCAGGAAAAGAGGGCTTGTGTCAGCACCACAGATGCCATGTCCCAGGGTGCAACAGAGGCAGCGCCATTCACCACAGGAAAGGGAAAGCGGTCACTTAGCAGCTTCTTCAAGAGCAAGGCTGTCCCTCCATCTTCCACTTTGCAGTTGGAGGATGCCATTAAAGCTGAACTGGACAACTACCTGATGATTCAACTATTGATGGAGAAGAAGATCCACTGGTCTGGTGGAGAATGCACAATGTTAATTTTCCATGGCTGTGCAAACTGGCTCGTAAATTCCTGTGCCTACCAGCCACCAGTTTGCCGTCAGAGAGGCTGTTTAGTGCTAGTGGCAATGTTGTCACATGTCAGTGCTCATGTCTGAAACCATCAAAGGTTGACATGCTGGTTTTCTTGACCAAAAATCTGTAAAGAGTGATGTAGAGATGTCAAGGAAGCAAGTGTTGTTCTAATTTCTTTGTCATACTTGTTGGGATTACTTTACTACTTTACTGGGATTACTACACATTGTGAATAATGCATTGAAGCATAATTTGAAGAAAATCGCAAATCAAATTAAAATCGCAATATCTTCTGGAAAAATCGTGATCAGTTTTTTTTGTTTGTTTGTTTGTTTTCCCCCTGAAATCGTTCAGCCCTACGCCAAACCCAGACTCGTCCATCAGATTGCCAGATGGAGAAGCGTGATTGGTCACTCCAGAACGCGTCTCCACTGCTCTAGAGTCCAGTGGCGGCGTGCTTTACACCACTGCATCCAACGCTTTGCATTGCACTTGGTGATGTATGGCTTGGATGCAGCCGCTCGGCCATGGACTGTTCTTGAGCTAATCTGAAGGCCGCGTGAAGTTTGAACGTCTATAGCGACTGACTCTGCAGAAAGTTGGTGACCTCTTGGCACTATGCACGTCAGCATCCGCTGACCCCGCTCCGTCAGTTTACGTGGCCTACCACTTTGAGGCTGACTTGCTGTCGTTCCACTTTCACTTTCTTATAATACAGTTGACTGTAGAATATTTAGGAGCGAGGAAATGTCATGACTGGATTTTTTTTTTGCAGAGGTGGCATCCTATCACTGTCGGAATTCACTGAGAGCGACCCATTCTTTCACAAATGTTTGTAAAAGCAGTGTGCATGCCTAGGTGCTTGATTTTTATATACCTGTGGCCATGGAAGTGATTGGAACACCTGATTCTGATTATTTGGATGGGTGAGCAAATCCTTCTGGCAATATAGTGTATATATACATACACACACTCAACAAAAATATAAACGCAACACTTTTGTCTTTGCTCCAATTTCTTGAGATGAAATCAAAGATCTAAAACTTTTTCCACATACACAATATCACCATTTCTCTCAAATATTGTTCACAAATCTGTCTAAATCTGTGATAGTGAGCACTTCTCCTTTGCTGAGATAATCCATCCCACCTCACAGGTGTGCCATATCAAGATGCTGATTAGACACCATGATTAGTGCACAGGTGTGCCTTAGACTGCCCACAATAAAAGGCCACTCTGAAATGTGCAGTGTTTTATTGGGGCTCAGGGTCCACTTCAATGGCTGTGCGAAGTTGCTGGATATTGGTGGGAACTGGTACACGCTGTCGTATACGCCGATCCAGAGCATCCTAAACATGCTCAATGGGTGACATGTCCGGTGAGTATGCTGGCCATGCAAGAACTGGGACGTTTTCAGCTTCCAAGAATTTTGTACAGATCCTTGCAACATGGGGCCGTGCATTATCCTGCTGCAACATGAGGTGATGTTCTTGGATGCATCTCGCAACAAAGGGGCTTAGGATGTCGTCACGGTATCTCTGTGCATTCGAAACGCCATCAATAAAATGCACCTGTGTTCTTCATCCATAACAGACACCTGCCCATACCATAACCCCACCGCCATCATGGGCCACTCCATCCACAACACTGACATCAGAAAACCACTCACCCACACGACACCACACACGCTGTCTGCCATCTGCCCTGAACAATGTAAACCAGGATTCATCCGTAAAAAGAACATCTCTCCAACGTGCCAGATGCCATCGAATGTGAGCATTTGTCCACTCAAGTCGGTTACGACGACGAACTGGGGTCAGGTGGAGACCCCGATGAGGAGGACGACGAGCATGCAGATGAGCTTCCCTGAGACGGTTTCTGACAGTTTGTGCAGAAATTCTTTGGTGATGCAAACCGTTTGTTTCAGCAGCTGTCCGAGTGGCTGGTCTCAGACAATCTTGGAGGTGAACATGCTGGATGTGGAGGTCCTGGCCTGGTGTGGTTACACGTGGTCTGCGGTTTGGATGTACTGCCAAATTCTCTGAAACGCCTTTGGAGACGGCTAATGGTCGAGAAAAGAACATTCAATACACGAGCAACAGCTCTGGTTGACATTCCTGCTGTCAGCATGCCAATTGCACGCTCCCCCAAATCTTGCCACATCTGTGGCATTGTGCTGTGTGATAAAACTGCACATTTCAGAGTGGCCTTTTATTGTGGGCAGTCTAAGGCAACCTGTGCAATAATCATGGTGTCTAATCAGCATCTTGATATGGCACACCTGTGAGGTGGGATGGATTATCTCAGCAAAGGAGAAGTGCTCACTATCACAGATTTAGACAGATTTTTGAACAATATTTGAGAGAAATGGTGATATTGTGTATGTGGAAAAAGTTTTAGATCTTTGATTTCATCTCATAAAAAATGGGAGCAAAAACAAAAGTTTTGCGTTTATATTTTTGTTGAGTGTACATACGTGTGTGTGTGTGTGTGTGTGTGTGTGTGTGTGTGTGTGTGTACACACACACACACACACACATATATATATACATAAAAGACAGCTAGTGCAAAACATCGGTATATATTTACATGAACGGACATTTCAGTAGCCTACCTACACTCTCTTCATGTTATGTGACAGGAAGATGAGCATATCTACATTTTCAGGCAAGCGTGAAATCCTGGTTTTGTTCACAATGTAGCCAGCCTTTAAGAAAATGCTCTCCGATGGGGTGGCAGTGGCCGAAATGCTCAGGCAGTAGCTGGCTGCTACTGGCAGTTTAGGATAGCGGTCACAGTTTTGTTTCCATCATCCAAGTGGGCCAGACTGGACTAGAGAGTCTGCCAAATACTGCTCCATCTCTGGCTTGGCACTTTGATTCCACTTCTCAGGGTGTTCATCGTCTGAGTCCGACACCATTAGCATGGATATGTCCGTCAGCAGTTTGCCTTCTGTTTACAAATGCTTCAGATACAGTGAGGGGGGGTGATCCGTGTATTCGGATCTCAAACCTAATTTTCAGATACCAGCACAATGACCGAATATTCTATTTGGGTCCAGCCTTAGAAATGGCATTTTCAGAACTTAACATCTTACCTTCCAAAGCATTTTCATTTTATATGAAACATTGGATAGGACTGCTCAGAATTACCCACAAAATACAAACATTGCACAAATGATGTTTTAGCATTTTTCTTCCATCATGACAAATGCATCTGTCAGGAAAGCTGCCTTTTTATTGTAATGTGGCTGTCTAGTCAACATTCAAATAAAACTATTGCAAAGCACATGAAAACCAACAAAACCTTGATGCAGCACTGTGTCGTCTGACAGCTGTTGGGCAGCCTGCTTAAAGCCTGAATCGTAGCCTTATTTGTCATTTGATGAGCAAATTACCTTTCATTTGGATTTACATTTTTAATTTTGATGAAATACTGAGTGTTTGCATTCATATCAGCTAGCTGTCATAAATCTCTATTCCATTCTTGATCAACAGCTTTAGTAATTCCGATGTTTGTGAAGCTTGACTGTAAAATATAAATTATGAAAACTGTTTTTCAGTGGTAACTCTGGGAGTGATAGAAGCTTCCATTTTCCTGATGTTGATCTTCCTACGAAGAAGGGTCCTAATGGCTATCACCTTGCTCAGAGAAGCTAGCAAGTATGAAATGTCATGACAGTGAAGAAATATCATAAAACTTGAAGATATTTAATGTGTGAATATCTTTCAAAATGTGATTATTTAAAGAAATATACTATATAAATGTAGAATTGTTTTCCCTGACTTTATGGTTTGTCCTTCTTTGCAGGGCCATCAGTTACATCATGTCTACACTGTTCTTTCCAGTCATCACCTTTTTCTTGTTGACTATATGCATCTCCTACTGGGGGTTTATAGCAATGTATCCTTCAGAGTGGTCAACAGCAATAATAGCAAGAGTTGAAAAATAAACTTACACTTCAATTTTACACATGCTTTGTATTTCAAAAATAAGGGATTAATTATTATTATTATTTAATGTTTAATATGTACTGTTGAAGTTGAAAGCAAACTATAGTTTTGTTGAGCTAGCTCAGACATCTGCTTTGATGTGATTTTTCCAGCAATTGTTATGAACAGATTATTTCACATGGGCGAGTCAGAAGTATACAGACACCATTTAACCTCAGCAAATCTTTGGACTGTGGGAGGAAGCTGGAGCACCCAGTGAGAACCAACACAAGCAGAACATACAGGCTCCACAGAAAGACCCCAGGCCAGGATTTGAACCTAGGACAAGGCAGCAATGTGATTCGACAGTGCTAACCACTTTTCACGCTGGCTGGCAGGCAGGCAGGTGGGCAGGCGGGAAGGAGCAGAAAGAAGTGGGTGGTCTGGCAGAGAGCTGAGCCACAAGAAAACCAAAGTTAACACAGTGGCTGAACAAGTGACCACAAACAAGACCACAGACCTACTCAGGTTGAAATGAGGGAGAGAAGGAGAGAGGAGACTGGGAGGATGAGAGACAGAGGAGCAGAAAGGACAAAGACAGAGGGATAAGCGAGGAGGAATGAGAAGAAAGAAGGAAAGAGAGGGAAGAAGACAGAAAGCAGGGCCAGGGAGAAACCCTGACAATAAGGGGAAATTGTGTTTAAAAAATTGTAATCTATGCCTGTACATGAGCATGAATGCCCCCTGCTGCTGGTTGGACAGAATACTGTTGTGTGCGAGACATTTTGTACACAGCCCTGGCTCTGTAAATGATGGAAAGAAAACAAATACCAGATTTTTTGTTAGCACTGACACAGAGAACACAGCAAACTATGAGGAGATATTCACAGAATTTCACAAAAACTTTTTTGGGGTAACATTGGCTTACTCAACCATGAAGGGCAACAAAGCAAAATAGTGAACTGGTCATTACAAAGACCTGGCCTCTATCCAATTGAAGATTGGTAGGCAGAACTGAAGCATGTATTAGCAAAGAGTCCTACAAACCTGAATCACTGACACCAGTTCTGTCAAAAGGAAAAGGCCAAATATACAGTGGGTACGGAAAGTATTCAGACCCCTTGAAATTTTTCACTCTCTGTGTCATTGCAGCCATTTGCCAAAATCAAAAAAGTTCATTTTATTTCTCATTAATGTACACTCAGCACCCCATCTTGACAGAAAAAAACAGAAATGTAGAAATTTTTGCAAATTTATTAAAAAAGAAAAACTGAAATATCACATGGTCATAAGTATTCAGACCCTGTGCTCAGTATTGAGTAGAAGCACCCTTTTCAGCTAGCACAGCCATGAGTCTTCTTGGGAATGATGCAGCAAGTTTTTCACACCTGGATTTGGGGATCCTCTGCCATTCTTCCTTGCAGATCCTCTCCATTTCTGTCAGGTTGGATGGTGAACGTTGGTGGACAGCCAGTTTGAGGTCTCTCCAGAGATGCTCAATTGGGTTTAGGTCAGGGCTCTGGCTGGGCCAGTCAAGAACGGTCACAGAGTTGTTCTGAAGCCACTCCTTTGTTATTTTAGCTGTGTGTATAGGTTCATTGTCCTGTTGAAAGGTGAACCTTCGGCCCAGTCTGAGGTCCTGAGCACTCTGGAAGAGGTTTTCCTCCAGGATATCTCTGTACTTGGCCGCATTCATCCTTCCTTCAGTTGCAACCAGTCTTCCTGTCCCTGCAGCTGAAAAACACCCCCACAACATGATGCTCCCACCACCATGTTTCACTGTAGGGATTGTATTGGGCAGGTGATGAGCAATGCCTGGTTTTCTCCACACATACCGCTTAGAATTAACACCAAAAAGTTCAATCTTGGTCTCATCAGACCAGAGAATCTTATTTCTAATAGTCTGGGAGTCCTTCATGTGCTTTTTGGCAAACTCTACGCGGGTTTTCATGTGTCTTGCACTGAGGAGAGGCTTCTGTCGGGCCACTCTGGCATAAAGCCCCGACTGGTGGAGGGCTGCAGTGATAGTTGACTTTGTGGAACTTTCTCCTATCTCCCGACTGCATCTCTGGAGCTCAGCCACAGTGATCTTTGGGTTCTTCTTTACCTTTCTCACAAGGCTCTTCTCCCACCATTGCTCAGTTTGGCTGGACGGCCAGGTCTAGGAAGAGTTGTGGTCATCCCAAACTTCTTCCATTTGAGGATTATGGAGGCCACTGTGCTCTGAGGAACCTTGAGTGCTGCAGAAATTCTTTTGTAACCTTGGCCAGATCTGTGCCTTGCTACAATTCTGTCTCTGAGCTCCTTGGGCAGTTCCTTCACCTCATGATTCTCATTTGCTCTGACATGCACTGTGAGCTGTAAGGTCTTATATAGACAGGTGTGTGCCTTTCCTAATCAAGTCCAATCAGTTTAATTAAACACAGCTGGACTCCAATAAAGAAGCAGAACCATCTCGAGGAGGATCAGAAGAAATGGACAGCATGTGAGTTAAATATGAATGTCGCTGCAAAGGGTCTGAATACTTATGACCATGTGATATTTCAGTTTTTCTTTTTTAATAAATTTGCAAAAATTTCTACATTTCTGTTTTTTTCTGTCAAGATGGGGTGCTGAGTGTACATTAATGAGAAATAAAATGAACTTTTTTGATTTTGGCAAATGGCTGCAATGACACAGAGAGTGAAAAATTTCAAGGGGTCTGAATACTTTCCGTACCCACTGTATACATTACCAGGCAGAGGTTTGGAATCCCCCTAATTTTCCCGTATTTTTGTCAAAACAGCCCATTTAAGAGCTAACTTTAGCAATTTGTAATTTCTAATTATTGCAAGAACATTCATGAGTATGCTATGAACAAAATTTAATCAAGTATGGCACTCAAGTAGGGATATTTCTAAGCATTTATTGATGAAAGCATTACTAGAAGGTTTAGGTAGCAACATTACGCTGTCTTTTGTTTGGTTAAAACACTTAAAATATCTTTACAAAAGGTTGCATATCCCCTGTAATAACTATGCTGTCCCAATAGAACATGGACATATCATTCACAGAATGAGCAGTCAGTGCCATAGTTGAGGATTTTGAAACTCCAGCATGTACACGACACTCATAAATACATGGATGCAGGCTTGCAGGACTTATTGTCAGCTTGTATGTCAGAATTACACCATTATACCAACTAGCATAAAGTAGTTCCAGGGTTTAAGCAGAGTCATAGGGAAGCTGGTGTGCTCAAGTAGGGTGTAAGTAGTGGAAGAGTGGATGAAGACAGACAAAATAGACATATGCAACTTCTAAAGGAAGAAACGTAGATTTAATCTATGACATTTTATAACAAGCAGGGATTATTTTTTCCTTTAAAGAAGTCTTCAAAATAAGTTATTTTGATACACAAAAGTGATTTTAAAGAAAAACATGACTTTAAAGACAGTACTTTTAATTACGAAGTGGATGTAAACTTCTCACCCAGTGTGATGAATTAAATAATAGCTCTGTTAAAGCATTCCCTCTCTTGTCATATTGACATTTTACATTCATACAGTAGTGATCCTAACTGATCAAAGATGGGAAATGCTTACTTGGATTAAATATTCGGAAATGTTTAGAAATGAGTTGAAAACAGTGGCAGCCGATACAGTCCTAGTAACCATTTGGCATATTGTAATTGAAATGGTCTGAGAGGAAACTATACTTCTAAACTCCGTCTATGTCCATTTTAGGTTGCAGAAGATCTATCCCCTGATGGGAGACTTCAGCTGACTTATGGGTCTTCAGAGTTAGGATAGTGAGAGTAAGAGGTAGTGGTAAAACGATTTAAAAGGAGAATTTTCACTTGGGAATGCAGGGATGTGAAACCATTAGCAAATGTTAACTTTTAGCTGGAGTGTTTTTGCCTGTGTTTGTTTACTGGATGGGACTTAAAGCACAGACGAGAGAAGAGGCCACTATGTTCTCAAATTCTGGCTTCTTTTCGCTTTTCCTTCTGCACCTTTAAATATACTTGACAAGTGTATATATAAACGTCTGGATTTAATTGCATTTGTAAAGCTCTTCCAGAGAACACAACATTGTGATACAAAAGTTTTTTTCATTGGGATAATTGCATCTGAAATCATCAAATTTATGCAATAATATAAATTATAACATAAATTTAAAAATATTATAATATTTCTAAATATCTTGGAAAGTACTTGGTAGATGTCTTTAAAATTTCACAGGTATCATTTTAAACTTGAATAGTTAAAAAAAAAGTTTCAAGATAATCAGAAATGGTGGAGCAGAAGGTCCCTGATGATTTGAGATGAAATAACCCAGTGATGTTTTCACCAGCTCATTAGATGGGACTTTAACAGGTCTTGTGAAACCAGACACCTGGCATCGTCAGGTGAAGCCATCTACAAAGTGATGTCTCCTGATGTGAGCTGCCCTTACGTCAACAGTACGTGCAACCCTGAGGTACATTAACTGCTGTTTAATTTCTTCCTTATTCTGCTGTCTACTGTCATGACAAAGTCAAATTTGATCTTAAGAATTATGTAAGGCTTTTCATCTTAAAAACGCTATAAAGTCAAACTGTAGAGGAAGATCTGTATAGGATTTGTTCTGACAAAATTACACAATAGCAACTAAAAATGGTATGTTTCTGCACGTTACATGTATTTTTGATCCAAAGATGGCCTATTTTTGTTTTCAGTTCAGTAAGTACTGCAAAGTTTTAGACCATGTTGTGAAACTTTCCTTGATGGTGATATGCTTCATAAATATCCCTCAAAGCATAATAATACAGACATAATCTTGGAGCTGTAAAACAGTCGGATCTGTAAAAGGGACTGTAAATTTCACCCTTTCATACTTCAGTCAAGCTCTGAAGGGTCTGCTAAACAACATGTCTGGTAAATATTCAAACGGGAAAATGATGCTCTTTCGAGGCATTTTAGTCCCACTCTCAGCATGGTGAAATGCATGAAGAATGTGAGAGGAGCGTTTAGCTTAAAAGAAAAAAATAATGCTGCCCACTTTCTTGACCAGCTGCTGCATAATTGTTAAATGTTCAAGAGAGCGACCAAAGAGAAACCTTTTATGACTACAAGTGAAATGAGAATGCTCTCAAGGACTTAGGTAAACATTTTTCCATATAAACATTTAAGAAGATGAAGTAAATTTTTTGATATGCACATGTAGATGTAGCGTAACTACACTGTTTAGTTTAAATAATAATTTAAAATTGAAATTTGCACTCATTTACTATATAAAATTCAGAAATGAATTGCAAATATTCCAGATTGAATATTATAAAAAATCATCAAATCTACTTGTATTGATCAGTTTTCTACACAGAAGTTGTGAACTCAGATTCCCAAACAAAGAAATGCAAAGTAGAACCGATAATAATGATACGTAAACATTTATTAATTAAAACTACAAACAAACAGTTAGACAACAATGACGTCACAAGCAACAGACAGTGTGTAGATGAATTTCTAAATTCCATCGTTTAGCAGAGAGAAAATGATACTTGCATAGTGGCATCAGTACGAGGGGAAAAAAATGCAGCCAGATGTGTGTTTGTGAAGATCTGGTGGATGAGTTGGTTCAATAACACAGAGACAGAATGGTATTTTGCATAGTTGCATTACAAAGGTGTACTGAGTTGTAGATAAGAACACAAAAGCCATCATGAAACAACAAAAAGTCCACTAAAGCCCAAAATAAGTTAGAAACAAAAATGTGTAAATGTCATACTTGCATTCCAGTGACTTTCTTTTATACATAAAGTTCTTTGGAGCCAAATTTAAGTCAGCATCTAACCAATCGTAGCTGTGTCCCTCCCAAGGGGTGGTGTTGAGCTCACTGCTCAGGAGAGGTCAAAGGCCAAATACTTTTAGGACTTAATTTTAGTTCATTTCTTAGACACAAAACCCGATAGTTAAATATCTACTATGATTAAAAATCTAAAATACCACTGAACATGTGCTTAAAATTACATTAAACACAATATGTTTATCTCACATGGTTCTTGAGATAAGAAAAAATGTAAACATGCATGCAAATCTGGAATTTTAGGATACATTATAGTAAACTTTTAATATAACTATGACCACAAACATATACACTTAAGGACAATAAGATTTTAAAATTCTATATGCTTAGGATAAGAGTTTCTCTGTGTTTTGTATGGAAATGACAGAGATGGGGATGTTTATGTCTCTCAAACACTTCAGACGTGAGATTTTCTTCAATCAGGACCAGTGTCCGATGAGGCGATATTATAGATTGAGTTCAGATATTGGGATCATCACTGGTTGGATTTCCGTAATTTTAAAATTTAAAACTATTCAGTTCATTCCTGTATAGAAAGGTCAGGATGTCATAGTAAGGGAAGCAATCTCCTCTTCATTCTCCTCTTGGTGTGTTATCATCAGAATTATGTTGTTTTCTTAAAGAGGGCTGTGAGTGGCCATTTAGATGTAAACATTCATTTTCTGTGTTCCATTTGGGTGAAAATTTTGGGTTTACTGTCTTCTGAAATGACTTCCTACCAAATTTACAGCTGTGAGAAAGGGTCTCTGGATTCTCTGTGTTGCTTTGAAATGCATCCTGTAATAATCTTTTGTTCTGCTCTTCTAAATCACATGATATCCTTGCCCCTCCACACCAAAATAGACAAAAAGCTGTAACTGAAATAAGAACACAGAAAAAGTAATACTGCCAAACAAAACAATGAAAATGTTAAAACTGTGTTTGAAAATTGAATCAATAAAAAAAATATAAATATGAAATTAAATGATTTTGAGGATCTATATTTTATTTTTCAGTGAAACTTTTTTCAGAGCCATTTCTTCAGTGTTTTAATTTCAAATGTTTGTATTCTAATGTGTTGATTTTCAATGCCAAATTGTATTGTCATTGACAAACTATGCTGTCTCTTTTTGGCCTCTCTCTGCTTACCTGATGCTCACCTCCACAGGTGCTGATTCTGCCTGCTTTGCTTGGCTATGAAATATGAAATACTATGAAATATTGGCTATGTCCAGTAATGTGTGGTCATATTCAAACAAGCTGTGGATGCCACCTTTTGCACGAAAAATTCATAAATCAACTTATTGTCAAAAGGCACAGATCAACAGTGGGTCAGAAAAGACTGATCAGTAGTTTTGAGCTCTTTGGAGTAGAGGTGGACAATCTTTATGGTAACAGAGTTATCGGTTTGCAAGCGGTATACACCGAACTGTAGATTTGTGTTTCAGTGGAAAACATTGTCACTCAGTCAGATTTCAAACGGTGACCTCATCTCAGCGACCATCAATGGAAGGAGATTGGCACTGACATTGAAATCTTGATAGGAATAAATGGTGATAGGCGTAATCACCTACTATTCCCTCTTTGAGATAAGGATGTAGTCTAGCCTAAGAATTTTGAAATAGCAAGACAATGGACATTTAACCTTGTTAAGAAATTCAAGATTGATTCCACTAATGCCACAGAGCATAAAGATTTCATAGAAGAACTGAGTAAAGGTTATGCAGAAAAGGTGCCTCAAGAGCAGCTGCAAAGAAATTATAATCATGTGTGGTATATACCTCATAATGTAGTTTGCTATAAAGAACCCAAAGAAGATGTACCAAAGCCACTTGAAGTCTACTGGATGAATGTTCATCTAACCCTAACCCTTTAGGCAAAAATGATTGCTCAGACAAATACAGTATGGAGGTCCTTGACACAATTAAGCATAACGTATGTGTCTCAAGTCTGTTGCTTCTGTATGTCAAGCAATTAAGCTGGTAAAAAACAAACAAACAAAAAAAAAACTCAGAGGCACACTTCTTGAAGGTGGTTTTGTTTTAAGCAAGCAGGTGAGCAGCAGTCATGGAGTACTCAACTGTTTTTGCAAGTCAGTCACAGAGCCAAACTGTTGAAGCAGCTTTAAAGTGCTTCTTGAAAGAGTGCTAGGTATCTAGTGGAATGTCAAAAGATACTGATCTTCAAAGTTATTGTTAATAGCAGAGCACCTACAAGACAGACCAACACGGTCTCACGGGGATTCGTGAAACTGTTACGTAAATTTTTTGTTTCTTTTTCGTGCGCACCAACACGATTTCGTCATGTTTTTCGTGCCGCTCACCACGAAATGTTTTTCGTGTTGCTCACAACGAAACCCGCTGTGGTAATCACAGCTGAAAGTGGTTTATACCAGCGGATTCATGACGATCTAAGCTGTCCATCGGCGTATACTGCTTGTGTGATCGCGTTTGCGGCCGCCGGCCGCCGGACATTCTTTAAATTCCTATGCAAATTGGTAAGTGTACCACCGGGTTATGGTTAGGTTATGGTTAGGTTATGGTTAGGGTTATGGTTAGGGACGATGTCATGCAAAATATAGCGTTGGATTCGCCATGGTTTTACATTAAAAATATAATACACACATTCGTTTGAAATACGTTCTGGGTGGCACGAAAAGTCCGCCGTTTAAAATACATTGGTGCGCATTTCGTGGTGAGCGGCACGAAAAACATGACGAAATCGTGTTGGTGCGCACGAAACCGAAACAAAAATTTACGTAACAGTTTCACGAATCCTCGTGAGATCGGGCTGGACAGACAGTCCTTTCCATTGTCTGTTCCATCTATGGCATGCAGTGCTTCCTTGCACATTTGATCCTCACAGTAAAACAAATACTACAGAGGCTCTGTATTTAAAAATATAGATGGGATGGTATTATCATATTAGAGCTATCAAAGCTATGAAAACCAATGGATCACTGCACCGGCTCAGCTGAGCAGATTTCAAATGATCAAGTACATGAAGCCTGAAGATTTTGAACCTATAAGGTCAGCTGCTGCGCTTTCCCAGCTGAAATTCTAATTTATAAGTAGGCCATTGATTTGTCAGTAGTCAGTTTAGATCCTAGTGAGCAACAGTTTTCCAACTACATAACATTTTCATTCAATATCCTGTATTTGATTGTGGATTTATTGGAAAGTCAATGTATAATTTAATAAATAAGTAATAATAAATAATATATTTTATTCATAAAAAGGTTTACATCTCCATGTGTACTTTAGCCATAAAAATGTGTCAATTATTCCATCTAACCCGCAGTCACTGATGGCAAAGAATAGCACTGTAGTTTAGGAGTTATAATTGCACAGGTCTCGCAAAATATAGATGTGGTGTAAATTGAAGCTTACACTTGGTACTGAAATACAATGTTACACATAGCAGAACAACAGATGTGTACCTGTGAAAATACTGTACACATTTTCACGTTCTTTACAAAAAGTACATAATGTATGTTCCTTCACATTAACATACCACACAGTATAAAATAAATAAATGAAATTCATATTGTACAAATTTGTTCTACCGCATTGTAAATGACCCTCTGTTTATCCCTATCATGTCTCTGTCAGACCTTCAACAGAACCAACATCTCCAACTCAGCATTGTGTCTGGGTTGTAAGTGTTTATTTGCCTTTTATGGCGGGGAGACATCCTACCACCGCCACCTTTTTCTGCTACAGTTGTCCAACCTACTAGTCTTTCTGTGGCTCGTCAACTTCAGCTTGGCCCTGGAGCAGTGCACTCTGGCAGGGACATTTGCTAGCTACTACTGGGCCAAGAGGAAGCCTCAGGATATCCCGTCATGTCCACTATTTTTATCATTTAACAGGGCTATCAGGTTAGTACACAGTCAAAAAACTAAGCCTAGCAATCATTATGTGCTAAATGCGGTACAAACATCTACATTGGTTCTATTTCATCTTTTATTGAAGTATATTATTGAGTAGCTAATGCAAAACAAAAGCAAAACTCAATACAGTAACAATGTGGTGAGCTTTCTCTCTATTTCCAGGTATCACACAGGGTCTTTGGCATTTGGTGCTCTAGTTCTTTCAGTTGCCCAGCTAGTCAGGATCATACTGGAATACTTGGAACAGAGATTAAAATGTGAGCGTGCGCGCACACACACACACACACACACACACGCACACATACATTATGTTTTTCTATCATTGTGGGGACTTACCATTGACTCCCATTCATATCTAACCCCTAACCCTAACCCTAACCTTAACCAAACCCTAACCCTAACCAAAACAATGGCTAACCCTAAAGAAACGTTTTTGCATTTTTACTTTTATCAGTAACAACAACATGGCCAAGAAAACACTGTTTAAACTTGTGGGGCCCGAAATGAGGTCCCCACAAGTGACATAGTTTTCGGTTTTCCTACCGTTGTGGGGACATTTGGTCCCCCACAATGTTGCAAAAGCTAGAACACACACACGCACACGCACGCACGCACGCACGCACGCACGCACGCACGCACGCACGCACGCACGCACGCACACACACACACACACACACATTTCTCATTACGTCATTGTACTGTAGTCACAATGTTGATCTTTGTCCATTTAGGTGTTGATAACACCCTGTCCAAGTTCCTTTTGTGCTGTCTGAAATGCTGTTTCTGGTGTTTAGAGAACCTCCTTCGCTACATGAACCGTAATGCTTATATCATGGTGAGTGGGTTGGTTAAATGCCTACTGTTTACAAATACTAGTATTGCTCTTTATGTCAACAGTAACCTTCAAGTTGTTACAATGCTGGGTTTTTGTTTTTTTTGTCTCTTCCCCACTAGGTTGCGATTTACGGCACAAACTTTTGTACCTCTGCCAGAGAAGCATTTTTCCTACTGATGAGAAATGCAGTGAGGTAAGGCCATGCTTTTCAGACAAGTTAGTGTTCACTGGTCCTTGCTAGACGGTTTGAATGCTTTAACTGGCAGTTTTTTGTGAGAATGCTCATTGTGCATTGAAGCACAGTTATTATTATTGCTTGGGCTTATTAGTTTGATTGCAGAGCAAGATGATGTGTTGAAACATGCTATACATCATCATGTCTCCAGCTCAACTTCTGACAATACCAAAATTACAACATAAAATTGTATTCTTAATGTAAACATATGTATTTCTCATGTGAGTTGCTGGAGTGGAGAGCAGTGTTTTTTGGAGATCAGAGAAAAATTCTAAACTGCTCTAAAATGCACAAATTGTCTCCATAAGTACACTCAACAAAAATATAAACACAACACTTTTGTTTTTGCTCCCGTTTTTCATGAGATGAACCCAAAGATCTAAAACTTTTTCTGCATACACAATATCACCATTTCTCTCAAATATTGTTCACAAATCTGTCTAAATCTGTGATAGTGAGCACTTCTCCTTTGCTGAGATAATCCATCCCACCTCACAGGTGTGCCATAACAAGATGCTGATTAGACACCATGGTTAGTGCACAGGTGTGCCTTAGACTGCCCACAATAAAAGGCCACTCTGAAATGTGCAGTTTTATCACACAGCACAATGCCACAGATGTGGCAAGATTTGAGGGAGCGTGCAATTGGCATGCTGACAGCAGGAATGTCAACCAGAGCTGTTGCTCGTGTATTGAATGTTCATTTCTCAACCATTAGCTGTCTCCAAAGACGTTTCAGAGAATTTGGCAGTACATCCAATCAGCCTCACAACCGCAGACCACGTGTAACCACACCAGCCCAGGACCTCCACATCCAGCATGTTCACCTCCAAGATCGTCTGAAACCAGCCACTTGAACAGCTGCTGAAACAGTCGGTTTGCATAACCAAAGAATTTCTGCACAAACTGTAAGAAACCGTCTCAGGGAAGCTCATCTGCATGCTCGTCGTCCTCATCGGGGTCTCGACCTGACTCCAGTTCGTCGTTGTAACCGACTTGAGTGGGCAAATGCTCACACATCTGGCACGTTGGAGAGGTGTTCTCTTCACAAGGCAGATGGCAGACAGCATGTGTGGCGTCGTGTGGGTGAGCGATTTTTTTATTGCAAAGTTTTGGATGGAGTGGCCCATGGTGGCGGTGGGGTTATGGTATGGGCAGGCGTCTGTCATGGACGAAGAACACAGGTGCATTTTATTGATGGCATTTCGAATGCACAGAGATACTGTGACGACATCCTGAGGCCCATTGTTGTGCCATACATTCAAGAACATCCCCTCATGTTGCAGCAGGATAATGCACGGCCCCATGTTGCAAGGATCTGTACACAATTCTTGGAAGCTGAAAACGTCCCAGTTCTTGCATGGCCATGGCATGTTTGGGATGCTCTGGATCAGCGTATACCACAGCGTGTACCAGTTCCCACCAATATCCAGCAACTTTGCACAGCCATTGAAGAGGAGTGGATCTCCCCCCTTTTATTGTGGGCAGTCTAAGGCACACCTGTGCACTAATCATGGTGTCTAATCAGCATCTTGATATGGCACACCTGTGAGGTGGGATGGATTATCTCAGCAAAGGAGAAGTGCTCACTATCACCGATTTAAACAGATTTGTGAACAATATTTGAGAGAAATGGTGATATTGTGTATGTGGAAAAAGTTTTAGGTCTTTGAGTTCATCTCATAAAAAATGGGAGAAAAAACAAAAGTGTTGCGTTAATATTTTTGTTGACTGTAATATTATCAGTATATGTGAACACGTTACATTTGCTGAGTTTATCAGTCCCTGTGCAAACTCATTCATGAAGTTGCACTAGCATGCAGACCTGACCATTTAACTTAGCTGAAAGTGTAGTTGCTGCTGCTTAGGCAGGAAATTAGGAGTCACAGATGTATTTCCTAACCTGTCCTAATTTGCTGGAAAGTCACAGTATAAAGTCTTGGGATTTACGATGAAATCAAAGCATTTGGTTATTAGATACCTGAAATTAGATATGAGGCTACAATATTTCCTATTGCTGCAACAAGGTAATAGCAACAAAATACAAGTGAGCTTGCTGGAGTAACAAGGGATTAGTTTACCCAAAGTCCTGCTTCTTACCATTGTGTTAATGGCTAGAGTGACATACAAAATTTGTAAAGTTGATACACTACATTAAATTGGATCAGCCTTGCATTTTTTGAATGAGTAAAACTGACTAATATGCCCGATATTAGTTAAATCCCTGCAGAAAGGTCTTTCTCCCCATATTGCATGAAACCCATGACTTTCTTAATAATGTGGAACAACCTCCTTAAGTAGGTTCCCTTTAATTAGGTTCACCTAATAAATTCATTATCAAACCTGTCAAGAATTCCAGCTATTGTCCTCAGTGACCCCTGGTTTATTCTTTTGTATTCAAAATGGCTTAATGTTTATCTTATTTGCGATGAAGAGAGTTGAGTGGTTGGTTTATGTGCTGTCCCTGAGCTGTAAATCCTGTTGAGATGTAGGTGGTCTATTTGACATGCTGATTTCAACATGAAGTTCAACATCGTTAGGGGTTTGTAATTCATGTAAAAGTGTCGGCACAGCTCTCAAGCGGGTTTTATTCAATACATGACAATTACTTAAAACATGAAATAACTCTTAAGCATTTTATAGTAGCATACCAAAAGCAACATCAGTTACAGTCATCATCCCAAGCACTTCTCAAAAGTCACTTTTGCCAGTCTCCATCCCCCCCACTTTTAAAAACAAACTGACGCCCTTGCGTAGAAAAACAATCACTCTTGCATTCACACCTATGGGCAATTTAGAGTAATCAATTAACCTCAGCATATTTTTTGGACTGTTGGGAGGAAGCCGGAGTACCCGGAGAAAACCCACGCATGCACAGGGAGAACATGCAAACTTCATGCAGAAAGATACCGGGAAAGCCGGGACGCAAACCAGGGATCTTCTCGCTGCAAGGCAAAAGTGCTAACCACTACACCACTGTGCAGCTCCATATATGTAAACTTAAACAACAAATATATTTGTTTCAATTATTTGTTTTTGCATTTTTCATCTTTTTACTCAAACCCAAAGTGCCATTACAGAGGTTATGTTAAACATATTAAGACTTTCTGTAAACTCAAACACTTTCAATGTTTTGAAAAGCGGTTTGTGGCGGGCTGGCTACACCGTTTGATCATATCAGGACTGTCGTAACTAATGTGTCTACAGCAGGGGTCGGCAACCTTTAACACTCAAAGAGCCATTTCGACCCGTTTCTCACAGAAAAGAAAACACCGGGAGCTGCAAAATCCTTTTGGCATTTAAAATGAAGACAACACTGCATATATCACTTTTTTACCTCTATGCCCTTGTTAATCAGTCGTGATTAATTAATTACAAAGCCTCTAATTAGATAGATTCATTTGTTTAATTGTGTCCTACCACTAATATTTTTCTTACTTGGTTAATGCCATTTTTGCTCCTGGACCTCATATGTTACGTAATGTTAGCTGGAAATCAATAATTTGCGAATGTCTATTTAACTTGTAAAATCTATTTAGCTTAAGCTAATAACTTTTCTCCGGTAAGTCGCTGCCCTATTTTCCAAGACGACACTCCTCTGACTCTCTGACCTGCTGCCTGGATGCTGGACGTGTTCTTGCGAGTAACGTGTATTACCCTATCAAAGAGTAGATACTGAGCAAGACAATTATCCATAGTTTACCTTCGTACTCATGAGTACTTTTGACTCAATGACAAGACGTGTCTTTCTTGGAATGGAGCTTTAATATACAGGCTTGCCATTCTTGAGTACAAAACGATGTGAAACTACAGGCGTTGCTTCTTCTTCTTCTCTGCATCAACTTTGCGCTCTCATGTCCCCAGGGAAAACCGCAGCACATCAGGTGGAGTGACGCGTCAAAGTAAGAGCGGTAATTTCACAATAAAACTCTCTATATTAAAATGCATTGAAACACGCCTGAAATGCAGAACAATTTATTTTCCAAAGTTACAGGGAGCCACAACAGAGGGCTGAAAGAGCCGCATGCGGCTCCGGAGCCGCGGGTTGCCGACCATCTACAGGATCATCAGTTTTAACATTCCATTCATTGTCTATGTGAAATGTACAGCATTGTATGCTGGTTGCATTGCGACACATTTCGATCTGCATCCATTGTGTCTTCTTCTTATTTACACAAATTCAATGCGGGCAACAGAGATCTGACGCATCGTGAAATATTGGTTAAATGTCTAAACTAGCCATCGTTGAACTGAAACAAGGACAGATTCAGCAACTGCACAGCATATTTCTCACCTCAGATGCTTCCAGAAGTACTTTTTGCTGAAGTGTTTGTGTAATAAAAGAGAAAGTTTGTGGTCGAGCCACCATGCAGGTCTGACTTTTCTACTGGACTGAAGCTAATGTATGATGTCATGTGACCAGCTAGTGGCCCACTATATTGGATTCTTTGCATCTTCTTCGCAGATTGGAAAACAGACTTTAGGTTCATTGCTGCCACCTAGGTGCGATTAAATCTGTTATTTTTTTTAATGCATCATTTTTTCTCTGGTTAATGAATCAAAATTAACGCATTGAAGTCCCAGGCCTATATATACAGGGTGTCCCAAAAAAATGTATACACCTTTTAGCAGCTGATAACTAACTAACCTCACACCACTAGACTTCTTTTTATGGGGATACCTAAAAGACAAAGTCTACGCAATGAGACCTGCAACAGTCACTGAATTGAGAGGAACCATTGAACATGAATGCACGCAAATACCAAGGGAATTGTTTCATGATGTGTGCTACTCCATCGCTGTTACAACGAGTTCAAAAGACTCACGTGCAGGAAATGAGATGCGGACCCAAATAGCAGTTTAACGAATTTATTCACAGTTGATATTAAAGACTGACAATTTCTTGAAAGAAGAATGTCTTTAACTAATTTGAAAATTATCTAAATCTGAAGTAGCACAAAAATGGCCAGAAAACCTCAGTTAAGCAAAGAAAAAAGGATTGAAATTCAGGTTTTGAAAAAAGAAGGCTATTCTACAAGACAAATTGCTCAGAAAGTTAAAGTCTCACAAAGTGGAGTTGCAAAAACATTAAAGAGATATGAAGAAACAGGTTCACATGAGGACAGATTTCGTTCTGGTAGAAGCAGAGTCACGTCTAAAGCTGAAGATAAGTTCATCAGGGTCACCAGTCTTCGAAATAGACAAGACAACCCCAGAAATAAGAGCTCAGCTAAACTCAACCAGGAGCAATAATGTGTCAGTGGATACTGTGCGGTGTAGACTGCGGGAATCTGGTCTGAAAGGCAGGGTAGCTGCCAGGAAACCACTGCTAAGAAAGCAGAACATAAAGAAGAGACTTCAGTGGGCTAAAGAACATAGAAACTGGACTGTAGAAGAATGGAAAGCAGTTCTGTTTACAGACGAGTCAAAGTTTGAAATGTTTGGATCAAAACGGCACAAGTACATTCGACGTAGGGTTGGAGAACGCTTGACTCCTGCGTTTGTTGTTCCCACAGTAAAGCATGGTGGAGGTAGTGTCATGGTCTGGGTCTGTTTTACAGGGGGTCAGACTGGTGATCTGCACAAAGTCACAGGAATTCTAAATCAGCATGGATACTACAGTATCTTACAGAGGCATGCCGTTCCCTCTGGGCTGCGTTTAGTGGGACAACCATTCACACTACAACAAGACAATGATCCAAAGCACACCTCCAAACTGTGTCAGAGGTATTTGGCCAAGAAAGAAGAGGAGGGGAAGCTAAGGATTATGACTTGGCCAGCTCAATCCCCTGACCTTAGCCCCATCGAACTTGCATGGGATGAACTGGACAGAAACGTCAAGAACAAGCAACCCACAAGTGGTGCAAACCTTTATGAGATGTTGGTAGAAGCATGGGAGGGATTTTCAAGTGATTATATCATGTCACTGATTGCAAGAATGCCTCGAATTTGTCAAGCAGTTATCAGAGCTAAAGGAGGCTATTTTAATGAGTCACAGATTTAAACAGTTTATGAACAGTATTATGTGCTAGATGCTTTAATTTTGTTTTCAGTGTTCTTATCTATAGTTCTACTGTGATTAGAAATGAAACATGGCTAAATTGCGCTCATAATTTAGGTAATATGAACCAATCACAGAAAAATTAAGTCAGGTGATTGTGGAGGCCAGGTCATCTGACGTAGCGCTCCATCACTCTACTCAAATAAGAACGTGTGTCCAAACTTTTGACTGATAATCTCTTTGCCCATTTACCATTGCCCAAAGAGTTCCTTGGTCTGTTGGTCTGATCGCTGGTAATGAGGCTTGGAAGAGGTTTTTGATGCTGCAGATTGGAAGAAATTTGTTGCTTCTTTGTTCTCTCTGCAATGATCATACTCAGCACAAGTATGGTCATTACAATAGTTACCTGTGGACTTAGCTGACAAGTCGTGTCGTACCTGCTGGTGGACCAAAATTTGATTACACTCTTTTCTTTAATATTGCTTTGAATATGTTTGTATAGTGAGGATGATCTATCTGATGTTTGTTTTATTTTTTGTTTTTTGTTGTTTTTTGTAGGGTTGCAGTTCTGGACAGATTGACAGACTTTCTGCTGTTTCTCGGCAAAGTGCTGATAGCAGGAGGAGTTGGTAAGTGATAATACAAGGCTGAAGTCTTATGTGGGTCAAGTCAATGTAATGCTTATCTTTCACATTACAATTTCCAACAGTGTTTTTTTACCCACAGTCATTTTTAATAGAATTAATGGTTTCAAAAAACTATAACACTGAGTACAGATCCACATGTAGACATAATAACAGTGTTCCACTTGGTGTGTGTGTCTGTGTGTTTGTTTCAGGTGTGGTTGCATTCTTCTTTTTCACAAACAAGATCCCAGTTATCCAGGAGGAAGTTCCCAGTCTCAACTGCTATTGGGTCCCCATACTGGTCAGAGTTTTGATTTTACAACATGGCCAAAACTGTTGGTAACTTTACAACTAACTGAAACATATAACATTTTTTGCTCTTGAGCAGTGTTTAATTTAAAAGCTCATTAGTTATGCAAACATGTATGCCTTCGGTTTGCCTTCAAGTAACACAGAAATTGGACTGAAAAAAAGCTGAATTCTACCTTGTTCTACAAGGGGCCTGGACAAAATAATTGATATCAGCAGGCAGTTGTCCATAAATTAGTATCGTAGGAGTTTTCAATCTTGTCAGTTGTCCCAGTCTATTGAAAAGGAGAAGAATCATAATTGAGCTGTTTAATATCATTGTATACGTCATGCTGAGCATCAACACTAGAAAGCAAGAAGAGAATTCTGAGGAGATGAGGAAGAAATTTGTTACAAAGCACGGTCCAAGTAAAGACTACAAGACCATCTTCAATCAGCCTGGTGTTCCTGTGACCACAGCTGCTAATTTTATTCAAATATTTAATATCCAGTGGACTGTCATCTACTTCCCTGGACATGTTTACATAAAGAACATTGACCCTAGAATGAACCGAAGGATTAGTTGTGTGGTGGAACAAGAATCAAGAAAAAGAGATACAAATTGTCCTTCAAGAGAAATATAAAAAAGCCAGATTCGAGGTTGTGAAATAGCATGGAGACAAGTACCAAAGAGAAAGTCCTTTGGGTGAATAAACAAAATTAGAGCTTTTGGGTCCATTGCAGTAAAGCATACTGCCCTCTGTCAGAGGACACTGTCTCAGCTGCAGGTCATTCCTTCTTCAAGGTATAATGATCTAAAACATATCTCGAAAAGCACCAGGAATGGTGGAGAAGAAAGCAATGAACCATTCTAAGGTGGCTACTATAAATACTGATCTTAATCCAAGTGAACATTTAAGAGCTGAAATTGGTCGTTGGAACATACTAATCAAATCTGAGAGAACTGGGACAGTTTGTTGAAGAAGAGTCATTCTGATCTAAGAAGCGTCTAAGTCTTATTAAAAGCTTTAAAAAGTCATCAGTTTCAGTAATTGTCTCAAACACGTGATACACAATATAAAGTTAAGAATCCCAAATTTCTGCCTATGCCATTTCCATGTGTCGTATAATTTAATAATAATCCAGTATTTTACAATTGACTGTTTTCAAAGAAAAAATTGTACACATTTTTTTCCAGTTTGAAAGTGAACCAGTAATTTTGGCCATATCTGTAGAAGCATGTTCACTCAGAATTATTTTTTCTAATTTCTTATCAGTTCTTGTCTTCTGTTGTATCTGCTTACAAAGCAGCCCCCTCACTGCTGCTTTAGAATTTCTAACCTGTGTTTCTCACATTAGACAGTGGTGGTAGGTGCCTATCTGATTGCTCATAGTTTCTTCAGCATCTATGCCATGTGTGTTGACACCCTCTTTCTCTGCTTTTGTAAGTACAACATTGTCATCACTGTTTTTACAACAGTGCCGGTGACTTTTTAGCATAAATAAAATAGTAAAGTTGAGATTGCTTGTGGAGTGGAATGTGCTGTATGCAAAATAAACTGATACCAATAGCTAACATTGCACATCTTTCACAAAAAACAATACTCCACTTGAAATAATTTGTTACTAAGTTAAAATAGTTAATAATAATGCTGTTATAGATCATGCTTCAATACTTTGGATGTTTTAGTTTTTAATCCTGTGATGTTTGTCCTTTTGCATGTGGCCAATTGTAACACTGATGAGCCTTCTTATCTTTTTGTCTCAACCTTAAACACCATCCTTTACTCCCTCCATGTCTGTACTTGTTGGTTCACTCGTTTACCATTCATCAATCCCTCCATACGCTATTTTTCATGTATCCCTTTCCTGTTATCCATACCTGCTTTTTCTCCCATGCTGACCCTTAATCCATCCACCCATCCATTTATTGATCTAAGCAGGTGATGACTTGGAAAGGAATGATGGTAGTTCGGACAAACCTTACTTCATGTCCCCGGAACTGCACAAAATTCTTGGAAAATCCAGTCAGTTACGGTGACATACTGCGTCAACTGCCAGTGGCTGTCTTGACAAACTTCTTGGAGACACTGTGTACTGCTGGTATCACGTTGCCTGATGAAGTGGGGCTTTTTTCAGTTTTGATGTTGTTTTGTTTTGTTTTTTCTGCACAGTGCCACTTTAGAATGTTGGTCTAGCTCATTACTAGTAAAAATATGTTGAGGATAATTTTTCACTGAATCTAAGTTTGAATAACTCAGCAACAGTCATATACATATAAAATCAGTCATTAAATTCTGATTTTGAAGACTTTTCCAAACCTAATCGGCAACATTAAGGCAATCTAACAAAAACAAAATTAACTCTACCTTGAAAATGTTCCTTTGAACTTCTAGTTGAGTTTTATGTGCTCAATTTCAGTCATAATGGCTTAAAGATCATTTATTTTTCCATGCAAAGGGTAAAATCTGCAACACAAATTAAAAATAAAAAACGTCCTCCCTGAAATACCCGTTTTTTGTTTTGTTTTGTTTTTTTTATATGATCATTTGTTATTTCTAATGTTATTGATAAAATTAATGAAAACATAGCAAAAATAATTAATGAATTCTTTAAAGTGATAAATATGCCTGACTTAAGTTTGCTTAAAAGTTTGTTTAACAAAACAAGTGAGAATTTGCAATGATTTGTTGTCCAAATACTGTTCTCTGTGAATGGCTAATGCTGGACTGTATTTTGTAAAAAAGGGAAAAAAAGAAAAAGAAAAAACTGTTCACATACTCAGTTCATTTAAATGTTTTTTATACAGCACATAGCAAAAATCACAACATAGGTCGTGGCAAGGCATGATGGGATCAAGATCAAAAATAGAACAATTTCCCCCTAAGCAAGCACCTGGCATCACTGGGGAAAATTTTTTTCTTTTGAACAGAAGGTGCCCTCAGACAGAACAGGGAGTGAGGTTTTCTGATTCAACTGGTTTTGACTGAGAGGGATGCAGAAATAGAAAAGATGAGGATATAGCAAATCAAACACACACAAAGTAGCTTGTTGGGGCAGCTTGTTGAGACAAAGCACAATCTCCTGGAGAGAGAGGATACAAAATTAATGATATGCAGTAGTTGAACACAATGCAAACAGAGAGGAGAGTAGAATCTTTAGCTAGCCAGTGGTTTCTAGCAGCATAACTATGGTATGTTTCAGGGTCACCTGAGCAGCTCTAACTATAAACTTTACAAAAGTGGAAAGTTTCAAGCTCAATCTTAAAATTAGAGGGTGTCTGCCTCTCAAATCCAAACTGGAAGAGGGGTTTCCAGAAAAGGAGCTTGCTAAGTGAAGTCTGTCTCTCCCCATTCCACTTTTGGAAATCCTCAGAACCACTGTAAACCTGCACTTAGTACAAAGTGCTCTATTGGGATAATATTGTACTACAAGCTCTTATGCTTGTATAAAGCTTGTTCATTAGGGCTTTGTATGTAAGGACAAAAACGTTGAACTCTGTTCTGGATTATACAGAGTGTTGATGAAGCAGAGCCGATATATGAGAACAATTTTAACACATATCCCCACAAAATCCAAACCAAAGCAGGAACCCAGCAACAGCAATCCCAACAGTAATACTGTGTACAGTCTATACAGTCAGTCAAGTTTGTAGCACTGACCTTAGCTCTGCTGCTTTCCTACTCCTGGAGAAATTCCAATTCCGAATTGCTTATTTCTCCTCTGACACTGATTCCACAGTTGTAATGTAATCCTGACACTGGTTATTACACATAGAGAATATTTTTCTTTTATTGTCATGTAAAATTATAGAATTTAAAGCCTTTCTCCTCACACACTGAGATGCAGACTGAGTCCATCTGAATCTTTGTAAAGATTTTATTGTACCATATTATTCCAACAGGGCACACATGTTCAAACATAAACTATGCTAATGTTGTTCCTGTCCTGTAACGTTTTGTGATAAATTATTGTTATTATTCTTTTTATGAAAATAAAGTATGATTTCCCAACATGACTCCTGACACTGTCTTCACACTCTTATTCAGTGTGGGAATCTTTGCAATTACACTTACTGTTTTGTAATCAAGGTTTTTATTGAATTTTCAATTCAGAAACAACGACAACAGCACATACAACAACCATTTATCAGCTCACTAATATTTTGCTGCAATGACAAAAATACACCAGTAACAAAAACAAAGCAAATAACAGCAACAAAATAAATAGAAGCGCGGGGAACTTTGATAAAATAATTATTTACAGTGGGTACGGAAAGTATTCAGACCCCTTGAAATTTTTCACTCTCTGTGTCATTGCAGCCATTTGCCAAAATCAAAAAAGTTCATTTTATTTCTCATTAATGTACACTCAGCACCCCATCTTGACAGAAAAAAGCAGAAATGTAGAAATTTTTGAAAATGTATTAAAAAAGAAAAACTGAAATATCACATGATCAGACGTATTCAGACCCTGTGCTCAGTATTGAGTAGAAGCACCCTTTTCAGCTAGTACAGCCATGAGTCTTCTTGGGAATGACGCAACAAGTTTTTCACACCTGGATTTGGGGATCCTCTGCCATTCTTCCTTGCAGATCCTCTCCAGTTCTGTCAAGTTGGATGGTGAACGTTGGTGGACAGTCATTTTGAGGTCTCTCCAGAGATGCTCAATTGGGTTTAGGTCAGGGCTCTGGCTGGGCCAGTCAAGAACGGTCACAGAGTTGTTCTGAAGCCACTCCTTTGTTATTTTAGCTGTGTGTTTAGGGTCATTGTCCTGTTGAAAGGTGAACCTTCAGCCCAGTCTGAGGTCCTGAGCACTCTGGAAGAGGTTTTCCTCCAGGATATATCTGTACTTGGCGGCATTCATCCTTCCTTCAATTGCAACCAGTCGTCCTGTCCCTGCAGCTGAAAAACACCCCCACAACATGATGCTCCCACCACCATGTTTCACTGTAGGGATTGTATTGGGCAGGTGATGAGCAGTGCCTGGTTTTCTCCACACATACCGCTTAGAATTAACACCAAAAAGTTCAATCTTGGTCTCATCAGACCAGAGAATCTTATTTCTCATAGTCTGGGAGTCCTTCATGTGTTTTTTGGCAAACTCTATGCGGGCTTTCATGTGTCTTGCACTGAGGAGAGTCTTCCGTCGGGCCACTCTGCCATAAAGCCCCGACTGGTGGAGGGCTGCAGTGATAGTTGACTTTGTGGAACTTTCTCCTATCTCCCGACTGCATCTCTGGAGCTCAGCCACACTGATCTTTGGGTTCTTCTTTGTTGAGCAATATAATTTGTAAACATAAACTTTACACTTGTTGGCCTTACAGGTTTAATAGTAAGTCTACTTGTAGGATTGAATGATGTTTTTATACTTCTACTTATTTCCATGACTGTTTAACACCATGAATCAGCTAAAAGAGTAATGTAAAAACTGTCTTACACAGCACAAAAATGACACTGAATGTGAGATTATTGAAATTATCCTTCACATCACCATGAAAGTAGTCTTATTTTTATTTCTTGATTCTTAATTTGTTAAAAGAGTTTTGTGAACAATATAGAGGAACTACTGTACTACTACTGTACTTCCGTTATACATCCTTGTGATGCATGGTGAAAACTGAAACTGAATCTTGAATCTTGAAAAAGACAACCTACATAAACAAACAAAAAATGTGTGCTGTGAAATGAGTAAATTGTTAATCAGATTAATCACAGGGTTGCTGTTAATTAATTTCGATTAGTTTTTATTAAATATCATTCATATTTAATCTATATCAATCGCATCACACACACACACACACACACACACACACACACACACACACACACACACACACACACACACACACACACACTGTGTTTTCCTATCCTTGTGGGGATCTACCATTGACTCCCATTCATATCTAACCCCTAACCCTTACCCTAACCCTAACCCAGACCAAAACAATGCCTAACCCTAAAGAAATGTTTTTGCACTTTTACTTTTTTCAGTAAAAACAACATGGCCAAGAAAACACTGTTTCCCCTCATGGGGACCCAAATGAGGTCCCCACAAATGACATTTCTTTTAGTTTTCCTATGGTTGTGGGGACATTAGGTCCCCACAACAATAGCCACAACCTGATCTCACACACACACACACACACACACACACACACACACACACACACACACACACACACACACACACACACACACACACACACACACACACACACACACAGAGAGAGACACAGACACATTTTTTCAATACATGCATAAAAACCACATTGACTCCTTTTAGTCGCAAACACGTATTCAGTTTCACTGCAGTGCTCTATAATACAGCAGTAAGCAAAAACATTTTCATAAAAATGTCTGTATTTGCTCCATAAGCCAAACATGACAAAAAAAATTACACAATTTGTTGGGAAACCAAAGCTCCAGAATGAAAGTCTAATAACAATGCCATTTCTTCAAACACATAATAATATCACATCAATGCTAAGGGTAGGGATATTTTTATTCACCGTTCTTTATTCTTTACAGTTTTCCTGAACTAACTATTAAGGAATTTAAAGGGCATATACTGTCATATAAAAATATCCAGTAGGTGTCATGTTGTGACTGAAGTAACAGTGAGTTTCCCTAGAACACTCTTTCATTTGGAATACAGTAGCTTGTTACACAGTATTACAGTGTTTTATTAACATAAGGTCTTCCATTAACATTGCTGTAAAAATTGAACCTTCAACTGATTATACTCCTGCTGTTAACGTGAGGACACTACTGTTATTTTTTGTTTGTCATCTTGTGAAACCTACTGCTCCTACAGACAACATGACAGTCTGGTCATGTCATGGTCAATTGCTTTCTGTCTATCATTTCTAACACCCATTTGGCATTACAGATGAGGCATAAGGGAAGTAATGCACTCTACCGTTCTAAGTCTCTTTAACTGCTCTTCTGATATTATTTAGAAGAGAATAATGTTTGGAAGGGCTGCCAGAGTAGATGATATCTATACTCAGTGTTACCAGCCACACACATTTCCCATTTTCTCCTACACAGGACTCACCATTTTTCTTACTTTGGATTTTTGCTTATTTATTTCTGTTTCATATGTTTTTTTTAAAATTAAAACTGTACTTACAGACACTGTCTGCGTAGATGACAATATTATCCCATCAAAGATGTTGGAAATATGTATAATGTGTTAAACTCAGCTGCTCACCCTGATTTTCAAAGAAACTGTATAATGCCATTGATTTACCTAGAATAAACTTGTTGTTATTGATGTGAATTCATATGTACCAGAAACAATGACACCACTTGGGCAAAAGAACTTAATCTTTGTTGTAATGTTTTACCACTACCTTTGATTAAAGTTGGTCATGTCACATCATGCCTAGAACACTAAAACAATTATAAAGAATGTTGCACTATGAATTGTATTTCTTATAGCACTTTTATCTTTTTTAGTAGATTATTGGTTGACTGAAAGTAAAAGTATACAAATTACTGTCTGTGTAAAATGTTAGCATCCTAATAGTGTCAGTAAAAAGGAGCTGAATTTCTCTTTTTGTTTTTGGTGATTTCACCTCTAATCCAAGAGTTTTACAGAGGTTACTCTCACTGACCAATCACAGGCCAAGACTGAGATTATGTGTGAAGTCAGATGAAAGGTGGGAGGGAACCAAACCTCAGGAAAGCCAAAACAGAACAAACCAAACTCCAATAGCTCTGATAATGTAAAAACATGCAGAAGACAACTTCTATATAGTAGAGCAACACCTTTGAAGAATTGGACTGCCTTGTGTTTCAGCCTGTCAGAGTGAAAAAGGCTCTCTAACTGCATCCCAACAATGCCGGTGAGAAGGGGGCATGTGGCCCCACAAAATACTTTCCTGGACACCATCATTCGCAAGTTCGACGGACAGAGTAAGCACCTTATTTTACCTGTTGGATTTCATCACTAAAGTGAAAACTGGAAAAAACTCTTTTGTGATACCAATAAATACTTGAACCACACAAAATCACAATGAAATATTTGATTTGTGTGTGCAGCACTACAATGTTACTCTTACAGTAGGAAAATGCCAATGTTGACTATAATATTAAAATAATTTCTTCAATTTTGTAAAGCCACATATCAATGTCCTTTCACTTTTTTCACATATTTTATTGTCAATTTAAGTTTCAGTAGTTCAAGTTGCTTAGAAATCTACACTCCATAGCTTATAATAAAAAAAATATTTTTGACAGTTTTGCAAATTTACTTAAAATCTAAAATGGAAATTCGAATATGCAAAAATGTTCAGGCCATTTGCTGTGGTTCTGAATTGATGCCAGGTGCAGCAGGTTGTGTTTCAGAGCTCTTTGTTCAAGTCCAGCTGAATGTCCAAAGTGAATGGACTGAACTTAGTTCAAAAAGGTGCATAATTCATAAATGTCTTTGAATATTGTGTGTGTGTGTGTGTGTGTGTGTGTGTGTGTGTGTGTGTGTGTGTGTGTGTGTGTGTGTGTGTGTGTGTGTGTGTGTGTGTGTGTGTGTCTGTGTGTCTGTGTCTGTGTCTGTGTGTGTGCATGCTTGTGTGTGCGTGTATGTGTGTGTGTTGTTTCTAAATGTTCTTTGATCCCATATTGAAATGTTTGTTTTCTAAGCTGAAACAATGTAGTTGTTTTATGTACTATCTAGTTTATTTTGTAAAACTACATCAACTTTCATATCAAAGTGTTAAAAAGTACATACACTTGAAAAGACCATGTCTACAGTAATGGGAAAAATTATTAGACCACCTTTGTTTTCTTCACGTTTTTGTTCATTTTAATGCCTGGTACCATGGAAGATATATTGCTTGAAGAATACAATGAACCCAACAAAAAACACATCTGATTACATGATACTTTATGTCCTATTTGACATGCTTAAGCTTAATTGTATTCCCAGGGTATTAAAGAGGCCATTTCATGTCACAAACATTACTGCACATGCTAAGGCCTAGAGTGGTTTCCTGCTGTCATTCAAGCTGTAGCACAACTCAGAAGTTGTCAGCCCTCACATAATGCCTAAAACAAAAGAATTATTTGAAGTCAGAAAGGCAGCCATCTTGACACTGCTGGAAATTGGCATGAGTGAGAGACAGGTAACAAATAAAGTGAAGATCTCCAAGACCAAGCAAAAACAAGCCGCATATGGTACTACCAAATTGCTAGCTGGTCCCAGCAGGAAACGTCTTTCTATCCCACGAGATGACCACACACTCATCCGTTCCTGTGTCAGGAATCGTTATCAGACCTCCAGGGACTTTAAAATGAGTGGGCACTGTCGAGAAATGTGACTTATTCATCAAGGACAGTTGGAAACTGACTTCTTGAAGCTGGTCTGAAGTCAGTTGATGCCCACTCCAGCCAACTTTTTGATTAGGAGGAAGTCTGGAGAAGCCCACAAACCAGACTGTCTTGACCCTACAGTAAAACATGGGGGTGGATCAGTGACGATCTGGGGTTGTTTCAGTCTGGGTGGAACAGGACAAATGCAATTGTGTGAAGGGCAGATGAATTAGGTCATGTACAGGGCTACTCTTGAAAACAGTCTTCTTCCACAGCTAAAAAACTCTTTCCTGCCTCAAACGACTGGATTTTCCAACAATACAATGCCCCTTGACACACAGCAAGGTCAGTTAGAGCCTGGATGGAAAACAAGAACATTGGAACTATGCCTTAGCCCGTTCAATCAGCAGATCTAAAACCAATTGAAAACCTGTGGAAAATCATCATACGCAAAATGGAGAACCACAAGCCCAAAAACAAAGCAAATTTGTTTGAAATTGTGCAATAGGGGTTGCTGTGACAGCAGAACAATGTCAGAAGCTGGTGGAGAGCATGCCAAGACACATGACTGCAGTCATCAAAAACAATGGTTGTGTAATCAAGTACTGTCAAGAAAATTCTTCAGTGGAGTTCTGACTTCTCCAAATAAATACTCAGAGTCGTCTCTTCAGGCAAAGCCAAGTTTTACTTGCGCAAGGAATCACTTGAACGGAGCAGAGTCTGAACGAGTGACTGGCAATAGGGGGAAACAGTTTAGTTTTTAAACAGGCACATAAAGAAGTTACAGTGGTATTGTCAGTTTCTAAGCAGCCAGTTTCAACCGGCTGCTTGAAGGATCAACTTGTTAAATTTTCATGGTCAAAGTTAGATAATGGAAATTTACTGGGTACATTGGGTTATATGAGTTACAGTCACACAGCTATGCAGTAGTTTGAAATCCATCTATCCATCCATTCTCTATACACCGCTTTATCCTCATTAGGGTCGCAGGGTCATGGGGAGTACTGGAGCCTATCCCAGCTGACTCGGGCGAAAGCAGGGGACACCCTGGACAGGTCGCCAGTCTGTCGCAGGGCTACATATACAGACACACAATCACTCTCACATTCACACCTACGGGCCACTTAGAGTAATCAATTAACCTCAGCATATTTTTGGACTGTGGGAGAAACCCACGCATGCACAGGGAGAACGTGCAAACTCCATGCAGAAAGATCCCAGGCCCAGGCCGGGATTTGAACCCTTGAAGGCGAAAGTGCTAACCACTATGCCACTGTGCAGCCCTAGTTTGAAATCATAAACAGCAATTAATCAGAACATTTTTATATTTTTATAACAAGTACTAACTCCTGTATGTACTAAAACATACAGAAAATAAAACATGGAATACCTATAAACATTGTTTATGGCAGTACAACACCATAGCTATTGATATAAGAACTGAAGTGATTTTGGTTATCATCAAGAAAACCATGGAAAATGGCTAGATATCAGCTCTTAAATTAATCTCTTATGAGCTATTTGTGTTGTTTTCATTATATTTGTCCAAACAAATGTACTTGTAGTTGTACCAGGCATTAAAATGAACAAGAAATTGAAGAAAACAAGGGTGGTCTAATAATTTTGTATGACTGTATCATGGCAGTCTTAAGGTTCCAGTGATTCCTATAACGCTTAATTATCTATGATGGACGATAGAAGAGAAAAATGTATAGTCCCTCTCTGTGGGATTTTGCAGCCTCCAGGCATCCACAAGACCACAGACCTCGGCTATTCCTCTTAGCGCAGTATGTGCTTTTGGGTCATTCCAGGTGAAATGACCAGATATTCCTTGGGGGTGTTGCTGCACCATCTTCAAATTAGTCTTAAATTTGCATGCCATTAGATAGTCACAAAAGTACTTTCTATGCAAAATTGCAGGCCTGTAGCTCAAATAGTTTCTGAGTTGTGGGGGTCTGAAATTTTCAGAATTTGGGCTATAAAAAGCCTCGCCAGTGTTTTTTGCATCTTATTTCTCAGCCTCTAGACATACCAGAGAGCTGTGAGTTGGTAAACAAGGCCTCTGCATGTAGCTAGTGCCCCACAAATATCCTCAGGTGTTTCCCTACACTCTGCAGGCCATGGGGGCTTGCTAAAAATGCTAAAAATTAGCATTGGACCTTGGACCTACAGTCCAAGGAGGTCCACACCGCCCCCCCGCAGGGGTCACCAGGCGGAGAGCCAGCCCAGGAACCCGGAGCGACCCCCGCCAACACAGCCAAAGCCCCAAGGCCCGCGCAGCAGAACGGGCCATAGCAGACCCACGAGCCCGATCTCACGGGGATTCGTGAAACTGTCACGTAAGTTTTAGTTTCGGTTTCGTGTGCACCAACACGATTTCGTCATGTTTTTCGTGCCGCTCACCACGAAATGCGCACCAATGTATTTTAAACGGCGGACTTTTCGTGCCACTCAGAACGTATTTCAAAAGAATGTGTATATTATATTTTTAATGTAAAACCGTGGCGAATCCAACGCTATATTTTGCATGACATCGTCCCTAAACATAACCCTAACCATAACCCTAACCATAACCTAACCATAACCTAACCATAACCTAACCATAAGCCGGTGGTACACTTACCAATTTGCATAGGAATGCCAAGAATGTCCGGCGGCCGGCGGCCAGTGGCCGCAAACGCGATCACACAAGCAGTATACGCCGATGGACAGCTTAGATTGTCATGAATCCGCCGGTATAAACCACTTTCAGATGTGATTACCACAGCGAAAAACATTTCGTGGTGAGCGGCACGAAAAACATGACGAAATCGTGTTGGTGCGCACGAAACCGAAACTAAAACTTACGTGACAGTTTCACGAATCCCCGTGAGACCGGGTTGGACCCACACAGTGCCCCACCGGACCACAACTCCACCTCCCCCACGACCACCCCCCCACCCACCATCCCCCACCCGTCCCCACAACCCGACTCCCCCAGCCCCCAACCCCCCCCCCCCCCCCCCCCACGCCGCCCCCCCCCACAACCCACCCCCCCACTCTGCTTTGAAGCAGAGATTTTCTCCATTGAAATGTGATTTATTAGGAGGTTCAACCAGAGGTTGATGTTCAGAGATTGTTCATTTTTCCAATTAACAAGGATTGTTTTTTTGGCGATGGCGAGGGCTACGAGTAAGGACTGAGATTGTTTACGCGGCAGTTGAATTCTATGGGTGACAGTTATGAGTGCAAATGATTCCAAAAGAAAGGACCCTACAGGAGTTTAAATTTGTATCTTTTATAGGTAACAGGCTTATTATGATGTTGACAATTATTTCATCTCTAACAGCGCCTTACTGTCTTTTGTCACTTTTTATCGCATTACTGGCCAAAAGAGACCTACAGTGTTGACAGATTGCATGATTTGTGTGAAAACAAGATTGTTTCTTACAATCCCAGAAATATGCTCAGTACATCTTTGGTACTCTTTGTTAAATTCCTTGTGTCTCACCACGTGACTTAAATGAGATGTTTGTGAATGCTGTTTTGTGTAAATTGTGTGTAAGATTGTCAAGCTGTGAGTGCACAGTGGATGGAAAAGGAAATATTTTGTGTCTTCATCATCCCTCTTTTTTCCTTTTCCTCTTCCTTCATAGACCGAAAGTTTATCATCGCCAATGCACAGGTGGAGAACTGTGCCATCATATTCTGTAATGATGCCTTTTGTGGAATGTGTGGTTATACTCGGGCTGAAGTGATACAGAAGTCCTGCACCTGCAGCTTTCTGTATGGACCTCACACCAAGAGGCCAGCAATGGCCCAGATGGCTAAAGCCCTGCTGGGAGCCGAGGAGAGGAAAGTGGAGATTTCCCTCTACACTAAGGATGGTATGAATTTTTCAACTGTTATTTTCATTCATTCAGACATTCTTTGTATCTGTTTTGTTAAAATATTATTTATCAACTGCATCTGGGGTTGATAAGTCGTCTGGGGATGTAAGACCTTCAGCAAAGTAAACAATAAGAGGAAGACAGCCATCACACAGACTTTAATCAGACAGCTATTTGGACAGCACATTGACTTGCCCAAATTGTCTGTGGTAAAAAAAAAAAAAAAAAAAAAAAATTAAAAAATGCTGTTTTAATTTTAAACCACAAGAGTAATCCAGGATCATAATAAAGATTATTATTTTCTATGGTCACAACTTCTTGAGATTGCTGGTTCTCAATTTTCTTTCTACCAACCCCCTTACAAGGACCCCTTTTTATGCTTCTACAGTCTTATTTTTTTTGTGAAAGAACAAGACAAAAATGTATTTGAAAGATACTTGACATATATTGAAAATATTTGCTATATCTCAACAGAGAATAGCCATAAAACTATGCAACTAAAATCTGTTCAATTAGCTGCACATAGTACTGTATGATCAAGATGTTATTTGGTCACACCTCCCCACCCCTTTTTTGATACCACATGATATTAATTAACATTACATGGTAATGAATAGTCCACATGCAGGCTGCAGTAGATGCTGCCGCATTTTACTCAGACAGGTGTGTGATCAAAAATTATTTTGAGGACAGTGAAAAAAGGTGTTCCAATGTCAGGGTGAAATCACTATCAATACTGCAGTTGATTTTTTTCAACCCTAGTTGGTTATTGTAATGCTGTGCCTTCTTCACTGGGTCGGTCAGTATATCCCTGCCTGCACCTGCACTATTTTTAATGGACCTCTTGACAGCCTGCCACAAACCACCATTTGACAATAAATGCCTGAAATTATAGGAGATTTGTTTCGGTCTTGTGTGACTGTGATTATGCTCATGAACTTTATTCTGTGTGGTCATGTTTACAGATCTGAGTAAATACAGCACCTATAAGATTTACACAAAATAAAAGCAAAAGGTTTACCACTGCTCTGAAGAGCATACAAGAGCCCTCTTATTTTAGGATTGCTCTTGTATACCCTTGACAGACTAATAATGGACTGTTTTTAATATGAAAAAAAAACAAAATCAGGAGAAGAGGCATACTACTAATTTGGTTCAATTTTCAGTCTGACATTTTACTGGGGCCAATTATTTACCGTATTTACAATTCATGGCATAATTTTTGTTGCGTCGGCTGCAATCACATTGCTGCCCTCTGCTGGTAGAAGGCGGTACTGCACCTGCTTTTCCACCCAGGTGGAGCTTGTTCCTAATTACTGGAGCGCAGCTGAACAGGTGATTTGCACATGCTTTCTTCCTGAAATATATTCAGAGCTGTGAACGCCTAAACAGGAGGGAAACAATTCAAAGCTGGGATCTTCACAAAAGCTCACACTGCACAAATTCGCAAATAGATTCTGAAGGACTGCTGGTAAGAGACTGATTTTAATTGTGTGCTGGTAGACGTCGATTTCAACGTGATATTGCCATCTCAAAGTTTGTTTGAACACCATGCGAGCTCCAGATTGCCAAAGACTAAGGGTTGGGGGGGTTTGGTATGGATTGGTTGAATTGTTTGAATGACTGCTTAGTGGATGGTTTATCTTTTATGGATGATTGTGTATTTCACTGGGGAAAAAAAGAGAAAAGGGGAGGAAAAAAGTAAATTTACCTGTGCTTTTCTATGTAAGTGGGTAACTTGTGGGTTTTGATTTCTGGTTTATTTGCCTGTGGGGTACTAATTTTTTTTTTTTTTTTTTTACATTTAAGCTGCTCTGCAAGTGGCCTTTGAGTCATTCCATGTCAATTCAACAAATGCTTGTTGCACCACTTTCTCAGATCCTCCCAAAATTTTTTTTGGGCTTTATTTGGGTAATTTTATGAACAAATGCAAAGTATTATGGTTATAAACATACAGTATAAGCAGTAATGATCTAATCTAATACCCATAGTCAGTCCAAACTTAATCCTCGCCTATGATTTTAGGGTTTTAAACTACTAAAAAAAGCAATTTATACTCCTTTTACATGGTCAGAATTTTTTCCCCTTCCAAAACTTTTACCCTTCTGGTGAGAAAAGTATAGAAATGAATGAAAATAAAAAAATACTGGACTGTGGAATTTCCCAAAATATCCTTATTATTTCATGGGCGACTTTATTTTGGGTTTTTCATGCCTCTATTTTAGGACTTATTCTTGTGAAAAGACATTGAAAGAATGGATTTTCTTCTTTACTAATGAAAGTTGCATAAGGTTAAAGTTTTAAAACATTAAAATAAAGCTTATTTATTGATTTATAGGCTGTTGAACTCAGGTGTAGACCCAAAATAGCCTAACTTTAGGCATTAAAAAGTGCATGTGGGATACATGGTACGCGGTTCAAATTTTTTTTGGAGGAACTAGTATGTGTGAACTTACTTTCATATTTGTTTCTTGTGCCAAAGATGAGCAACTGCTAAATCAATTTACTATACATTTTGATCCTCGTTTTTGTTTTTAGGAACCATTTACATGACCAACTAAAGATGAAAGATGAATCTGAAGCATCAGCATCGTAGTATAAGTTACAAAGGGCATATCTGAAGTTAATTATTATATAGACATTGTTTTTTCTTTCATACAGTAACTGAATAAGAAGAAATGGCATCACTCCCAGACTGCATTCTCAGGACAGCCTCGGTATCGTATTTGACTTATCAGCTGAATTTGAAGATTTGCAAGTGAAATTCATGCACCCAAAAGGTCCCAGCAAGAAGTTCACATGGCCTAGAAAGGATGACGTAGTGTGGGTGCCTACAGCCCACATCCTCTGTCCAATCACTGCTCCTTCAACACGCCGTGGTGGACAGTACCACATATCTGGTGCAGATGATGGCCTGATTTCAGAGAAATTCAAGCAGTTCAAAGGACAGAAATAGTGGTGTGATAAGTTGGGGACAAATTACATGTTTTACATGGGACCTAAGGCAATATAACTCATTTTAACTGCAATATATTAGTTAGAATTCCTAAAAAAACGCCTATAAAACATAGTGCATTTCTTGGTTAAATTGGCCATGAAGGATTCAAGAAACAATGTTGATACTTCAGATATCAATTATTCGGATGTTTATTGTTATACAGACAAAGTTTCATGTTTCTACTCCATGTCCCACATTGGTTTCTGTGCCAATATATGTATGGTGTTTTTCAGTCTGTTTCATAAATAGGCATCGTTTTGAGGTCTAAGGAGACTAGCTAGCTCTTGGATATTTTTAGGTTAGAGAGAACTTTTAAGGTACTTTGAGATTTTTATAACATATGAACCTTGTTACTTATTAAAATTTGTGAAAAAAATGCCTAAATTCTTGAAAAATGCCATTTTCGCCAAATTTTTAAATTGCCCTGTACCACAGAGAAATGGGTATATTCATTCCAAATTTTTTTTTCCTGCTCTATTGTTAAGGTGTTTGAACCCTTCAGATCACTTGTAAGTCTATATCATCAGTCAGTTCCCAGTATTATCTTCCTAAATCAAGCCTTTCTACCTAAAATATCAATTTCCGAGTGGAAAAATAGGGATTTAAATATTTTATAACTTAGCAAATAGCAATCATATGATGTTAAAACTTTGCAAGTAATCTATTCTTATGTTGGGATAGTTAAAAAAAAAAGTTTGGAGATGATCAGAGGAGGTCATGCAACAAAATTTCCTCAGATTTGTTGAAATGAGATGGAATGACTCCTTTTCCAAAGTTTTCTATTTGCTTGGGGAGGGTTGCTGTGGGTTTCATATTGTTTCTATTTTTAATGTTTGTATGGAATGCTTCTAATCTTATGGCTAAATGTGATTTGAATTTTGTACACTGGTATTTCTTTTCTAGTCTAAGGTTTTTCACCTACTGCTGCTATTGATAAGTCAAATAAACGGACCAAAAGGACTTGGCTGAGTGGAATCTTGCTTATTCAAAACTTCAGATGTGAGGGCTTCCTTTCAAGTGTGGGAGATTGTGCAGTTGAAAGTGAATACACTTGACAATTTTTCTGCTACTTTGGCTCTGACACAGCTGGCTTTCTCTCTCTGTTGTCACTCTGTAGTCTGAAGCATTGTCCTACCTACAACTGTGTGAGTCACTGTTACATGTCACAAGTAACTGCTAATCACTGAAAGAGATTGATTACAGGCCAGGGGCCTGTTTCACGAAGCAGGTTCAAGAAACTCTGAGTTGATCTACTCTGAGATAGAAAACTGAGTTTTCGGTTTCACAACGACTGGTTTGAGTTGGTTTAATTAACTCTGAGTAATTTGACCCGGAGTCAAGCGCGTGCACCGCAACTCTGAAAGACTGCATCAATGGAGCCCCCGATTCAACGAGTCACCATGAAAACGGGGAAGTGAGTGGCTGCATTTTTGAACTGGAAGTTTTTAACGCGCTCATGGCGAGTTTGAACACGTTCTTAGAAGAAGTGCAACACCACTGCAGCTGCAAAAAAGAGGGAGACGGGGTGGAGAACACTGCTGCCCGGATCAATGCGTAAGTTTAAATGTAGTCCTTTGTAATCGTAATAATATCACAGGGAATAACTGTCTGAATGGTAGCCTAGTAAGTTATTTCATTTAGGTGAAATCTCGCGGGGGAGAAGCGCACGGGGCAGCAGCTTAAGATGAAATATTAAAACATTGTTCAAACAGGTAAGACCTCGGCATTATTTCATGGAGGTACTTCATGTTTTACATTGTAAAGTATCCTAAATATTAAGTGGCTGCTTGACTGTGCAGTTGTTTTATCCACACATAGCCTACATGTCTGCATCCATATCATGTCCTGTTAAATAATTAAGCCTATTTAAACTAAGACTTCTGCTCAGCCAAATAGAAAGTAGATGCCTGTAAAACGGTGGTATAAAATGTCATGGATGCATATATATGTACATATGATTATTTAATTCTCTTTTGTGTCTTTTGGCCCTTTAACACCACAAAAGACCTTGAGTAGGCAACACTCCAAAGATTTATCCAAATGGTAGTTTAAGTTTTATACAGAGGTATGTTACTGATAGTTCTCTTCCCATTCACATTTTGGGTGGAATATATAGTGTGACATTTAGCCTACACTGAAGTATTGCACATTCTCATCTTTTTTAACAGAGCATGGCTGGACAGCAGCAGGATGGTCCCTCAACATCCACTGCACAGACTGACACAGTGAGATGGATGTTCAGGAAACACCAGAGGTTCATTCTGTGGAATTCATGTGCAACTGTATAGTTTAATGTCCTCTATGTATTCCCAGTTAACAGTAAAACAGATTTACAAACTGCATTTGCTGAGAAAAATCCAAAAAAACAGATTAGGAGGGCAGATCTGGAAATTGAAATACTGGAGCACAAGTTAGAGGTGGTGATGGTCACAGGAGAATTATGTTAACTATTGGAACATGAACTGAACTATCTCTTTTATTTGTAGGAAATAAAGAAGACCAAATGAAATGTGTATCACGTCTTTATTTGCTGTGGTGGTGATGATGGTGACTTAAACTCTAAAGTGATTATTGCATACGGTGTCTCTGACTGCTCTGCTGTCCTGGATAGCTGCAGGTGGATAGGGTCGTCATCATCTGGGTCTTCAGTTTGTAGGGCAGGGTGTTGCTCTCCTCTAGTAGTGGTAATATGAAGAACAAGACATGCCACAGTAATATCACTGGCCCTCTCAGGGGTCACCCTGAGGTAACGTAGGCACTGGAAACCTATGGTCATCTCCACCCGTGCTCTGGTCCTGCAGTGAGCCCGGTTGAAGTTCTGTTGGGGGCCTGGTTCAGGGTCAGGGTATGAGGTCATCAGCCTGGGTTGGCATGGTAACCCCTGTCACCCAGCAGAAGGCCATCAAACTCTCCTGTAATGTATAGTGGATACATCAGAGTATATTGAAGGAGGGAGACAAGAGAATTCTATTGTGAAAATCTTTAGGCTGCTGACCACGCTGCAGGCTGGACTCTCCATAATTCCTGGAGTCATGAACAGACCCAGACCACTTGGCCTCCACATTAGAAATGATGTATGCAGCATCACATATGATCTGGACAGTGCAGAGAATGACAGATGTTGAACTATGATGCAGTCTTTAACATTTAGAAACAGTAGTCAGTCTACCGGTAGCCTACCTGCACATTTATACTGTGAATGGACTTCCTGTTCATTATGTGAGGGAGCTGTGATGGGGATGTGTGTGCATCTATGCAGCCAATCACACTGGGAAATCCTAAAAGAAATTCAAATGACTAATCCCAGTCTGAGGCTGCAGCACAATGTCATTAACAGAATATGATTTAAAATGAATTTATCAGATCTCTACATTATTCACCTGCAATCCCATGGAACTCCTCCTTGATTCTCTGACAGGTTTGTGTCCAGGAAATACCACAATGAGTTAAAGCCGTTTCAGGGCCAGCAACACTTTTCTGACTGTCCTCCATATAGTTGCCTTACTCCGCATCTCCGACATTATATAAAAACTTCCATTTGCAAAGAACCGCAGCGCAACACACAATATCTGCTGGATGTGAGAGCATGACTGCGGTTGGTAATGTAAATGTAAGAACGGATTAGGTTGTTTATGTAGATTATGTACTTAAAACGATTACGAAATGGTACAGATCAAACCGATAATAGTCCGGAAATGCGAGAACATTTATGCGCGGTCTGATAACAATCTACCAACGAATATTTAATTATCTGTGCAGTAATGCTACTCCTTTATCCACTGGATTGTTAATAAAAGCTGTTCTACGCCAAAACTCGCCCGCTTACTGACTGAATGAATGCGGAAATGAAACAGCGTGTGTGGCTGAAAGAGGGCAGAGACGGAGAGAAACTCAAGGTTTTCTCAGATAAACCTGCTGCTGACCAGGTTCAAGTCATAGTCTGTTACTGCGGTAATTGACCGAGAGTTTAAGTTACCCCTCTGTCTGAGGGTTAAGTTAGTGAAACAGGCCCCAGGACAGCCAAGGGCATTTCCAGAGTGGAGCAGCAGAATATGTGGAGGTATGTTTGAAAGGCTATGCTAATGGCTAGCAGCTAAGTTAGAAGGCGTCCACAGATGACCTAAAGAAAGTGTTTGAAAAACAATAATAAATCATTCTTTATGATTTTTTTTGCCTTAGTGGGCAATAAAAGTGACAGAACTGAGAAAGATAAAACAAAAGAATACCAAATTGCAGGAGACAAACTATTCAATCTCAATTAATTTCACAATAAATAGACGAGCGTATTTATAGTGAAACGGTTGTGGGATGCTAAAATGTCATCACTCTTATTTTTTATTGTACTTTTCAGTTACAGTAATTATTAACACAGAAGTGTTTTTATGAATGACAGGTTTCCTATCATCATACACTGTTAATAAACACAAATAGTTCAGCCTTAATAATAGTACTACTACTAATAATAATCATACATCTTATTTATAAATGCCTTTCTTGACACCCAAAGACCCTTTTAAAAGAGAAACAATTTCAAAAGAACAGATAGAAACTACACATACAGGAAAAGAACATTTACAGAGAATAGGCAGTCTTGAACAGTTGAGTTTTGAGTCTGAATTTGAAAAGAAGCAGAGAGTCAAGATTATGTATGTCCAGTTGGAGTGAGTGCCAGAGTTTGGGAGCAGAGTGGCTGAAAGGCCTGCTCCTCATAGTGCTGGGGCGGCTGGAGGGCACCATGATTCAGATGAAGGAAGAGGACCTGAGAGAGCGGATGGAGGAGGTGATGAGATGGAGATCAGACAGATAAGGAGGGGCAAGGTTGTGAATGGCCTTGAACGTATACTGGAAGATTTTGAATTGAATTCTGGATTTGACAGCCATTGGAGTTGTTGTAGGATGGGGGTGATGTGATGAAATGCTGGGGTTTGGAGATGATGCAAGCAGCTGAGTTATGAACCAGTTGAAGCTTATGGAGGGATTTGTGAAGGAGACCAAAGAGGAAGGAGTTAAATACTACAGGAAGTGACAAGGCTGTTGACAAGGATAGAGGTAGTATATGGAGTGAGGGAGGCATGGAGACTATTGATGTGCAGAGATGGAAATATGCAGACCAGGCCATGTTATTGATATGAGACTGGAAGGAAAGTGAGGGCTTGAGGAAGACACCCAAATGGCCTGAGAGCAGGGAGAAACTGAGGATCTGTAAATATTGAGGGAAAAACTGTCATTTTTGGACAGGGTGTCAATGAGAAGAATCTCTGTTTTGTTACTGTTTAGTCTTAGAAGGTTAACGGTGAACCAGAATTTCATTTCAGATAGGGTGTTGGTGAGGGAGGAGGTTGGGAGTGCTGGATAGGTAAAGCTGGGTGTCATCCGCAGAGCAGCGGAAATTTACATAAGTTATTGCCAAGGGGAAGGAGGTAGGTGATGAAGAGAAGGGACCCAAGGATGGAGCCCTGGGGCACACCTGAAGAGATGGGGAAGGGCTGGGAACAGAAGAATTTGAGTTGGATGAACTGAGTGTGGCCTGAGAGACATAAATGAAACCAGAGAATGTCAGTGGAGGATAGTCTATTGAGGAGAATGGAGTGAGAAATTGTGTCGAAGGCCGCACTCAGATCAAGGAGAATGAGAATGGTGAGTAAACCAGAATCAGCTGCAAGGAGGAGATCATTGATGATTCATATGAAGTTTATAGAGGCTACTGTAAGTTAAATGGGAATGGAGTTGAGCGGCAATAATTTTTTTCAAGTATTTTGGAGATGAAAGGTAGGTATGAAATGAGATGGAGGTTATTGAAATTGTTCAGAACTGAATCAGTTTTTTTGAGAATTGGGGAGACAACTGCAGTTATAAAAAGTGGGAACAATTCCAGTGGTGAGTGAGGAATGGATAATGACTGTTATAAGGGGGAGCAGTGAGGAGAGACAGGATTTGACCAGAACTGTTGGGAGGGGATCTAGCTGACTTGTGGAGGGCTTGAATTTACAGATTAAATGAGAGATCGTGGAATCACCTGGGAGTTGGAAAGAGGAGAATGGCTGACAACGTCGGAGAAGTTCAGAGGAGGAGAAAGGTGGCAGGTTATGACTTAAATGTAGGTTGATTTTGTGAATTTTCTGATTCAAAAATAGTGGAAGGGAGTTACAGGTGTCTGTAGAGTACAAGTGGGTGGGTAGGGAGTCTGGTGGATGGAGAATTTTGTTCAGCAGTGAAAACAGTAGCTGGGTTTCCATTACAGTTTTTCGCAAAATAAAAGCGATATTTCTAAAATTTCGACAAAGTATATTTGTGCTTTGAACGTGTTTCCATTGAAGGTTGTTCTGGGCAGAAGCATCGTAACTCTCGTAAAATATCATCCCGCGAGATTTCACTGCAGGAAGATGGATGCCCGAAACCTGTTGCTATCTCCTTATAACACTCTGCATTCCTCTGCTGTTTGCTGTCTAGTATGGCAGTGATGTTTTTCTCAAGAACAATGGCAAGAAAAATCTTGGTCTCCTCTTCTGTCCACGCGTACCCCGCCAGGTTTACTCCAAGAGAACTGGTCATGTGACCAGGTACGTCACGTCCAGTGACGTATAATTGCGGAAAAAGTGTTTCCATTGCGCTTTTGCGATATTTTTCAATATCGAAACGTCTGAAAAACCACTTCATGAGAGCGTAAAAATTTTTAGCGACATTTTAGTCCTTTTTCGAAATTCAAGTGTTTCCATTACCAGTTATTTATTGCACTATTTACATTTTGCGCATATCTAAGGGTAATGGAAACCCAGCTAGTGTCTTGGTGTTACCTTTACTGGAGTGGATGAGGTGGGAATAATAATCGGATTTGGTTTGAGCAACTGAGTCCTTGTATTGAAATTAGAGATCGGACTTTAATAGTTACTTTCGATTATTATAATTTCGATTAATTTTTTTTTCAGAAAAACTAACGTGTTAAAAAAATAATGCATTTAATCACACCTTTCTCAGTTCCCTAATTTCTGGCACACTGGTTACACTGATGCACACACTCAGTCATGTACGTAGGTGGCAGTAATGCACCTAAAGTCTATTTGCGAGCCCTAAAGAAGATGCACAGGACACGCTGAGTGATGTCAGTGCAAAAGAAAGTTTGGTGAATAGAGATGGAAGACAACATATTAGGCTTGTTAGGCTGAAAGCTTTCTTTTAAAAATCTCCCCGATGGCAGCTTGGATAAAAGCATGGTTGTGTGCAAATTGTGCAACAAAGAGTTTTCTTATCACCGTAGCATTTCAAGCTGACAGCATCATCTCAATGCAAAAAATGTTGCTGTGAGCACCAGAGCTAACACGGCAAACGTTGTAGCCGTCCCACAATAGACCACTTTTCAAGACATTGTAAGTGCTTGAGTTTACAAAAAATCTTTAAATGTTGAATGTAATTGCTATAACTGCATTTTGAGGTTGCCGTAATCTGTGAATGTAGTAGACGGATGCATAAATGTACAGACGGTGCATCCAGAAAGTATTCACAGCAGCTGAGAGGCCATTAGAAGAATGTATTTTGATACAGCCACCAAAGTCTTAGGCTACAGCAAGAAAAAGAACAAGGAGTGGATATCACCTTGAGCCATGCTGAAAATTGAAGGAAGGAATCAACTAAAGCCTGGAGCAACAAAAGAGCCTTTGTTGAGGAACTGGCAGGTGATGCCTCTGCAAGACATGATTTGAGTGTGGCAAATGGCAATAGCTCCAACTAGACAGCCCCTGTCAAAAACAAGACCGGCAACAATCTAACAACAGAACAGGAACAAACAGAGAGATTTTGTGAAGTACTCAACCATCAGCTCAGCCAGCTGCAGGGATTGATGCAATCAATACAGAAATGTGTTGTGACTCAGTCTGTTTGCTAAGGGCCAGTGATGAGGCAGCTTTGTCACATACATTGTGAATAATCAATTCTGGATCAAAACTTGGAGTCTTCAAAAAGTTCAAAAAGTTTTCAAAAAGAATCTTCAAGCAGTCTTCAGAGTCTGATGTGAATAATGTTTATTCAATACAGAGGCTGTAAGAACAAATATGTGCAAAATCTCGAGATTTTAACTGCTGAAACAAAGCATTACATCAACTTTTATACCTATGCAAATTCCTTCCACCCTGTAAAGCCACAACCCACCATCCTAAGACCCAATCAAGATGCCCATGACGTAAACGTACCCAAAGTTGGACCCCCTCCTCTCTTGTATTTCTGGTAGGTTGGCATTTTTTCTGCTTAGCTCGGCGTGCCCTGAGTTTCAACTCACAAGTGCAAACATAGAGAGGACATGAACTTCCTGTTTCATGCCTTATATGGGCACCCATGGGTTTCTATGGGGTTCTGCTGGGTTGCCGTTACACACAGGATTATTTAGTGCACTCGTACCTTCAGTTGACCTGTTGGGTCTCCCCATCTTATCTTTGTTAGCTCTTAAATTTGATTCACACATCCTATTCATTAAATTTTATCATTTGTTCAATCTTAAAATGCCACAACAAATGCTTAAAGCCAACCATAACATTGCGACTTAGGTCCTTACAGACCTCTTCAGAAAAATCTGGGAATTGCATACAATACCTGATGACTGGAACAAGGGTTTAGCTGAAACAAGAAAAGCAATCTCCAGGACAGGAGTAACTGGCATTGCACTGCTCTCCATCCCATCAAGTTTTCTACAGGGTCTTGATTGGTAGAATTGATGTTGCTGTTGAGTTTGAGTAAAGGTACCTGCACCTGTCCAATAGAGACTATATTTTGATCAAAGAACTGATATGCAGTGGAAAGTAAGAGTAAGTGAACCCTTTGGGATTACTTGGTGTTCTGTATTAACTGATTATAAAATGTGATCTGCTGTTTAAGTCACACGTATATAGGAGACACAAGACAATGCACTTAAGTTAATAGAACCAACCAATTATTTAATGTCTTTATTCAAGACAATCACTAAACATTCACAGTGTTACTGGAAAAAGTGTGCATCCCTGAATTTAATAACTGTTTAAAACTCATTGGACAACAAAAACAAATATTTGTGTTGATGCAGATGCTCTCTTGACATCATCATACAATATTACACACAACTCTCTTCAAGGTCTGAGCTCTGATTAGGACATTGCAAAAGTAGTTAGTAGTTATATTTGGCAACCATACTGACATTATCCTATAATATACCTTGATAAACACAGAAACTCATTTCCTCTACTGTATAAGAACAGATCCAACACACTTTGCCGAAAAGCAGAATATGTAAATAAATTTTATATTTGTTCCATTCAGTCGTGAACAAGCAGGAAGGCTATGTGCATACTATTCAAGTTAGGCCAGGAAAAGAACAACAGATTAATTCAGTAAAAAGGTATGAGTGTCCACATGAACTTTTGGATTTAAATTGCACTCACTGGATCAGGGCACTAGTCAGACATTAGATAGCTCATCTGAGAAAGCCTAATACACATGTACCAGTTATAATCATACATCAAATATATTGACTACGACTACTTAAAACCACAACACAAAACAGAACAGACAGTCAAAGAATGAATGCAGGTAAGCCAACTAAATGATTAGCTGTGACCATCACCGTAAATACTGTGATGTAAAGAACACTTTAGAATTTAGAAATCAATAATAATTTCTAAATTCATTAGTTTTGCAGCAACAAAATGATACATATATGTTGTCATCCCCAGGGGTGGTACTGGTACCTGTCCATGTAAGGTCAGAGTCCAGATATCTTTTGAAATTATTTCACGATAGTCTATTAAACCGAACTGCCTACTTAATTGCTACAGTTATTACAGATCCGAGATCCTAGGGTCCAGGTTATTAAACAGGCATATAAGTTGTGAAACTTTTTTTCAACATACTACATACTTTTCTACAAACTTCTAATAAACTCTGCATACAAACGTGCACTCAAACAATAAGAAAGATTTGTGAAATATATATGCTTAGAATAAAAACCTCTCCATGCTGTGTCTTCTGTGAATGTCTTAATGAGAAAGAGGGTGTTTGTGTGTCACACATAATACAAACTCAGTTTCTGTGACAGTGTTGTGGAATATATTAATTCCAAATTTTGGATCATCCTTCCGAAAGAGTTTTTTTTGTTTTGTTTTTTAAATTTAAGGTCTTAGAACTGTGCAAAACAAAAAACAAAACATTCTGCTACAGAATATTGTTATGGATCCACTGATAAGGCTCAAGTGTGGGTTAGGAGACACGACAAACAATGTAAAGTAAAAAGAAACTTTTATTGTACAATGAGAGCAATACAGGCTACAGACTACAGCTGGAAATGTAAGGTTACATGTGTAACCAAGGTTCTCTGAGTGAAGAGGCTTCCCCTCCACCCAGAGATATATGGAATTTATATCTCTATTGGAGTGCCTCAACCCTTGGGTCAGGTGACGTGGATAATTTCTTTAAGACACCCCACCTGTGGTCATGGCTGAAAGCTTATTTATACCCCTGTTAGCCACTCCCCCAGTGATATTAATCTGATGGAAAGAATCCCTCTGCGGCCTTGAGGTGGAGGGGAAGCCTCTTCACTCAGAGAACCTTGGTTACACATGTAACCTTACATTCTCTATCATTCAAGGCTTCCCCTCCACCCAGAGATATATGGAATATATATCTCTATTGGAGATCTGTAAGACACACCGCAATGGGATAGAGCAGCAACATCCCATGCTGAGCCAGAACTGCCTCCATACACCTTGTGAAGGTCCGTGGAGCCAGAGAGATACAGAATGGCAGGACCTGAAACTCGCATTCCCTGCCCTCGAATACAAAACGGAGAAAGCGCCAGTGCTTCTCCCAGATTGGAATCTGAAAGTAGGCATCCTTCAAATCCACTTTCACAAACCATCAAATCCACTTTCCTCCTTGTTTATGGACTGTCTCACCTGTGGGATGGTCAGCATCTTGCACGGTAAGCATCTGAGATACTGATTCAAACCTTTCAGATCCAGAATGGGTCGCAGTTTCCCATCCCTCTTGGGGATGAGAAAATATCGGGAGTAAAATCCAGCCTGTCTGTTGCTGCATGGTACTTCCCTGATGGCTACCTTTTCCAGCAGGGTACCAACCTCTGTCTGAAGAACAGCCTTTCGCTCCGCGTCCACCACCGTGACCACTGTTGGTGTCCTTGATGTAGGGGGACGCTGAGCAAACGGAATACGATATCCCTGGGTCATGGTTGAAACCACCCAGGGGCTTGCACCCAGCGACTTCCAGGCTGTCGCTCGACCTGAGACTGGCTGAACCTCGGCTGGAAATAATATAACGTCAGGAAGAAGACGGGGGCTTTGACTTGCCCCCAGCTTTGCCAGATTTATTCTTGGCTACACCTCTGACAGTGCCTCCAGAGTAGCCCTCAGGTCACCAGGGCCCCAGCCTGACCCTTGTGGCAGCATGGGAGCTTCCGCTCTCTTACTGCCAGATGGACCAGACCACCTAGCCCTTGACCTAGCAGTCAATGCACTAGAAACCTCCTTAGCACAGCGGCGGGCCTCCTGCGCTTGCTGCAAAAGAGTAGTGACACCAGGGCCGAACGTAGCTGTCGGCACAACAGGCAACTTCAGGAGGGCCCCTTTATCCTCCGACTGAAGCTTTGACTTGCATAGATACAGGTGGCACCTGGTTACCCAGAGCGATGACATGCCCTTCCCAGTGACCAGCGCCTGTTCCTTCATCAGTGCTGTCAACATAGATGACACTAGCTGTATCTCTGAAACAAGGCGGGCATCTGTCCCAGAGTTCAGCTGACAAACTAACTTCCGCTGATACAGAGCCAATATGGATGCTGTATTTGCCAGATGTGTCTGAACAGCCATTGTCCGATGCAGTTTAGCCAGTGAAGCATCCAGCATTTTGCATTCACCAGATGGACTAGCCGGCCCCAACACTGAGCTGGACGGAAACAAGAGAGCAGACAGAATCTGGTCCAACTGAGGCAAGGAACCACAGCCCACCTTTTCCGTGTCCTGCATGGCAGACATACGTCGGGCAGTAGCCGAAAAACCCAGCTTAGCAGTGGGATTCTGAAATGATTTCTGCATCAGGTCCTCCATATCAGAAAGGAGAGGCACCCCAAATGGCACCTCTACCTCTGTGAGATCCTCTTCATCATCAAAACATGACGGGGGAGGGACCTGACCTGACCTGACACCGGTCCAAGCCCCAGGGCCTGAGAAGCCCTATGAGCCAGACCCCTAAATTGCTGGCGCTTATTTTTCTTGGTCTGTTCATCCTCCTCAGCCATTCCCTTAATCTCACCATCATCTGATATCCCTAACCCATCAATTTCACAATCCTCCTGGTTATCGGCTTCAAGACCCTCCTCGCTTCTTTCACCAGGCATGGGAGGAAACTTTAGGTAGGGATCCATACAGGAGTCACCTTCAAGTTCCCCCAACCTAAGGCGTTTGGTCTGCTAGAGAGCAGGAGGTGGTGCAACCATACTGCCATGCTTGGGTCTAAAAACACAGAGCCGAGCCTCCAAGGATGGTTTTGGCAGGATCGAACAATCCATACATGATGTATTGTTAACAGCTGTTGCCGCATGTTCCTCTCCCAGACACCGCACACACACATCATGACCATCCTCAATGGGCAGCTGAATCCCACACACCACAAAGCGATGGCCCAAGAATGCCATGACATTAATGTGTGTATATATATATATATATATATACCCCTGTATGTGTATATATTTATTTTTTTAATTTATATATATATATATATATATATATATATATATATATATCCAAGAGAGAGAGACGCACAGAAGGAATAGCGCCCCGATCTCGCGAGAATCCCGCACGAGATCAACATGCGGAAGTGCGCTCTAACGCTTTTTCCCTCTCTCCCAACTTTACTTATTAGCCTATGCTGTCCACAAACTCACGGAGCCTTCTCCCATCGCCCAATCGGGACCGGGAAAAAGGATCCTTGTGTTATCTGGCACAGAAGCCTCTCCACAGAGCCCTTATGCCAACACAGAGAATGCGACAGGCAGGACATTACAAAGATAACGCACACAGCCACCACGAGAGACAATCACTCTCTCAAACTTACTGAAAGTAAGCAGCACAGACTGTGTATCAAACGCTTTTGATCAGCTCAAAGAAACTCGGAAATTACACGCCATGCTGCTCCAAATGGAATCAGAGAAATCACCGGGGGAGTGGCTAACAGGGGTTTAAATAGGTTGTCAGCCATGATCACAGGTGGGGTGTCTTAAAGAAATTATCCACGTCACCTGACCCAAGGGTTGAGGCACTCCAATAGAGATATATATTCCATATATCTCTGGGTGGAGGGGAAGCCTTGAACGATAGAGAACACATGACTACAACAGGAAAAGATGTAGAAGTCACATCCATCCATCCATTCTCTATACACAGCTTTATCCTCACTAGGGTCGTGGGGGGTGCTGGAGCCTATCCCAGCTGACTCGGGCGCAGGCAGATGACACCCTGGACAGGTCGCCAGTCTGTCTCAGGGGTAGAAGTCACAACGAAATATTAAACAAGGATCACAGAATACAGAAGCCCTCTCGAGGGCCAGTGGAATAACTAACACTAGAATGCACCATAATTCAAATAGGATTTAACTAACTTACAATACGTGAAAGAAAAGCGACAAAAGCAGATTTTACACGACCATACTAAATGACTGAACGGCAAACTAGATATTACAAGCATTGGAATATACTACACAGCAAGCTCAGAAGTAAACAAGAACTTAGCTGAGGTCAAAAGCAGAGAGAGGTGTATAAGAGGCCGTGGCAGGGGATTGGTGGTGCTGCTGTTGAATCGATGTGTGGTGTTGGTGAGTTGTTTGGTGGACGTGCAGCAGATGAGACCCAAACAGTGTGGTGGAATCACTTCGGTGGTTGAGGAGGGTTGCAGGTGGATCCAGAACTCAGACATGGATTCAGACAGTGGAGGCTTGGAACAGAGGAATGTGGGTGTGGGCATGAGCAGGCAGGAGTCCAGACTGAAAAGGAAAGCACATAGTATTAGGCGAAGCCAAGGCAAGGAGCTAGACAGAACAGACTGTGACTGTTTGATGATCTGGCATCGAGTGCTGTGCAGAGTCTGTCTTTTTGGCAGCAGGTCGTTGCGTTATTACTCCCACCTGCTTGTGCGCCAATTCCAGCTGATTAGATTGACTGCACCTGCCCGCCAGTACCAAAACACACACCCACCTGAGAAGAGAGAGGATGGGAGGGGGAGGAGGACATCTGCCACGACCTAAAGCTGGGGGTGGAGAGCATAACACTTTAAACTATAGTCCATAATTTTGACCACACATTTAAAGCACCACTAGTGATCAACCAACAGTCAGAAATTGCAACCGGGAAGGTGATCTTTCCACAACTTTTATCACACACGGTACGTGCAACATGAACCCTGGTTTTGGTTGTCAAACTCATTCACTTCATACTTCCAATGACCCAAGGTACATTGCTATTATGACCTCTTATTTGTAAAGAAGAGAAAAAAAGTATATACAATCGGATACTTGACATAATCTACGAAATGTAAAGGTACAGAGAACAAAGTAGAGTAAGAAAAGGGAAATTGTGTAACAAGGAAGAAGAGCATGGTACAGAACCAAAGAAGTGTTTTTTCACTGACTACATAAATATGGATTAAGCAATAATACAATTTAAACAGGTAAATTGTATATAAAAAAAACAGCCCATTGTGCCTATGTCTGCCTCTGTGTTGAGGTCACAGTGAAGGTCAGTGCCCTAGGGACAATGCGTAAAGTAGGATCACTGTTTTCATGAGACAAGTACCCTATAAGCCCAAAGAAATGATTAACTAGGGGATTAGAGCTTATTGGAAAGAGCCAAAAGATTATCCAGCCCTTGCACACGCAAACACTGACAGTTTAAGGACCATATGACTGTGTAAGTAAGCATCACACACACACACACACACACACACACACACACACACACACACACACACACAGTCTTGCCATAGGTGATATGAAATTTTAGGCAGACATAGTAACCTCCACGAAAAAGATTAATCTGGGTCACAGGGAAATAAATATAAGCTACAATCACCACAGTCATTGCAGTAGCATCACACCTGCATGTATAATGATGCTGCATGAAAAAACTTCTATTTGTATAAAAGACCTTGAAATACACTACTCACAATAAGTTAGGGATATTTTGTTCACGAGTGCTATTCTTGAGATGTAGTGACCATGCCTTTGACCACAGAATTCTGTTTCCTCCTTAAATTTCCTTCAAGAAGTTTTTTGCTGCTTATTTTGATAGAAATGGAAACAGGCTTGAAAAAATAGATTTTGATAGATAATCTAAACCAGCAGATTATGTTGTTATCAGCTGTTCCAAAAAACAATATCTTTCACATTTTAATAGTAAGTAAAATTTAGAAAGGCCTCTTTTTGTCATAGCCCCACTCCCTTCCGGCCATCCGCTCCTCTGCAGGTGTCTCATGGATTGAGTGCAGCTATGGAAGCCGCACACCTGCAGTTCATCCCCATCACCACCTCCAATAAAGACTGTCTCCACTGCCTGTGTCATACTCAGACAATGGTGCATGCACAACCTCTGTACCGCTGGTGCAGCTTGCGGTTTCCCCCTGATAGTCCTCCAGAGTGAGGACATGCACCCCTACCATCCTCCAGGTGAGAGGATGTGGACCCCCTGCCTGCTCCAGTCTACCCGGCGCTGTCCTTGGCTGCCGCCGCCGCCTTGCTACGCTAAGTGCCATGAGTGCCGGCGTGTGCCTCACTCAACTGCCACTCCCCTGTAGTCTGCCTTTCCCCCTCCCTTCCCGTCCCCTGTTGTGAGTTCTGGCTGTAGAGTAATTGTTTTATTTTCTTGATAAACCTATTGAATACAGTCTGCTTACTGTCTGCTTGGTATCTCCCACTTTGGGTACAAATTCCCCACGTACCATGATACCTTTGCATAGAATGCCTTATTTATTCAAGGTTGCACAAACTGGAATACTTTACCTTATAGCTATCAGAGAAAGCTCCACCTTTGTCTGCTTTAAGAGATAGTATAAAACTTGGCTGATTAAAGATTGAACAATCAATCTTGTGAACGTTGAGAAAATCAGGCACTTTAAAACAGGCATGCTTACTATAATGACTTTGACAGGCTCCACCAAGAAAGCACTTTACTAAAATATTGACATTTTAGGGTAGGTTTAACCCAGCCAGAATTATCCATCCATCCATTCTCTATACACCGCTTTATCCTCACTAGGGTAGCGGGGGGTGCTGGCACGCGGGACACCCTGGACAGGTCGCCAATCTGTAGCAGGGCTACATATACAGACAAACAATTACACTCACATTCACACCTATGGGCAATTTAGAGTGATCAATTAACCTCAGCATATTTTTGGACTGTGGGAGGAAGCCGGAGTGCCCAGAGAAAACCCACGTATACACAGGGGGGGCATGCAAACTCCTTGCAGAAAGATCCCAGGCCAACCCCGGGATTTGGACCAGGGATCTTCTTGCTGCAAGGCTAAAGTTCTAACCACTAATCTACTGTGCAGCCCCCCCAAAAAAGAGCAGCATTTGCAGAAAAGAATGCTGTACCAAATGAAAGGCATTATCAGTGTAGAAATATTGGGCTTTGAGATTGTGTGGCTTCTAGTGAAATGGAGACCACAGTATAGACAATGTAAAGAATGGATTCTGTTAAATATCCACAATTTTTAAAATCTTAATAACATGATCTCAACAGCAGGACAATCGTCCAAAACAGGTTTCAAAATCCATGTAAAACTACTTCATGAAACCCAGCTGAAACCCTTACAGTCCCCATGAATACCATGCAAAATCTGTTGGTAAGAGAGCGTACAAATGTCTCAGCGCCTAAAGGGATCTGCAAGGAAGAGTGTATTCATGTTCTTGACAAATTTTGACACTAGTGAAAAACGGAGACAAAATTTGCAAGAGGTACTGCTTTAGTCGGGAGCAGAAATATTTGTGTATGCCACAATTGTTAAGTTTAAGTTTTTTTATATTTTTATATCCTGAATTAAACGCAAAGTCATTTGCCTCAAGGATTGTAGTTACTTCTTTTTACTCCAAAAATCAAGAGAATATTTGTTGTCCAGAGGGGGCAAAAGTGTTTCTTACAGTTGTATTTACAGTGGTATGCAAAAGTTTAGGAACCCCTGATAACTTTCAAGATTTTCCTTTATAAATCACTTGTTGTTCGGATCAGTAATTTCAGTTAAATTTATCATAGCAGACGAACACAGTGATATTTGAAAAGTGAAATGAAGTTTACAGAATTTACAGAAAGTGTGCAATAATTATTTCGACAAAAGTAGGCAGGTGCATTAATTTGGGCACCCCAACAGAAAAATTACATCAATATTTAGTAGTTCCTCCTTTTGCAGAAATGACAGCCTCTCAACGCTTCCTATAGCTTCCAATGAAGGTCTGGATTCTGGTTGAAGGTATTTTTGACCATTCTTCTTTACAAAACATCTCCAGGTCAGTCAGGTTTCAAGGCTTCCGAGCATGGACAGCCTGCTTTAAATCACACCACAGATTTTCAATACTATTCAGGTCTGGGGACAGAGATGACCATTTCAGAACTTGTACTTTTTCCTCTGCATGAATGCCTTAGTAGGATTTGAGCAGTGTTTAGGGTTGTTGTCTTGTTGAAGTATCCAGCCCCAGTGCAACTTCAACTTTGTCACCGATTCTTGAACATTGTTCGCAAGAATCTGCTGATACTGACTGGAATCCATGTGACCTTCAACTTTAACAAGATTGCCAGTACCTGCACTGGCCACACAGCCCCAGCTGGTGTGTGGGTTGAGTTTGACTGTTCTCACCATCCTTCGCCTCTGCTTATCTGAGATTTTTCTTGGCCTGCCACTCCGGGCCTTAAATAGAACTGTGCCTGTGGTCTTCCATTTCCTCACTATGTTCCACACAGTGGAAACTGACAGCTGAAATCTCTGAGCTAGCTTTTTGTATCCCTCCCTTAAACCATGATGTTGCACAATCTTTGCTTTCAGGTCATTTGACAGTTGTTTTGAGGCTCTCATGTTGCCACTCTTCAGAGAAGATGCAAAGAGAACAATTTGCAATTGGCCACCTTAAATATCTTTTCTCATGATTGGCTTCACCTGTGTATGTAAGATAAGATAAGATCATCTTCATTACATCCCATGTCAGGGGAAATTTCTCATGTTACAGCATACAGTAAGAGCAACAATAAACAAAAATATAGTTATAATCATAATAATATTTACAATATACACAAGAGTGAAGGATGGAAAAAGTGGCTTATGGAATACTGTAGAGTGCAAGAAAATTCAAATAGTGCAAGAACTGTGCAGATTATGTGATAAAGGATGATTTGATAAAGTCCAGTTTATGTTAACATCAGCCAGTGATGCTGATGTTATAAAGTCTTATAGCAGATGGAATGAATTACTTGTGATAGCGCTCTTTCTTGCTCGGTGGGTTTAAAGACTCCACAGTGTCATGCAGTGGGTGAGAGGGATTGTCTATGATGGATGTGAGCTTTGCCAACATCCTCCTCTCACCCACCTCCTCTATGGAGTCCAGGGAACTGTCCAGGACAGAACCGGCCCTCCTGACCAGTCTGTTCAGTCTCTTTCTGTCCCTTTCAGTGCTCCCTGCTCCCCAGCAGACCACTGCATAGAAAACAGCAGACACTACCACAGAGTCATAGAATGTCCGGAGCAGAGTCCTTCACACTCCAAAGGACCTCAGTCTCCTCAGCAGGTGGAGACGACTTTGGCCCTTCTTGTACAGGACCTCTGTGTTGTGTGACCAGTCCAGTTTGTTGTTGAGGTGAACACCCAGGTATTTGTATGAGTCCACTATCTCAATATCCAAACCCTGAATGTTCATCGGTGTAGACCAAGGTGTCATCCTCCTGCGGAAGATGATGATCATCTCCTTTGTCTTACTGGTGTTGAGCTGCAGATGGTTTTGCTCACACCAATCGACAAAGTCAGAGATAACCGTCCTGTACTCCCGCTCGTCCTCATCAGACACACACCCAACAATGGCTGTATCATCAGAGAATTTCTGGAGGTGAGAGCTCCTGGAGTTGTAGTGGAAGTCCGATGTGTACAGGATGAAGAGAAAGGGAGAGAGCACTGTCCCCTGTGGGGCCCCCATGCTGCTGACTACTACATCAGACACACAGTCCTGAAGCCTCACGTACTGTGACAGCCAGGTGACAGCCTGCTCAAGCTTCGCCCTGAGCAGAGAAGGCTGGATTGTGTTGAAAGCACTGGAGAAGTCAAAGAACATGACCCTCATAGTGCTGCCGATGTCCTCCAGGTGAGTCAGTGATCTGTGCACCAGGTAGACGACTGCATCATCCACTCCAATGTTCGGTTGGTAAGCGAACTGCAGTGGGTCCAGATGTGGGCTCACCTGGGGACAGAGGTTCCTGAGGATGATCCTCTCCATGGTCTTCATCAGATGAGAAGTGAGGGCCACAGGTCTGAAGTGGTTTGGCTCCCTGGGGTTCCTGGTCTTTGAGACAGGAACCAGGCAGGAAGTCTTCCACAACACAGGAACCCTCTCCAGGCTCAGGTTAAAGATGTGCATCAGCACCTGACAGAGCTGGTCTGCACAGTCTCTGAGGAGTCTGGAGCTGATTCCATCAGGACCTGCGGCTTTCTTGGTCTTGATCTTTTTTTAGCTCACTTCTCATCTGATCAGCTGTTATGGAAAGGCTGGGGGTGGAGGAGAATGACAGGATAGGGGGTGATGGTGGTGGTGGTGGGGGGTGAGACAAGGAGAGGTGATGGGGCTGTATGTGGAGTCCAGAGGTGGTGGAGGATGGGGGGAAGGAGGAGAGGTGCTGTTGGTGGTATAGAGCTGAGGTGTGAAGAAGGAGCTGGCTGGTCAGTGCTTTGATGAGAGGGGGGAGGAGTGGGAGCAGAGTCAAACCTGTTGAAGAAAAGATTCAGCTCATTGACCCACTCCCGGTCTCCTGCTGCAGCTCCCCTCTCATGGCCTCCGCTGTAACCAGAGATGGATCTCAGGTCTCTCCAGACCTCCCTTGTGTTATTGTCCTTCAGGTGAGATTCCATCTTGGTCCTGTAGCTGGCCTTGTCCGCCTTGATCTTCTTCTTTATCTCCTTCTGCACCCTCCTCAGCTCCTCTTTGTCCCCAGATCCAAAAACCCTCCTCTTCTCCTTCAGCAGGGCCTTCAGTTCTGGGGTCACCCAGGGTTTGCTGTTGGAGAAACACCGTACTTTCCTGGTCGGTACGATGTTCTCTGCACAGAAGTTAATGTAGTCCGTGATAGCGTCTGTCAGTGCATCGATGTCCTCCCCGTGTGGACCACACAGCACATCCCAGTCTGTAGTCTCAAAACAGTCCTGCAGCGCCTCATTGGCCTCGTCAGACCACTTCTTTACATACCTTATGGTGGGGGGTTGTTTCTTCACCATTGGTATGTAAATGGGCTGCAGCCTCACCAGGTTGTGATCTAAGCGGCCCAGCGGGGGGAGGGGGGAGAAGCTGTATGCATCTTTGATGTTTGCATACAGCAGGTCCAGGGTTTTACTATCTCTGGTCTGGCAGGTCACGTACTGAGTGAACGTGGGGAGAGTGGCATAGAGCGATGCATGATTTGAATTTGAATTTTTCTTGTACTTTACATCACTCCATAAACCACTTTTTCCATTCTACACTCTTGAACTTACTGTGAATATTATTATGCTTATAATTATATTGTTGTTTATTGCTGCTCATACTGTATGCTGTGTGCTGCTGTAACATGGGAAATTTCCCTGGACACGGGGAGTAATAAAGGATTATCTTATCTTAAGGTCTCCTGAGATGATAATAAGAGACTGAGGGTGAGATGTTTGCAGCTGGGACACTTCACTGTGGATGAGTTCACAGGAAGTCATACACAATATTAATTCTTTTTTGCAAGACACCATGACTCAACGGGCCTCATTCATGAACGCGTTCGTAGAAAAGCATTCAAAAGAATGGCTTTAAGAACTCCCAAGAGAAAATTACGTTGGATTCACGAAGCGTTCTTGACAAGCCAAATCTGTTCTTAGGAGAGAGATGCGCCGGATTCAAGAACAGTATCTACTAACACCCTCCCCTCTCATTAACATGACATTTACATTGTATTGACTTGTAAATGTAAAAGGTACACCCTCTAAACTTCCTTATAAGGCAACAGCAAGAGAGTGTTTGAGACACGTGAGCACTGGAGTGCAGGTGAAACTCCGCCCACCAGAGTGATGGTCATTTCTGCAGATGACGGAGCTTCAAACAGCCAATAAAGTCTGACCTGAGACAGCTAAACTTTTATACTCAGAAAGGGTGTCTGTCATAATAAAACACCCTCTGCCTCTGCTGCAGTGACAGGTAAAACTGCCCAGGCCATGTTCGCCTTGTCTTCCTGGTCAGCGTGCGCGTGCACACCGGGGCGTGTGCACGTGGTGGCGGTCAGCGTGGTGGATATTATGCGTGCACGTTGCAATAGTTATTGCGCGTGGCGGGGGGTCATCACACGTGCATGTCGTAGTGGTCATTGCGCTTGTACCTCCCACAGACCTCCAAACACGTTAATGTGACCAAGTGCAGCTTCAGATCTAAAATCTGATTTTGAGTTTAACTGGCACTGAACTATGAAACCATTGATCACTAAAATTCACTTGAATAAATCTAGTTTTAAATTAAATAATTTGTGGTAATATTTGAATCATTTTAAGAAAGAAATTCAAATTTTTGGATCACTTTTGACTAACAAAATTCTAAAAGAACAGATTTTTTGTGTGTCTAAGAGTCCTCCTGAATGTTCTTAGAATTTGTTCTTACTTTTAAGAACAGGTCAGTTAAGAACACGTTTGTGAATGCCAAAAATTTTAAGAAGGCTCTAAGAACAGATTTGTTCTTAAGAACGCTTCATGAATGAGGTCCAATGTTCTGATGTTTTTATATCATATTTGTGTATTCAGAATAAAGTATATGTATAATTTCAACATTATTTTTGTATGCAACAAGACTTTTGTCCAAGCAAAATCTGACCTTTATGTTCTAATTAAATGATAAAACTCAATGAATGATACAAAACTTTGTTTTGGCATAACATATATAATCTAGAGGGCTTTGTCATTCATATGAGCCATTTCTGATTCCAATTGATCAACTACAAGTTCAGTTATTTGTTGTTCCTACAACTGAAGAGAAGCGACAAGACTTTTGTCAGGGACTGTATATATTTCAAACATTTATTTTTTAATTTTTTATTAACATGCTAATTACAAACTTCTAATACAGACAGCATCTAATATATACAAAGGGATGTTGAAAGATAGGACTTGGTTTTAGGGTTCAAGTTCAAATTGGATTTTGGTTCAGATATGTGCTGGCATTAGTTGTGATGAAAAAGGTTAGTGGAAGGGGCCAGTGAATACATTGTGTGAATAAAGGTCCTCACTGAGATAGAAGTATCCATCCATGTGTATGTGTGTCAACCTCATAACAGATGGTCCTTCAGTATTATTATTGTGTTCTTATTATTGAGGGAGAATAAGTTAATATGTAGCTACATTAATCTGTCCTCACCACAATACAGCCCTAATCCCCCACCGCCCTCAAAAAAAAAATAAAAAAATAAGAAGTGCTGGCTTGCATACTGCAAAATGTGGCCAGTTGTAGTAGGACACTCAGTTATTTTTGGCATGCTACATTTGGCATACTATGTGCTGGGACATACGTCTTTCCTAGGTATACTATGTAATATGGAAGTATGGATATTGTAATGCAGCCCAGGAGTTTGCCGCTTCCTTGCTGCCATCTTCGACTCTTTGGAGCCAGAAGAGACCATGGCTGTGTCCAAAATCATCCACTTATTCCCTACTACTTATTTAGGGACTACTATATAGTGAACTCTGTAGGGAGCACCTCTGCAAGAATAACATTTTTGTACACTACTATCTAGGTGCTATTAATTACATGACAGCCTTTGCTCACTATCAGATCAACACTGGCTTTGACTGTGATCTGCATTTCTGTGATAAAGTCACATTATACTGACCATATTTTCAAATTTAATGCATGAAAATAAGTAGTTGTGGGACATCGCTCTGCTTCCATTAAACACATCGATATAAATGATTACATTTTTTTGCATCATTTTTACAACCTACACATATAGAAAACATTTATGTTCTAAAATTCAGGTTTGATTAATTTTCTACAATTTCTTGTTATCAGTAATTCCATGTAATATAGGGCCAAAGTTACCTTAACTAAGAAGACTAATGTAATCTTTCAGATATGACAGGAGAAGACTTACAGCATTCTGGATCTTTACATCACCACAATGGATTTGAAATGAAACAATAAAAATGTGTCATAAGTGCAGACTTTCAGATTTAACTTAAGTGTGTTTATATTCAAATCAGGCAAACAGTTAAGGAATAACTACACAATTTATATGTGCCCATGTCGTGTAGTGACAAAAGTCCCGACTTGGAAGTTACCTCTAGGTTTAATTTTTATCTAAGATGAATCTGTTTTTAAAAGTCTAGGTTCTTAAAGCAAAAATTAGTCTAAGTCTCACCAGCAAAGACAACAAAGAGTCCAGGAGTCAATCTTCAGATCCCAAAAAGAAGAAATGTTTATTCTGGTGAAGACAGGACAAACACACTGAGAGATACCCTGGAGTATGTCTGAAGAACTGCCAAAATACACGGTCTTTTATACTATTCTGGCTGGGGGATTTCCACAACCCCAGCCCAACCTACTTTTACTATGGCCAACTCCTATTATTCACTACTGTTTTCTTAGTTTCATTTTTAATAGTGTCTTGGAAAGTACCTCATTTTCCAAAAATTATGGGACTGGAGTGGGCATTCCCCCAGAGGGAGGGACCCCCCCCACCCCCGGCTTCATGCCAACACCAATCCCAGGCATTCTTTATTCATTATTCAGGGTGTCTCGTCAGTTGCTGGGTAAATGAATACAGTAGAGGTTACATAGTCCATACATCACTTTCAGTGCATACACAGAAACAGTATAATACACAACAGTCCCCCCTTTGGCTCTTAGGAGAGCCACACCTATCAGTGGGCAATTTTCACATTCTTGGGGACTGCCAGATTATATTAAGTTCACCCCAGACAATGAGGATCACGTGTTGACAGAGGCTCAGACACAAAGGTGACTGGTGTCCGGCCCCTAGCTGCTCCTGCAACATGGCAAGGTAAACTTCCTCCCCGGCGTGAGAGGGAGACGTCCTCCCCGCCATGAGAGGTAAAAGCCCCACCAGGTGACAGAAGAAGCTCAACAAAACTAAATGACCTAATATTACAGTGTGATAGGTAAATGAGTACATAAAACAAACAATGAACAGAAACCTAGTAGATACACAGCATGACAATGAAATGTCCATGCAACTCGAGTACAGATCTGAGAGTCCACTGTGGGGAATATTCATTTCAACCTATCTATCAAACAACCATGTTTTAATTCTATCTTTAGTTATAATCCATTTAATCATAAATCATCATTTGATCACATCATGTAACCAGTCATATATTAATGTGCTTGCAACTTGTATTAACCCTATAATCAAATATATTAAAGTGCTTATGAATGCATGTTTGAGTTTTAGCTCATAACCTGGAAAAGTGTTGATCTAAGCAGGTTGTGCAGGTTTCAACGTCTAACTTAAAGGAAAGTGTGTTTAAGGTAAATGCTTCATGCTCCACTTGACTAAAAGGCTTGTGGTTACAACTGACCTTTCAAAGAGCTGAGGGGAAAACTCTCCCCCTCGCTTCAAACTGACAAGCTGAAATAAGAATAACATCTAGGATGGCAGTTTAGCGTGGACAGGTGACAGTTTTAAAATAAAAGTGAAGAACATCCGTTAAAACTATGCAATACCTGGAAGAAAGAGGGGGGTCTGCAGTTACAGAGATGAGCAACTTGTCATGTACTCACAGAGGACAGAGACAGGGCAAAAGGTTTAAACAACAGCTAGATGTTTAAACAAGAATAAAAGTTAAAGTATTAAACCATAAAACAATATTGGGGAATTAAGATTAGAATATAATGTTCATAAGAAAAATACTGAAAAGAAAATGTAATCAACAATGTCTTTAACAGTAAATTGGGGACAGGCATAGAAATCTTATATTAACCTATGAGGATCCTAGATTAAAATAGGGATAAAATCAGATTAATCTGCCTTATACAAATAATTAAATTATTGATGTTGTTGTACTATTATTAAATATAAAATTTAATAAGCTGAATTAATAAAACTCAAAGCTCAGCATAAATTGAGCAAGAAGCTCAGACCTGTCGTCTGCAGAGAGCTGAATTGTAGTCTGTGCAAAGGTCACAGGAAGCCACACCTCAGGCAGGCACATACACACACATGCAAAGTACTCTCAATACAGGGTGAAGACGGCTGTGGTTGGACGAAGACTGAAGACATCCAGCAGTGTGAACCAATCAGAAGATAACACCTTCTTAGTTAAAAACTCATGTAATAGTTTAGAATTCACTCTTTGTTGCGAACAGCTGCATGCAGAGGAATATTGTCTTAGTTTTAGTCAATCTGATGTCAGCTAGAACAACAGAGAGTCTGCATGCATGCATTTCTGTACTATCCAATGCGTTTTTACTAAATATTCTTAAATGAATATTTTGACTCTGAGTCATCCTTGTCTCCGAGTGTTTTTTCCTCATTAACAGTACCAAAGAATCCGCTCTGACACCACCCATGCTTTTTGTAAGATCATGAGCACTCTCTCAAATCGCCACTCACGCTGCCTTAAAGCTGCTGTCCGGAGTTTGAATCGCAGCGTCTCCCAAAACACTGTTGGTCCCACCCTCCGTCCCTCTGATTTCGCCCCTTTATTTGTGCACGTGCGCAGTACATGAGAGGAGTGCCCGGAGTGCTGCAGCATCTTGCCTGTTTTGCTGTTTTCCCCTCTTCTACATTTAGTACATTTAGTAAATAATAAAGGAATTACGTTAGAATGCTGTATTGAGTCTAACTTGTCCTAATACCAAAATAACATGAATCTGCTAGGACTAACGAGTAAAGTTTCAATATGTGATTACACTCGTGTATCCCTCTCGATGACGTTGTTTATCAAACTTAGTGCATTTACGCGTGTATATGTGTTACATTGTTTATATATTTCTATCTAGAGTTCAGAATTGTGTAACCTGTTCCTCAGTCTACTCGGTTTCTATCAGATCCTGTCTATTACTAGGTTCGGGTAAGGAGATTGGCAGTAGCACTGAGCATTAAAGCAACTGATTTCCAACCCACACAACACATAACACAGAATGTAGTTTAACACTTATATTTTTCCACATCAAATGAAATGAAATTCACAGTATGAACTGAAAATTACCTAACCGGTACCGGTATATTAGGGAAATACAGACAACAAAAAAATATGTATAAAAAGAAAAAAAAGTGTTTCTTTCCCTCCAATGAGTTATATTGTCTTTTTTTTGTTCACTCAGTTCATTTACTGTCTTTCAGGGTCCTCCAATGAAAAACAGTTTTTTTCCTTTTATCAGTTCGTTTTGAGGAAAAAATGGGGGGGGAAAAAATAGAGAAAATGAATAAAAAAAAATACTGAGATCTCAGAAAATAAAGTGCAAATAAAAGGTGTCACTCCTCAGGACTGAGCCTGTCCTACCACACTGGTATCCACACTGTGATCCTGTTGAACCAAGAGCCTCCATGCAGCATGGCGGTGACGCGGGTTGCCGTTGAACCAAGGGCCTCCACGTGGCAGCGGCGGTGGTGTGGGATCACAGTTGAACCGAAGAACTCGTCCCTCACAAAAAAACAGCCTGCATAATATGCAGCGGAATTATTTATCAACTTAATGACTCTCTGTTAGTCTTTTTTTTCCAGTGTTCATTAAACAATATAGCTCCATTGAACGAAATAAATAACAGGAACCACGAACATATGCAGCAACACATCATTTTAGCATCATAAGCTACAGCAATGACTGTGAAGCCGTGTTCGGCCTTGCTACTAGGCCGCAACTGAGCTAACGCTCGTTAACTGCTTGTTAACTCGCTACCCGTTCATCACGGTAATGCACATTAATAGCATATCACACATCATCACAAAAACATATCCCAGGATCATTAAACATTTGTTAGCTATTCTGACTGGTTTCTTTCCTATATATCAAAGCAGGATGACACTGCTAACAGACCGCTAACTCACCAGAATAGTCCAGAAAGATCGGGAAACTCGTCCGAATCGCTCCCGCGATCAGTTTCACTTCTACCAGGTGCTACCAGGTGAGTTTCGCTTCACACTCCGTTTCTAACGACAGTTCTATCGCACTTCAACACAAAATATCATGACATTTAGTCACCGAAGAGGACTTTTTGCTCTGCGGCTGCACAGGTTTTTTCCTTTTTCTCCTTTCTCCTGTCCCTCAATTCACACACACACGAGAGCTGCAGGTGGAGCGTTCAGGTGAGCTCAGAAATTTCACTACCTGGCGAGAAACAACTGCGATGCATTCAAAAACATTCAAAGGATTCTGGAAATCACAGTGCAATAAATTTAACAGGGTTACACTTGCATGACTCCTCTGACGAAGAGTATGTCCCAGACGCCCCAACATCTTCCTCCAGAGGTCGGGCATCGAAACGAAGCCGCCAGGCGGGCTATGGAAGCCGTGGTCGGGGAGCGACGCGAGCACCCCGAGCCAAAAAACGTCCTGCAGTCTCTTGGCCTGACAAGCCGTGGGATTGGTAACTTTTCTGGAAGTTGCTGAGCCCTGATGCTCTCTCCTCCACAAGCAAAACAAATGTGCGCGCGGTTGCGTAGTGCGGAGCTCTCCCACAGCTCTGCATGGGCTTGCTTGCTGTGCGCGTAACCGTTGATTGACAGCATGACAAAGCTGAAGCTCGAACTTGATTGGTCGGCAGCGACCGGCGCTTTTTGGAATAACATGGGGGTCTATGAGAGGAAGGCGGAGCTCAGGAATAAATTTTCATATCGTGTTATGTGGCACACAGGAATGTGCTGCCACATTCTGTGGTTTATTTCAAGTCAGTTTTATTTGATTATTGTGTTAGAAGGGCCTTTTGTACTAATTTTTAATGTGTACTTGTGTTGGGAGTCATGTCCTAATTTTCCCACAAGGGGGCGCTTCCTCTTTAGTGAGACAGGCTGATACGGCTGTATGCAGCTCTCGCTCTCAGTGTGTGAAAAGCGAGAGAAGGAAACACATCGCCTGTCGCCTGTCTCATCATTCATTCTATTGTACAGGTTAGTACCTGAGTAAACAAACTAACACAATTTGGGCCAAGATATAAAGGCTATTGCCTTACGTTGTGCCGTGGGTGAGTTCGGTAACATATCTGTTTTGTAGTTGTAGTTTGTAACGAATCGCGGGTCAGAATGCTACCGTTAGCTACCGTTAGCTGAATGTGTCGCCCGCGTCTGAATATTGAACTTGATTTTAACACAAAGGCTCAAGTCTGTATATGTTTTATGAAGCTCCTGACATATGTATTGTACTGTGCTATTGTTAATGAATATTGTTCATGTGAATATTTGGTATATAAATCCCAAGCTCTCGCCTGGCTGTACCAACCGCCAAGACGTATAACTAGCTTGATGCTAGACATGGATTGTGGACTTTGTTAAACTGTTTATATGTTGTGTTCATGAAATGATTTGGTCATAGTAAGCTTAAGGCAAGCATTTGATTTGAATTGTGGTTAAAGACTGTAAATAAACACTCAGTGTGTGAAAAGCGAGAGAAGGAAACACATCGCCTGTCGCCTGTCTCATCATTCATTCTATTGTACAGTCTGTCCACAGGCCTCACGTCCGGGGCCCGTAACAGATTCTTGGTGGCCCGTACCGGGACCAGCTCTTACTGCTGGCTAGGAGCTGGTCCTAAAATCTACATGACCTGCAACGTGAGAAACTGAGTGGGTGATACCTGTGCCTGGAGGTGAACTGCTGCTGTGACCTGCAAGAGCTACAACCCACTGAGAGAAGAGGTGAAACTTCGGCTGGAGCTGAGTGAGCTGTGGAGAAGGACGTCGCGATGGCTGCTGGGGCAAGGAAGAGCCTGGTGTGGGACATCAGGAAGAGTCTGCTTTCGCTGTCGGCTGATGAACTTTTCCAGATCGCTGAGAATGTGGGAACAGTTCGAGGCCGGGACGCATCTGAGCTTTCACGTGGTGATGCGGAAGGATGCTTCGAGTACATCCATGCCTTCATGTACAGTAAGGACCTTGTAGACTCTGAAGATAGTGGTATGGGCCAGTTATTGGCCCTGAAAGACGTTGTTGATGATATGGCGCAGCCTCATGGTGATGTTACATCACCTGTTGGGCCAGGTGTAAATGTAAAGCCAATGTCGAGACATGTTAGCGCTCCTTCGGAGTTGGCCAGTGCAGCCACAGCATATGCACCCTCTACTGATGCGGCAAGTGTAGCCACTGCTGCCACAACTAGCACTCAGCCAGCGGTTGACACAATTAGTCCAGTTACCCTTGCCAATGCTAATGTTTTACCAGATGATGTGCAGCAGATGCTTTTGAATTATGGGGATTTGGGCAACAAGATTCTCCAATTATTGAGCTTGCCCGCATCACAGTCCACGACACCATCTACACAGCCTACATTGCTGAGCAGTGCACCACCACCCAAAACACCAAAGGCTTCCACGCCCCACACACCTGAGCAGGTAGTGTCCCTCAGAGAACTTCCGTGCATTCCACGCCGTGAATTTAAAGTCCAGGGAGGCCAGATCGGGGATCATTCATCTGACATCAGTTACAACAGTGTGTGTAGGCAGATTGAAGAGGGGATGAAAGACAATTTCAGTGATTCTGAGATATTGAGAGGGGTGTTGAGGATTATTAAACCAGGAGATTTTAAGGATATGCTTGTAAATAAGGATGATATTACTATTGCTGAGCTGAAAGGGTTCTTGCAGTCACACTTAGGAGAGAGAAATAACACAGAACTATTCCAAGAACTAATGTGTGCAAGACAAAATGAACATGAGACCCCTCAGCAATTTCTTTATCGCGCCATTGGACTCAAACAGAAGATCCTGTTCTCATCCAAACAGTCTGAGGCAGGAATGAAATACAGCCCAGACACAGTCCAAGGTGTTTTCCTGCACACGGTGTATCAAGGAATTGGACAGAAGTACAATGACATTCGCAGAGAGCTTAGGCCCTTACTCTCAGACAATTCAGTCGCAGATGAAACAATCCTGAAACATGTCACAAAAATAACAAGCGATGAGAGTGAGAGACAGCGGAGGTTGGGCTCAACACACCGCGTGAGACATACAGCTGCCCACAGTGCACAAATAGAGCAAGAAGATGTAAAACAACTCAGAACAAAGAAAAGTGAACCTAAAATGCAAACAAGCACTGTACAGCAGCTTGCAGACAAAATAGAGGTCCTCACAAAATTAGTAGACTCACTGGCAGAGACAGTTCAGAAAGACCAAGCAAGTAACCATTCTGCTAAACCCAAACTGACCAGAACAAAGAGACCTGTTGGCTGTACACAGTGTGTGAAAAAGGGCCTGGAAGACTGTAGACACTGTTTTACTTGTGGGAAAGAAGGCCACAGGGCTGTAGGTTGTCTGCAAAGCTCTAAGCACCGGGGAAACGTGAATCGGTTGCTGCAGGGGGACAACCAGTAACCGGTACCCGTTCCGAGTCCCATCTGGCAGAAGCAGACACTGCATCCAAAACCACGACCACTGAAACAGCTGATGTACGGAAGAGGACCTGCCACAAGAAAACCCCTACTGTTTCTTTACAGGACCCTTTGCCCCCCAGCAATGAACAAATTGCCAAACTAATAGGTAGGAAAGCTTTAACAAAGTGTCTCCTTAATGGTCTGGCAGTTTCCGCTCTGGTAGACAGCGGGGCCCAAGTCAGTATGATAGATAAGTCCTGGAAAGACAAGTACTTACCTGACCTTGACATTCGACCACTTTCTGAACTTATAGAGCTTCTAGAGGACAAAAAGAAACTAGAAGTGTATGCTGTGAATGGCGAGCTTATTCCTTTTGAGGGGTGGGTTATCATAACTGTAAACTTGCCAGGTAATGAGGACCCCAACCTGTCAATTCATGTGCCATTCCTTGTAAGTCCAACACCTTTGGAAATGCCATTAATTGGATTTAATGTAGTGGAAGTGCTGATAGAAGGAAAACCAGAGAAACTAGCACCCACTCTAGCTCGACTACTGAGCGGAGCCATGTCAGTTTCTGACGACACAGCACAGACTATTGTACACTTTGTACAGACCAAAAGGACTGTTGCACCCCAGGGACGCGTGAGAATGGGGCAGAGGGACAGAGTACTCCCTGCTGGTAGTGTAACCTGGGTTAAGTGTAGCGTACCACCTCAGTTTGACCTATCTGACCCACTTGTGCTGTTTGAACCAGAGGAAAGCTGTGTGCCACTACAGCAGCTAGACATAGGTGAGGGATTGCTAGAGATCCAGAATGTAAGACATCCTTTTGTAGCCGTGCCAATAGGAAATCACACCAAACATGACATCATTCTGCCGAGGAAATCTGCAATTGGCAGCATCCAGCCAATCAAAAAAATAGTTGAAACTGGCCCACCTGATAGCGAGGAAGTGATGATTCAGAGTGCTATTACTTCTTCCTCTGGGGCATCCTGTGCACCGCCACGGTGGCAGCCACCAGTTGATGTAAGTCACCTCACAGAGGAGCAACAAGGGATTGTAAACAAAATGCTGTATGAGGAATCATCTGCCTTTGCATGTGACGCTGATGATATCGGGTGCATTCCTAGTCTGCAGATGTCGATTAACACTAAAGATAACATTCCTGTGCAGAAGGCATACTCTGCTATTCCGAAACCCCTGTTTGCGGAGGTTAAAGAGTACATCCAAGACCTTTTGGCAAAAGGATGGATTGTAAAGTCAAAATCTCCTTATGCAGCCCCTGTTGTGTGCGTCCGTAAAAAGGATGGCTCTTTGCGCCTTTGTATTGATTATCGTTTACTGAACCAGAAAACCATCCCTGATAGGCACCCACTCCCTCGGATCCAAGATCTGACAGACACCCTGGGAGGCCATTCCTGGTTCAGTATCCTTGATCAGGGGAAGGCGTATCATCAAGGGTTCATTGCAGAAGGCTCGAGGCACCTCACAGCATTTGTAACCCCTTGGGGGTTATATGAATGGGTTAGAATACCCTTTGGCCTTTCCAATGCCCCTGCAGCTTTTCAGAGGAGCATGGAAGAAATGCTGACCTCGCTCAGAGATGAATGCTGCATCCCTTATTTAGATGACATTCTGTGTTACTCCCAGAACTTTGAGGAGCATGTTGAGGGGGTTCGCAAAGTCCTGAGAGCCCTACAAAACCATGGCGTAAAGCTGAGGCCTGAAAAATGCGAATTGTTTCGCAGACAAGTCAGGTATGTAGGCCGCCTGGTTTCTGCAGAGGGCGTGTGCATCGACCCAAAAGATCTTGAAGCAGTTCAGTCTCTAAAGTTTAAAACACCTGAGACAGTTGGTGATGTTAGGCGACTTTTGGGCTTCCTCAGTTACTACCGCAGCTACATCCAGGATTTTTCACGCATCGCGAAACCAATGTATGAGCTTTTGAAAGTGAAACCTGGCGTGTCAGCTGTGCAGCCTCAGCAGATAAAGGCTAGGGGCCCTCAGCTGTTTTCTAAGTCCCCTGTAGAGTGGACTGGTGAACACCAAGCCGCTTTGGAACACCTCATTGACAGGCTCACCAATCCTCCAGTCCTTGCCTATCCTGACTTTAGCCTGCCATTCCAGCTCCACACTGATGCTTCTGAAGATGGCCTCGGTGCAGTGCTTTATCAACATCAAGATGGGAGACTGAGAGTTATAGGTTATGGCTCTAGAACTCTTACATCAGCTGAGAGGAACTACCGCCTGCACAGCGGAAAATTGGAGTTTTTGGCACTTAAATGGGCAGTGTGTGAAAAATTTAGGGACTATCTGTTCTATGCACCACACTTCACCATTTACACCGATAATAACCCATTGACTTACGTAATGAGCACTGCCAAACTGAATGCTGTGGGGCACCGATGGGTGGGAGACTTGTCAGACTTTAGATTTGACATTAAATACAGACCTGGGAAGACAAACACCGATGCAGACACACTATCACGTATGCCTCTGGATATAGACAGATATGTGGTACAGTGTACGGAGGAGCTGTCACAGGAGGTTGTCCAAGCCACTTGGAATGGAACTAGAGCAGCTGAGCAACAGGATGTGGCTTGGGTTGCTGCCTTGACTCTAGCTGTAACAGCAAATGAGGAGCCCCCAACACATTTTCCAACCATCAGTAGAGAGGAGTTGGTCAGGGGTCAGAGGGAAGATCAAGCAATAGGAGAGGTCGTCAAATTAAAGGAGAAAAATACAGTTCTGACTAGTGATATACGGCAAACAGTGAATAGAGCAGCAAGGAAACTCCTCCATGAATGGAGCAAACTGTGTTTACGTGATGGACTTTTGTACAGACAAACCAGTGACTCACAACAGTTGGTCCTCCCTGCCAGATACAGGCCTATGGTGTTGAAGTATCTGCATGATGACATGGGGCATGTGGGCACAGAACGGGTACTATCTTTAGCAAGGAGAAGGTTTTACTGGCCGTATATGAAAAAGGAAGTGGAGGAATATGTCACCAGGAAGTGTCCTTGTATTAAACAAAAGAAACCAGCTAGACATGTCCGTGCCCCGATGGGTACAATCACTTCAAACTCACCTTTAGACCTGGTGTGCATTGATTACTTGCATCTTGAACGCAGTCGCGGTGGCTATGAGTATATTTTGGTCATAGTAGACCACTTCACAAGATTCGCTCAAGCATATCCGACGAAGAACAAATCCGGCAGAACAGCAGCTGATCGTATTTTTGAGGAGTTTATCCCACGTTTCGGATATCCCGGCAGGTTGCATCACGACCAAGGTCGTGAGTTTGAGAATGAGCTTTTCAGGACGCTGCGGGAGAAAGCTGGTGTCACACACTCCAGAACGACGCCATATCACCCCCAGGGAAATCCTGCTGAGAGGTTTAATAGAACACTCTTACAGATGCTTAGGACGCTTGCTGATAAGGAAAAAGAGCGGTGGAAAGACCATCTCCAGAAAACAGTCCACGCTTACAACTGTACACGGCACGAATCGACAGGGTTCTCCCCCTACTATCTGCTGTATGGACGCCACCCCCGTCTCCCAGTTGACTTGTTGTTTGACCTGATAAGGGAGAAAAACTCAGTGTCACACAAGAATTATGCAGAGAAATGGGCAGACAAAATGGCTGAAGCATACAGGATAGCCAGTGAGAACAGCAAACTGTCAAGTGCCCGTGGCAAGTCCTATTATGACAAGAAGCTGAAAGGTGTAGTCTTGCATCCTGGGGACAGGGTCCTTGTCAGGAATTTTGGTGACCGGGGTGGTCCAGGGAAACTCAGGTCATACTGGGAAAGAAACATCTATGTAGTTAAAGATCGGGTCGGAGATAACCCTGTGTATGTAGTTTACCCAGAGACAGGAGACAGACGCAAAACCAGAGTTCTCCACCGGAATCTGCTGCTGCTGGTAAATGACCTGCCTGTTGAGACCCCACCACAAACATCTGAACATGCACCTAAGAGACAAAACAGACCAAGTCGAGACAGATCAAGTGACAAAAACAACAGAAAACCCCAAAGTGACACGAGTGATTCTGACTCAGATGAGAGCACTGAGAGGTACTGGTTGAGACTCCCTGTGAGAGGCAGATCACATCACACTGACAGCCCACACCATCGCCAAGCTACTATCGCTCAGACAGATCAGGGTTTTGATGGAACACAGCAGCGTGTTTATGAGCCTTGCAGGGAAGAGAGACATGCTAGTTTGAGGATATGTGAGGGTCAGGATCAGAGGCTTAGTCAGCTTGTGACAGAGGGTCCAGATTTATTACCAGCTGAGCTGGATAGTGACAATGATGAACCTGAAGTACCTAGTGGTGGAGAGGGGTTTGTTCCTGCCTCTGTTGCTGATACAGCCAGTGAGATCAGAAGGTCAGCTAGGGAAAGGAGACCCCGTCAGCTGCTCACATATCACACATTGGGTGAACCGTCGCTGCAATCACACCCTACAGTTAATGCAGCCAACACACTTTCCCCACCTTACATACCTGTGTGGGCAACACCTTACTGTATTCCACCACACACAGCTTGTGCACCTTATATGCCATACACTTATGTGCCCTATACACATGATGTGTCAATGTTGTTCTGAATGTAAATATGTCTCAAGATGTTAAGGTTTTGTCAGTGAGATGTTTTAAATGTCAGGAGCCATTTTATTTTTGCCGGGGAGCGTGTGGCACACAGGAATGTGCTGCCACATTCTGTGGTTTATTTCAAGTAAGTTTTATTTGATTATTGTGTTAGAAGGGCCTTTTGTACTAATTTTTAATGTGTACTTGTGTTGGGAGTCATGTCCTAATTTTCCCACAAGGGGGCGCTTCCTCTTTAGTGAGACAGGCTGATACGGCTGTATGCAGCTCTCGCTCTCAGTGTGTGAAAAGCGAGAGAAGGAAACACATCGCCTGTCGCCTGTCTCATCATTCATTCTATTGTACAGGTTAGTACCTGAGTAAACAAACTAACACAATTTGGGCCAAGATATAAAGGCTATTGCCTTACGTTGTGCCGTGGGTGAGTTCGGTAACATATCTGTTTTGTAGTTGTAGTTTGTAACGAATCGCGGGTCAGAATGCTACCGTTAGCTACCGTTAGCTGAATGTGTCGCCCGCGTCTGAATATTGAACTTGATTTTAACACAAAGGCTCAAGTCTGTATATGTTTTATGAAGCTCCTGACATATGTATTGTACTGTGCTATTGTTAATGAATATTGTTCATGTGAATATTTGGTATATAAATCCCAAGCTCTCGCCTGGCTGTACCAACCGCCAAGACGTATAACTAGCTTGATGCTAGACATGGATTGTGGACTTTGTTAAACTGTTTATATGTTGTGTTCATGAAATGATTTGGTCATAGTAAGCTTAAGGCAAGCATTTGATTTGAATTGTGGTTAAAGACTGTAAATAAACACTCAGTGTGTGAAAAGCGAGAGAAGGAAACACATCGCCTGTCGCCTGTCTCATCATTCATTCTATTGTACAGTCTGTCCACAGGCCTCACGTCCGGGGCCCGTAACAGTTATACTAACTTTATATTATAGTATCGAACTAGACTAACACATTTAAGCTTTGTTAAAAAATGATACATAAATTGAAAACAAACGGAAACTCCGGACAGCAGCTTTAAGGGAAAGGTGAGTGACCCCTATTACTCCAACCTCCAACGTCGGGGGAGGAAGGGGGCGCAGGGAGGGGAGAGGCAACCCCGGAGGCTGCCCCACCACTCGGGCCTGCTTGAGGGGAGCTTACCTTTAACTTTCAAAGCGGTAGGAGTTATAAATACAACCGTAAATGGACCATCTCGACGTGGTTCGTTTCTCTGTCGTCTAAACACCTTTATGAACACCTGGTCGCCCACTTGGATTTCACGGGCGTCAATCGGGATGTTTGTTTTCGTCTCTGCCGTTGGCGTTAAAGCTCTCAAGTAATCTCCCAGCTCACGTTCAAGCTGTGGCAGGGAGGGCCCCTCTATGGGTCCTCTATGCATCGGCATAGGGCGCCCTGTAAGCATTTCATGCGGGGTTAGATGGGTTAGTCTGTTAGTTTGGGACCGCATAGCCATTAATGCTATAGGTAAAGCATCAAGCCAAGTCAGACTGTTGTTGCTGTCAGCCACAACTTTAGCATTTTTTGTCTTCAGAACACCATTTACGCGCTCCACTGAGCTTTGTGACTGTGGGTGATAAACACACCCAAACTTCTGTTTGATCCGTAAATGGGAGAACATTTCCTTCACTATCTCTGACCCAAAATGCGGACCACTATCAGATGAAATGGTGTCTGGCAGGCCAAACCTGGGAAACACTTCCGTGCAAAGAAACCTTGCAACTACCTTGTGGTCCGACTTCGAAGCAGGGCAAGCCTCAATCCAACAGCTGAACCTGCAAACAACAACAAGAATATATCTCTTGCCCTGTACTCTGTGAAGCATGTCTATAAAGTCCATCATTATATGTTTGAAGGGACCTTCGGGGATTGGAATATGTGCTATAGGATGAGTGAACATCTTTCTAACATTGTATTTTGGACAATGTGGGCACAATGAAAGTTCCCTATCAACTACTGCTGCCATATAGGGTGTCCACCACACAGCTTGCAGTTTTCTCAACACTTGAGCTCTTGAACAATGGTCAGGCTCATGTGTAATCTTAATGGCAGCAGGTAACAATGACAATGGCATCACAAAATGACCCTGTGCACTTCTCCACAGTCCCTCATGGGGGGCCGGAGTCCGAACTGCCCCCCTTTGCACCCACAGGCGTTTCTCTGCTTCAGGTGCTGCATTTTGAGCCTCAATCAATGACCTTAAATTAGTTATTGGTGCACAGTCCTGTGGAGTTAAAATAGGTGCTTGTACTGCCTGTCCAGTAGCCCGTTTGGCGGCTTCATCAGCCAGATTGTTTCCTTGTGTGATTAAAGATGTACTATTTTGATGTGCTGCACACTTGACTATGGCTAATTCAGTGGGCAGCTGCATAGCCTGAATTAATTCTACTACTGCGTGACCGTGAGCAACAGGCGTGCCATCTGCATGAACAAACCCCCATTGCCTCCAAATACTGGCATTAATGTGGCAAACTCCGTAGCCATAGGCACTGTCTGTGTATATGGTAGCATGCCTACCAGCTGCCAGACGGCATGCTGCAGTTAAAGCCTTAATCTCTGCCAACTGGGGAGAACAAGGCTGTTCAAGAGACATTACCTGCAGTGTGTTAAAGGTATTGTCTGGGTTCAGCTGGACTATACCATAACCGGCCTTGATCCCTGTAGCGTCACGCACGCAGGATCCATCTACAAACAGAGTTAGATCAGATGGAGTAGGTTGCTTATACAGATTTTCACGTACTTTCATGAAAGCATCTGATTCTTTTAGGCAGTCATGCGGGATGCCTTCTGTTGGAAGGACCATGCGAGTAGCTGGATTAACAGTGGTACATCTCTGGATGGTTAGCTCAGCACCGGAAAGCAGGACCTCATAGCCTGTACACCTGACCTGCGTTATGACAAATCGTGGACCCGTTAGTAGAGCATGCAATTGATGAAAAGTATATAAGATAACAGGACGACCCATAGTTATGACTGAAGCTTTTTTGTAGGCAAAAGCTGCTGCAGCCAGACCCTGATAACAGGGTGGCAAGCCTTCTTCTACAGCATCCAATTTGGTGTTATAATAAGCTATGGGCTGTTTGCCTGTAGCAGAATCTTGCATCAGCACAGCACATGCATAGCCTTGTCTTTCAGCTACATAGAAATGGAACATTTTACTGTAGTCTGGATTGGCCAAAGCAGGAGCTGTCTGCATGTCATGTTTTAAAAGTTGAAACGCACCTTCTGTCTCAGTAGTCCACTGAAGCTTAGCTGATTGGGTAGCTGGTCCCACAGCACGGATGAGTGCTCTTAATGGAGCTGTTTTTAAAGCATAGTCGCATATCCAAGGTTTGCTGTAGCCTGTCATGCCCAAGAAGGTCAGCATTTGACCCACTGTTTGAGGTTTTGGAGTTTTAAGTATGGCCTCTAGTTGAGAGGGAGCTATACATCTTTTATCTCCACTCAACTGTCTGCCTAAATACTCAACAGACTTCTGCCAGAATTGCAGCTTCTTTTTGCTGACTTTATGGCCATTTTCTGCTAAAGTTTTAAGGAGCGTGATGGAATCCTTTTCACATTGTTCTTTAGTTTCTGAACAAATCAAGATGTCATCCACATACATTAAGGAGGTCAACTGTATATCTACGTGGCTAAGATCGTTGGCAAGCACACGATTAAATATGGATGGAGAGAGCACAAAACCCTGGGGTAGCCATGTATAAGTGTATTGCTCCCCTTCGTAGGTAAAAGCAAACAAATATTGTGATTGAGGATGGACAGGTACACTGAAAAATGCAGAGCACAAGTCTATGACTGTATACCATTTGGTATTTGGTGGTATATTTGACAACAAAGTATGCGGGTCAGGAACAATAGGTATTTCTTCTGTAATTATAGCATTGACTGCTCTAAGGTCATGTACCAGCCTATAGTCATTACTTCCCTGTTTTCGTATTGGGAAAATAGGCGTGTTACAGGGACTCTTTACCTTAACCAAGACTCCTGCTTCTACCAGAGCTTGTGGGTCTAATTCCTTCTACCGTGTCTCGTTTCAGGGGATATTGCTTTTGATATGGTAGCCTGGGTCCTTCTTTGGTTTGAAATAGTAGGGGTTCAGCTGATTTAACTAAACCTACATCAGTGTTATGTTTTGACCATACTTGTGACGGGACCTGTTCTAACAAAGCTTCGTGTTCTTCTGAGATGATCATCTGTTTCCTAACTTCCTTTGCCAGCACTACTTTTTCAGTAATGGCTTCATCTGCGTCTCTACATGCTATTTTGAGGAAAAGTCCATTAGAGGAGACACTGAGATATTTACAATCAGTTGGAATCCAGTCTTTTATTTGTTGGCTCTGAAGCATCATGGGTCCTAGATCATGTGATTCATGTCCTTCTGCAATAAGCAAGGTGATGTGTGGCACAGATCCAGGCACCTGAAACCAGTCACTCATTTCTTCTGTGAGTCTCACTTTAGCAGCAGTTCCTTGTGGCCTTACAATGATGTCCTCATACTGCAGAACAGTGGTAGCGTTATTAATTACCTCAGTCCAGCACTCATCATAGTCTCCATGGCTCTGATGCGCATCATACAACATGGTGCAGTGCAATGGCAGTATCGGTTCTCGGGCTGCGTGATATTGATGCATTATCAGTGGCTTCCCGGTCTCCCAAGACAAAATCAAATGAGAAGTAGGTGTGGTCAGCCTGGCCCAATATATGGATGCATCATTTTGTAGTTGCTCTGTCTGCAGAGAGTCTGGAGCAGTTATTAGGGACATGATAGACACAGCATCGGAGGTATCATCATCTGAGACATCAAAGTACACTCCATCAAGCGAACACCTTACTTTGGTGTTGAGTTTGCACAACACATCTCTTCCTAACAAGTTTACAGGTGTATCTGTGTAGTATAGCAAGGGTGCACACACTACTTTATTTCCAATTTGCATTGGCACTGGTTAGGTTAGGGGAGTAATTTGTTCTTTCCCAGAGAAACCAATTGTTTGAATCTTTGATGAGGATAGGGGCAGGCCAGCCCCTCCTTTACTCTTGTGTCCACCATAAAGACGTGCTGATGGTCATGTATGGTAACTTTTATTTTAGGGTCATTTTGTGGGTGTTGAGCTAATACTGGAGTCATTACCTCCCCTTGTGGTTCCTCTGGGCCCCCCTATGGCCAGTTTGCTGCTGGTCCCATCCACATATTGGAGTTGTTTGGGATGTTGCTTGGACAGTTTCTCTGCATGTGTCCTGCTCCTCCACATCCCCAACATTGCAGCTGTGACTGACCTGTCGAAGCTGTTGAGTTGACTTGAGATTGTTGGGGTGCCAGCTGAGCTGACGTGGGTCCCCTCGACTGTGGTCTTCTCCACCCTCCTCATTGCAGGGGACCTCCCCTAAAGTTCGGTCTTCCTCTCCCCTGTGGAGGATAACTGCCGGGACCTCCTTGGTTGAGGTGCACGTGGATTGGTGGAACCTGCTGGGGCTGAACAGATTGCTGCACAGGAGAATACGAGGGAGGGTTAGTCATTGATACCTTATGGGCCTGTTGGGTCTGTTGAGTCTGGGGTTGAGTCATGGCTGCAGCATATACTGGAGCTTGTGTTACCACTCCTTCAATCTGTCCATTCATGGCTCCCTCTGACTTAGGGTCCGTTGCTGCAAAAGTCACTGGGGCCTGGTGTTTAGGCTTTTCTCTGTCTTTTTTCTGTTTTGTTAGTTCACTTATTTGCAGCTGGGTCAACTTACCAGCCAGCATCTTGTTCTGTTCTTCAGCACCCTGTTATGGTTATAGTCCTGCTTCTGCCCTTTTTCTCTCTTTTTCCTTTTTTTCCCATTAATGTCCTTTGTGTTTGTTTTTGGCTTGTGTGTCTTTGTCTCCCTCTGTCTGCCAGCCTTTCCTCTTGTCTCTTTCTCTTGGTCACTCGCCCTCTAGCTGCACCAGCTGATTGTCCTCAATTGGCTTCAGCTGCAGCTAATCAGTTCACCTCATTCACCTGGTCCACTCCTCAGCTATTTATACCCTCTGCTTCCCTCTGTCTTTGCCGGTTCATTGTTTGCCATCTCCACACGCTGCCACAGCCTCTGTTCCCCACCTGGACTAATGTTTTTGGACCCTTGCTGCTTTTTCCCTTTCATGGATTTTTCCCCCTTGGACTCAGACCTTGGATTACCTCAGTTTGTGTTTGCTCCTTTGTTTGAGTTCGTCTGTTGTGTGAGTACGTCCCCTCTGCTTTGTTATATTGAGTCTTGTAGAGCCATAGCACTAGTTAATTTGATTTTTGCCTTGCTGCCTCAGTTCTAGTCGCTGAAGCTGTGTTTTTGGAGTTCCATAGCGTTAGTTAATTAGGTTTTTTGCCCATCTGTCTGAGTTCTAGTCTCTGCAGTTGTGTTTTTGGAATTTTCATTAAATAAAACCCTTTTTCATTAGCACCTATTGCCTGTTTGCCTGCGCTTGGGTTCTCCACCCCCCAAATCCTAACACAGCCTTCCTTTCAGCTCTGTAGGCATCAACATAATGAACAATATGTTCTGAGAACACAGGCCAGTCCATTTTCATTAACCCAACCACTCCGTTCAGTTTCACCTGAACCTCTTTTGACATGGCATTTTTTACATACAGCATAAACAAAGCCTTCAATGACTCACTTGCATTCCATTCGCTACCTGTCTCCGCTTTCCATTTCCTCTGGAACTCATGCAGTAACTGTAGAGGGCTTTCTTCTCCCTTGAGGCTCTCTCTCTCCAGTCTGGAGGGATCCATCCGCGAGGGATATGCCTTTCTCAGGGCTTCCCACACATTTGGTCAGATAATGTCAAAGGGCAAATCATCAAAGTTATGACCAACCATCAATGCACCCACCTTTGCATCTCTGCATATCTCTGTGGTCAGGTGCCGTCCCACGACCTTCATGAGTAAAGCTTTGATGTCACCACCTGCCAGCTTCACTCCTCCCGTGTTCTCCTCAAAAGCAGCTATCCATCGATCTGCTCCTTCTGTTAATGCGGGAAGATGGTTAATCAGCCCTGTAAGATCCATAAAACCCCATGGCACATATCTTTCCTGGTTTTGAGGCCCCTTAACTATCAGTGGGCATAATGCATGTGGTTTTCTTCTTCCTCCCACTAAGGTTAAAAGGGACATCTCTGTTTTGCAGAACCATAGTTCTGGTTTTTGGAGACCCCTTCTTTATTTTCACATCCACATCAAGACATTGCATCATTTGTTTCTCCTCACCTTCACTGCCTTCTTCTGTATCACCTTCACTTGATTCATGGGGCGTATCCTGAGGACTCTGGTGCTGTGGTGAGCCATCTGTCTGCATTTCTGTCAACTGCCTCTCAGTCAGCCATCTGTGGTACTCCTCGTCACAGGTGGACTCTCCCCCTCTTGTCCTGCTTCTGCTCCGCTGGTTCAGTGTCAGGTCACTCTGCATCTGCTGTATGTGGGCTTCAGACTCAGACAACAATTGTTCAAGCTTGTCAATATTTTATTTTAACTTTTCCTGGTTTTCTTCTTGCATTGGTGTAATTCCCTGTCTATTGCTGTTATTTTCTGTGTATGTACTTTCATCCTTTTATCATATTCCTCTAAAATTTCCCTGTCTCTTTCTCTGTTGTGTCTAATGTGGGACTGAACTCCTGCATTAAATGGAGTTGAGTATTTTGGAAGACCCACATATTCAGAATCAGCTGGTTCAGGGTCAATGTTAATGCCAGGTGGCATTGATTGTCGCTCAATATATCCAGAATCAGCTATTTCAGGGTCAATGTCGATGCCAAATGGCACTGGGCATCGTTTTTGTCGCATATGTTGTAATGCTGTTTTCAGATCCTGCCATTCTTGTTCTGTTTCCTCCTGCTCTTCCTGTTCCGTTATTCTAATGTGCTTTTTATCTGGTCTGCTTGTGCAGTCATCTTTCAGATTTGTTTTATAACTTTTAGGTATGTTTCTCTTGTTTAGTGTCTTTTTCAAACATTTCTACTTTTAGTGTTCCTGTTATTCGTCCATCCACCCCTTCTTTTGCTGGCCCTAGAGGAAATTGTCCTTTGATTTCAGGGTCACAGTGAGGTGGAGCTGTGGCTTCTTGTAAAGCCCTTTGTCTGTGAGTTCCTTCGTATTTAAAATGTTGAAGGATTTCTCTTTGTTCAGAATTTTTCAGTCTCTTTTTCTGATGCCTTTTGTCATTCAGTTTGTCTGTTTTTCTTAAAATGTGCCTCAATTGGCCATTTATCATGTCCACCAGTAATACGGTTCCATCTACGCATGAATTTCTTAATCTTTTTCTTTTGAGAAGGATGTTGAGACATGATTAGGTCAGCAGGTGTTAGTACGTCAGACTGTTTGCTCTGTTTAATCCCAATTTATTCCCCTTTACTGTCAGCAATATGCAGCTCTCAATTATTTTCTTTTAATTTACTTATTATACTTAAGTTATTCCAGCTCCGGCCAAATCAGACCACAATATTTTTTCACATTGGGTATTAAATACACCTTAACATTACATTTATTTTGCACTTTTATCTTCTTAAAGATTACATTTTCCTCTTTTGCACACTACTTTGTTCATAACCTTTCACTACACAATTATTTTATTCCTAGGATTGCTAGTTGAGAGTACATAGTCCATACATCACTGTTAGTACATACACAGAAACAGTATAATACACAACACCCACCACCTTTTCAATGGACCAAATGTGTGTCTGTCCCACCACACCTGCAACATCTGGAGCTGAGGTTGGATTAGAACAGGGGAGGGACTATCACTGCAATCAAGGTTCCAGGAGCTGTTAAAAGAACCAGTTGATGCCAGTGTTTGGTGGAAGCTCTTGGGGACGGGAGGTGTCCTTATTGATTCTGTGAATACTTAGGTGAATCTTGAAGCTAGTCAGGAGTTGAACTACAAAAGTAAAGCTATATCTGAAATCCCTGTTATCTGAAACCCTTTGTTAACTTTAGTTAGGGGTGCTGCTGCCTTTTGTATTTTCTGTTTGGAGCTTTTCTTTGTTTTTTGATGTACTTTTATTTTTTCCCCACAGACTGGTGGAGCCTACTTCTCAAAGAAGGTCACTTGTTTCTTTAATTTCAGCAGCACCCATTTGCTTCCAGACCCCTCACTTCTTGTGTTGAAACATACTCCATATACAAAAAATTAAAACAGACTAAAACTCTGGAAATTTAGTCCTTGTTTACTCTTGTAATTGTTGCAACTGGGTTACCCAAGACAGCCGTGTTGTAACACCCTTTAAAGGTGGCGGGCACATATAAAATGTGTTCTAATTCCTACACTGTTCACCTGATTTGGATGTAAATACCCTCAAATTAAAGGTGAAAGTCTGCACTCAAAACTTATCTTGATTGTTTAATTTCAAATCCATTGTGGTGGTGTACAGAGCTGAAATGCTAAAAATTGTGTCAATGTCCAAATATATATGGACCTCACTGTATATCACCCCTGTGGAAATGTAATTGCCTCCATAGACCTACTCACTGGTTGGGCTGCCGTTGACAGTAACAACTGCAGTTAAATGTTTGTGATAGCTTGTGATCAGTCGTTTACATTTCCATGAAGGAATTTTGGCCCACTCTAATTTGACAGTATTCGATGGTTTTCGAAAATGAACTGTCCTTTTAATGTCTAGCCACAGAATCTCAGTTGGAATCAATTCCAGACTTCAAAACCATATTTTTGTTCTTTTTGAGCCTGTCAGAGGTGTACTAGCATTCATACTTTGGGTCATTGTCATGATGCCTAACCATGCATCATGACCATTTGTGCTGTAATCACCCCCCCCCCCCCACTGCTTCCTGCCAAATGTCCACCCACACCATCAAACGTCCAGCCCCACTCCTCCAGCCTGTCCCTTACATCAACCCAGGCGAGGAACAAGCTCAGGAGATTGAAGCTGAAGAAAGCTGTAGGTCCGGATAGCATCACGTCCTGCGTTAGACCAGCTGTGCAGGTTAGTTGAGCATATGTTCAATATGAGCCTGAAGCTGGGGAACGTACCACAGCTGTGGAAGACATGCCACATAGTACCACTGTCCAAAATATCACACTCAAAGGGCCTCAGCAGCTACAGGTCTGTGGCACTGATGTCTCATCTAATGAAGGTTCTGGAGAGGCTGGTCCTTGCCCATGTCTGCCCTCTAGTGAGCTTATCGATGGACCCGTTGCAGTTTGCATACCAGCCCGGCACTGGGGTGGAGGACACTGTCATCTTCCTCCTGTACAGAGCTCTGTCCCACCTGGAGAAGCCTGAAAGCACCGTGAGGGTCATGTTTTTGATTTCCCCAGTGCTTTCAACACAATTCAGCCGGTTCTCCTGAGGAGCTCACAGGGGTTGATCACCACCTCGGGCTGGATACTGGACTACTTCACAGACAGACCAGTTTGTGAGGGCATGGGACTGTGAGTCTGACATTGTGGTCTGTAGCACAGGGGCCCCGCAGGAAACGGTCTTGGCTCTGCTTCTTTTGACCCTGTACACTACAGACTTCATGTACAACTCAGCCAGCTGTCATCTGCAGAAGTTCTCTGATGACTCTGTGATTGTCTGTTTCATCTCAGATGGTGATGATTGGGAGTACAGAGAACTGTTGCATTACTTTGCAGACTGGTGTGTAGTATCTGACCTGAGATGTGAGGCCAGACGTGCCATTACACATATGTTTCTTATGACCTGAGACATGTGATGTTGGACATGTTGCTAGACATGTGCTGTATGTTAGAATGGACTGTATCTTCTTGCTGAAAGAACTCAATGTTTTATTAGATAGGAGTTCCTGTGTCGAGGAAATTATCCTATGGATTCTGCAACAGGGTTTATCAATGAGGCTCTTGTTTTTTGGTTTTCTAATACGAATCACATGTTGTGACATGGTCCCACTTGTTTAAAACATATAAAAGTGATCTCAGTTTGCTATAATAAACTTATTATTAAGCAAGTCAGTGTCAACGGATTTTTCTTCCCCGCCTGCACTTCGCGAACATCAGAGAATCTACAACAGGTGTCAGCGGAACTGCCTCCAGATCAGCTTAGGGAAGACCAAAGAGCCGGTAGTAGACTTCTGCAGGTGCAGTTAGTCCCTATATTATCGGAGTACCGGCAACTGGGGATTTGAAGCCATTTTGTTTCTGTTCACTCAATATGGGACGTGCAGCGCGAGGTGCACATTCATGAAAACTAGTTATTTGTGGATCGTTTACTGATTTCAAGACATGTTTTGGACAAAATATTTTACTGGCTTGTTTTGTCTGGATGTCCAAGGTTGGATTATGGCCGTTTTTTGGGGAATATTTTTATCTGTGACTAGTTATGAGCCTTCAAAGGTGAGTTGTGCTGTTTACGTTATTTGCTGTTTGTTGGACAAATGTGTTTATATTACCCGCTGTGGTAATCACATCTGAAAGGGGTTTATACCGGCGGATTCATGAGAATCTAAGCTTTCCATGGGTGTATAATGTTTCTATCATCGAGTTTGCAGCTTCGGTCAATTTAGTAAAATACGTTTTCCCGTCCGCCTGTACGGTAAAAAAAGACCTAGAATTACTCTCTGCGTTGTAAACAACGTTAACAGGCATAACTGGCGTTCATGAATTGGAAACAAAATGGCTCCTATAGATCACATGACCGAAATTTTTGGACCAGTTATGTCGATACTCTGATAATATAGGGACTCTAGGTGCAGTCACACACCCCCAACCAGTGTTGTTTTCGTTAATGACGATGATGAAATTATTTCGTTGACGCCCCTTTTTTTTCATGATGAAAACGAAACGATGACGAAATAAACGCGGTTCTCTGATGACCAAAACATGACGAGACGTGTGCTAGTTTTTGTTCAAGAGACGAGACTGGACGAAAACATTAATGGATGGTTTCAATCAACTGGTGATATTCAGTGAGCGAGGCTGTTACAACGGCAATGCATAGCATAGGTGACTGTACCGATGCCTGTTCAAAACACACAGATGTCAATAAACTGTTCCGAAATGTTCTTGTTGTCAGCTTTAACGTTGTCATTTTTGCTCTGCTTGGACTCACGGCTGTTCCGTCTACCAGTAAAATTCTCGGTTTAATGAGGACTTCCACCTAACGGAGTGGAAATATCGCTTCACTGTGGCAGAGTGTGACGATCAGATTAACTGGTGACAGTCTGTGGCCTCAGTCCGACGGTCAGACAGAAACGGCAAGAGAAGTTCTAAGACCATTCTCAAAGCTTACTGCGATAAACCAGTCGGACCTGAGTTGTTCTACTTTTAAACAGATTTTAAGTAAAACAATAACATCATATAAACCATCTGACCACATTCTAACCAGAGATTTCACATTCCAGCCTTCAGAACATCGATATGCTTCATCTAACTGTTCCCCCGTTATTCGGGATTTATTTATTTTACTGGGGCATTGCAAGTTAATCAACATTGTATTCTATGGAATCAATGCATTGTAAATTAAATGCACTGACTTTACAGAACACAGAATTAAAGGTATTGTTTTTATTTCTAACGACGTAGAACAATAATAGAGACGAGGATATTTATTCTACAAAACCTTAACCTTAACATACTACTCTAAACTGACAAAAAATAAAGCCGCAAGTCCTGAAGAAGGAATATCTTTGTTGGCTTTTTTGTAGTAATGAACATTGAATCCACTGTCATTTTGTCAGTGAGGTTAATGTAATTTGTTAAAAGGCTAATACGTCTAGACTAAAACCTTTTGAGTTTTCGTCGACTACAACTGGACTAAAACTATCACTTATAGAAATGACTAAATTGTGACTAAATAGAATAAGGATTTCATCCAAAAGATTAAAACTAAGACTAAATCTAAATTGGCTGCCAAAAACAACACTGCCCCCAACATTGGTGAATATCCAAGGTATGGACATTGAAAAAGTGGACTCGTACAAGTACCTGGGTGTTCATCTGAACAATTAACTGGACTGGTCAGACCACACTACAGCACTTTACAGGAAGGGTCAAAGCAGACTATCTGCTAAGAAGACTGTGGTCTTTGTGGTGCAGGGGGCACTTCTGAAGATTTTTTATGACTCTTTGGTGGCCCTAGCTATCTTTCATGGAGTGGTCTGATGGGGGCAGCAGCATCTAGGCTGCTAACAAAAGAAAACTTCATCGACTTATCAAAAAGGCCAATTTATTTAGAATTAAATAAAAGATTTAATCAGAAGCAATGTAGTGTAATTAGAATCAAGGTGAAAGGATAGCAAAATTAGGTCTTACTATGTGTGTCCACAGAATCTGTCAATTTGCGTATAGCTGCAGAGTTCTGAACTGGAGCCAGTTCCCAGTAACCTTTCTTTGACAGGAAAAAAGAGTAGGGCTGCCCTTCTACAGTTGAACTACTGTAAAGCCAAAAGTATAAAGACTTTTCTGCACTTGTAAATAAATTTGAACGGAACTGCTGCAACAACCACCTGTTTTTTTGTCTAGAAAATGTATAGTAACTGATTTGTGAACCATTACCAAGAACAAATTTAAGAACATAAAAGAATAATGCTGACTTATGTAGACTTCAGCTCCCGCAGATATATTGTTTTAAAGTGATATGAATGTTAATTATTGTAAACACTTAGATAATCTAATGAGCAGCATAGTAATCATTTTTACTCTGGCATCACCACCTCTAGGAAATACTGAGAACATGAATCCCAATCAGAAGCTACACTCATCATGACAAAATTTAAAAGGATATTTTCTCTTGTGTGTGTTACTGCAGGTGTTTGTTTCCACTGTGCAATAGATGTGGTTCCAGTCAAGAATGAAGATGGCCTCGTCATCATGTTCATTCTCAACTTTGAACTTCTCACTGATGGCAGACCAGCTAACAGCTCTCCAGCCAGAGAGCACAACAGAGTGCTGCATATTCCCTGGTTGACCTTAGGTATGTTAAATCAGAGCTGGTCCAGACCTCAGCATGGTTCACCATTTGTCAGTCTAAGATAAGTAGATAACAACACTATTATTAAGTCATTTTCATAAGCTATGTATGAAGGCTGAATACCTAATAACCATAATGTATTGAGAGATGTGTCTATGTGGATATTGCCCAATAATCTGTGTGGATATTGTCCAATAATCTGTGTCAATCTTGCATTCTTTGAGCATTTTCACTAAACCTTGACTGAGTGCGCTATCCCTATATTGTCTTGATAATATAGGGATATTGTACATTTAACACTAAAATAAAATTGAGATACTGTACATCAACATATTTTCATGCAGTAATGTAGACATTTAGATTAGTACTCTGACTATACCCTAGCTTTAACCTGAGGTTGTAAATGAAGTGAAAAACGGAGCTGGATTAGCCTGTTGTTGCAGTTTTGTAACATTTTGTCCTGAGCCCCAACAAAGAAGCAGTAGTCCTACTCTGGGGTGCTCTGTCCCCATGTCAATTTATTTTAAGTTGATTGATGTGTGTACTGAGCACTGCGCCAACATAATTCAGGTTCATAAATGAAATGAGTGAATTCTATGACTAGGCTTAGGAATGTGGAACTTCACCAAGGCTTCTAGGTTTCACCTTATCCAAGAAAGAGTAGGCTGCTTTGGACAAAATCTGCCAAATAATAAATGTAACCATGAACACAATAGGCATGTGAATAAAAAGCCAAAATGAAGGGCCAACTCTTTTCAATGTACAGTATATTGTGTTCTAGTGTATATGCCTAAACAAATACTTAATATATGAAATTACTCTAAACATGTTGCCACACAGTAAGGCAATTTGCAGCTCTAGAGCACCTAGGGCCATAGGTACTTATTGTGATACTTATTGTCTACTTCATTGAAATAAGGCAAAGTAGATTGATGTTCAACCCTTTCTTTGATATTCAGGCCTGGGAGTAACTAACCATCAGTGTTTTCCTCTTGAATTTGATTCAGCTCGGCGTCAACGTCAGTGCCCTCTTCTCCGCTCCCTCAGCCCTACTATGAGTGTCCTGTCACAGGACACAGAACTTGGTGCTCATTCTACCACTCTCCCTCCACTCAAACAAGAGTCTGTGGCCCTTGACAAACTGCTGTCCCTTCCTGAAAGACAGCAGCTGGGGAAAGCAGGAAGTGGACTAATGCTGTGGAACAAAGAAGAAGAGGAAGAAATGAGAGGAAGAAGAGAAGGAAAGAGGGGTGACTTGGTTGTACCTAGGCAATGGAATGAGGAAGATGGAAGGATAGGAGATGGAGGTGATGTGAGTGGGGTACATTTTGATACAAGAGTAGGGAGAAGAAACAGACAGCTTCATACTGGTCTGACTCCAGCTTCAGCAACCCCAGCCTTCACCCCGCCACTCGCATCCTCACATGCTCCACCAAAGTAATTACTATTAATCATTTTATGCTCTATATATCAGACAACTGTTATTAGAGTTTAAACCTAGAAGAGGTGGAATTTAAATGACTTGGTGGCAGTTTGTTATTATTCTTGATTTTTTTGATATTGTGCGAAAATAGCCATGAGCTTGAATGAGCCAGGAACATGAAACTTAGACCAGTAACATGCTCTATGAAAAGCCTCTTGGACCATCAAAGCCTGTCGCAATGGATTTTTCGCTGTTGCTCATCACCAGCATTGCTATACAGAAGAAAAGGCCACTTAATTTTACAACATATCCTCTATTTAAGATCTTTGGCTATGAAGTTCCAATTACCTGAATCTGATTCCTGGTTGTGTGCTTATGAGACCAAAGACTCCACTTGCCATGTGTAAGCGGTGAATGTTTGCAAAAGAACTGTGGGGGGTCTGCTGCTGTTGGGATTGGGCATCAGGCTTGACATTACAGGAACATGGGTGATATGTCAGAGTGAAGTTAAACTGTGAGTTCCAGATCATCAAACTAATTTGTACATTTTTTCAATATTAGACAGAGATAATCCACAAATAACAAAATGCATTTTTCAGTGATGATTTATGTGTGAACGTATATCACCCCTGTGAAAAGTCATTGCCTCCTACACCAGATAACTGGTTGAGCCAACCTTGACAGTAATGTTTGCCATAGCTTGTGATCAGTCTTTTACATCACCATGGAGGAATTTTGTCCCACTCTTCTCTTCAGAATAGTTTTAATTCAGCCACATAAGATGATTTACGAGTATGAACTGCCCTTTTAAAGTCTTGCCACAGTATCTCAATTGGATTGAAATCCGGACTTTGACTCAGCCACTCGAAAACCTTAATTTTGTTCATTTTTAGTCATTCAGAGGTGAACTTGTTTGTGTGCTTTGGGTCATTGTCATGCAGCATAATCCATTTGTGCTTGACCTTAAAGTCATGAACTGATGAGCGGATATTCTCCAGGAGGATTGTCTGATAGAGAGCAGAATTCATGGTTTCCATCAGCTATGACAAGTTGTCCAGGTCCTGTGGAAGCAAAGGAGCCCCAAGCCATCACACTACCCCCACTATGTTCCACTGCTGGTATGATGTTCTTCTTGTTGAATGCAGCATTAGCTTTACACCAGATGTACGGACCCATGTCTTCCAAAAAAATTCCACCTTTGACTCATCAGTCCACAGAATGTTATCCAAAAAATCTAGGGGTTTATTCAGATATTTCTTTTGCAAATACCAGACAAGCCTTTATGCTGTTTTTGGTCACAAGGCATGTCTTCCTTGGAACTCTACAGTGGATGCCATTGTTTCCCCCTTATTGTGGAATCGCATACACTGACCTTTCCTGAGGCAAGTGAAGCCTGCAGTTCTTCTGATGTTCATCTGTGTTCTTTTGTGACTTTTTGAAAGAGATGTTGACGTGCTCTTGGAGAAAGTTTGGTGGCCTGGATATCCCTGGGATGGTTCACCACTGTTCCATGTTTTCTCAATTTGTGGATAATGGCTCTTACTGTGGTTCTCTGGAATCCCAGACCCTCAGCAACGGTTTTGTAGCCACCCACATTGATAAATGTCAGTGACTTTGTTCCGCATATGTTCTTTACTCTCTTTAGAATGTGGCATCATGCACTGCTTTTTGAGACTCTTTAGCTACTTCACATTGCCTGACAGGTTCTATTTAAGTGATGTTCAGATTCAACAAGCCTGAGAGTAATCATGTGTGGATGTGGTTGGTGAAATTTAATCCATCTGTCCAGTGAATTTGACATTTGGACAATTAGTCCAATTTTCCATTAATGGCAACAATTAGTTACCAGGTTGACTGGTAACTAAGGGGGGAATTACTTTTTCATTTAAGGAAAGGTGGGGCTGGATTACGTTTTTCCTTCAATAAATGCAATCATACTTTTAAAAGTGCATTTTGTATTTTCTTGGATTATCTTGTTCTGGATGATCTGAAACATTTATACGTGACAAATACGCAAAAATTTAAGAAGGGTCAAATACTTTTTCACAGCATGTAAGTCAGACACACTATTTGGGTAGCACCTCCTTCTAGTGACAAATAAAGACATCTGACACCAGCTCCCAGATATACTTCTGTATAGGAGAGAAGAAAGAGGAAGAAGCCAAGGTAAATATGACTCTCTTTTTCACATCAACCCTCCTTGTACCAGGTTAGATGGCAGCTGCGGGAGTTTAAAACATTCCTCATCAGTGGATGATATCAAGTGCGAGCAGAGTTACTGGGAAAAGAGGTTGCAGCCAAGGCACAGCTGTACTGGTAAGAATAACATTGGATTTAATCCAATTCAGTCAACCTCCTATATGTACGGCTTGGTGGTCATAACATATCTGAAACTGCCCTAAAGAAATGGGAAGAAGCAAAACTCAGTAGCTGCTAAATTTAGGACCCAAAATTATTCCTAAGAATAAATACTGCTGACTTTTTTTTTTACTTAAAAAGAGGAGAAATTACTAAAAGTCTATAAGAAAATGGCTATGAAAATGGATGATTTAAAATATTCACACTTAAAATTCCCTTAAATACAGGCCATATTTAGTTTTGATAGGGACCTATGTTGAAGAAATTTCACTCTTAGGCTACATTCAGACTGCAGGGCTTAATGCTCAATTCCGATTTTTTTGTGAAATCCGATTTTGTTTGCAAGTTCGTTCACACTTCCAATTAAATGCGACTTGTATGGGATCTCCTGTGTGAACCTCACACGACCCAAAAGTGTCCCACATGCGCAGAAGAGGACACAACAAGGACAATCAGAGTGCGTGTTCAGTGTTTACGGAAGTAAACATGGACGCTAACAGTAGAGCATGTCTGGCCATTTAAAAGTTGTTGTCCTGCCGGAGCCAGCATATTTATAACTTAATAGTTTTAAGGAGAAGGTCAAGAAGAAAGAGAGCCAGGATTTTGGCCCTGGCGTTTTGTGGGGCAGTGGCAGCAACGTCTGTCCAAAGAACTGTGTGGGTGCGGAGTCGCAGCCATGAGTGGTGGGATAGTGATGTGAGAGGCTCAGATGCGGACTTCATTCAGAATTTTTGAATGACAAGGGCGACCTTTAAGTACATATGTGAGCGCCTCTTTTTAACACTCTCACAGCAAGACACACGTCTTCGGCGGTTTGTATTTTCAGAATCACTAACATTACCATTAAACCAAAACTTGAACGCAGAATAGTGACGTTTGTCGTGTACCAATGACGTATACATCAGATAAATGTGACCTGGCCGTTCAGACTGAAGTCACATGGCAAAAGATCCGATACGCATCGGAATTAGGACCACATATCCAAGTGGCCTGGGTCGCATTTGAAAAAATCGGATCTGTGTCGTTCAGACTGTCATGAAAAGATCAGATACAGGTCGCGTAGGGGCAAAAAAATCTGATTTGGGTCACTTGCACCTGCAGTGTGAACATAGCCTTAGTCCTTTGAAGTTTGTTGTAATGGGGTGGTTATTGGTATTCCAGCATACGGTGGGCTTACCAACACAGAGCATGACTCTGTGAAGGTAAACTGACTCAGAACATTTAGTACACATTTTATAGGAATGGTTAGAGTAGGGAGAGGGGACATATGTAAATACAAGGGTGAATTTGTGTATGGTTGCCAATAAGTAACAGAGGGTAATACAACAAAGAACAAAAGGTAATTGAATCAAGAGGTCTGAAGACAACAAGTGGTGCGACAACAAAAGTTAAGAGAGAGTTCTGACAGGCAGCAGCAAATAACAAAAGATAAAAGAATTGCTAATAACCATGGGAAATGAATGCAGGGATGACACGCGACACTTGACTATCTGTAGCAACAGGTGTGCTATTTTCTTCATCCTCTATCTTAGCACTTGAGACATTTTAACTGAAATAAGATAATGAATATGCAATTAAAGTGCAGATTCGTCGCATGTACGATGAAAGGGCCATGCATGAGACAGCTGCTTCAACATAAAATGCCCAAGTTGCAAGAATACAAAAGTAATTAGACATTTGGCTTGGAGTGTGCTGAAGCACCACTGCTAAGCTCCCTTTAATATTGCTAAAGCCACAAGGAACCACAGATCAGTAGCAGCAGCAGCATCCCACAGTGGACATGATGGAAGCTAAGCCAGTTGGTGGGAGATCAACCACAGATCAGAAACTTCTAGCTCTGGGACCAGGGTACGGTCTATATGTATGATATACTGTATATCGTAAATACATAGACAGTGAGAAAAGGGTTCAGTGCATTGAGAGAGATCCCCAGCAGGCCTATAGCATTGTAACTAGGGCATAACTAAGGGACGTCAAAGAAAAAAATCAGTGGTGCCCCCTATGTGCAGACTCCAACTGATTCCTCAGGGTCACTCTAGTCATCCCTAACTATTTTGATCCACTTTGGTCCTATCAACAGTTTCCACAATGATTTATGCATTTGGTTATGGTTATGTTATACTGACATCATCTGGAGTTTCAAAATGGTTCTCCAAATGCAGCTAAAGCTATATAGATTTAATCTATATATGGGCAGATTTCTCATTTTTGGAGCCCACTTTGGAGGTATATACTGTGGTTTGAGACTTGTCATTAGGATGTCACCAGCATAAAATAACCATAACCAAATGCACAGATCTGTTGAAAATAATTTATTTTTTATAGTGGGAAACTTGCATGTGTTAACATATATTTGATAGTAATCTGATGTACTGATTTGAGCACCACTTGAGTAGTCAATTAATTCTCATGAATGTTGTGGAAACTGTTTGATAGGATCCAAATGGATTCTCCTGCTTTTTGTTCAATGGGGAATAAATTCGGCTTTCAAGACCAGTAAACAAACTGGACTATGTGCAGAAATTTGAAATGTTCAGCCTTTCTTTTTTTAATTCATTCCTTGGCAGATTTCCTACAGTGCCTAGGACCAATATACTGTTGATTTAAATCTTATTCAAGTCTCCTTGAAATATGACTAGTTCATAAGGTAGTCTGTTAGTTCAAAAATATACATATAGCAGCTTGAATTATTGATTTTGGTAGACAGTTGTGTTAATTCCATTCTCTTACTGTGAGAATTTAGGATTGACTACAGCAACTGACTGAGCTTGGAACCTACTTTCAGTGCACAATTCCATGACTGTCGAAAAAATAAATCCAACAATGAGCATGTTAATGATATACTCCTGACCTGACCTGCTATATCTGATCTTGGAGGCTGCAAGCTCTAGACTTACCCTACATCACCAGTGGTAATAATCAATAAGAAGGGTGGCTCATCCTGGCTGCTGACTGACAAGAATGTGTTATTTTTTTCATAATTTTGAGTTGGAGGACACTGTGCACTTCATTTTATTTGGATGTAGCCTTTTTTTTTTTTTTTTTTTTTACATTTTTCACTGGATCATACATTATGGCAATGCTGCTTAGAGGTTATCTGTGATAAATCCTTTGAAATTTATCATAAATAGAGAAGTTCTTTCTGCCTCTCTCCTTTAGCTCGAATGGTAACCATCAGAAAAGGAAGCATTCCCATTGGGATGGACACTGATTTGAGCTGTCAGTCAAACTGCCAGGTAACGCATGCAGACATATACACAACGGCCTGGCAACACACTAATTTACCTATGATGTTCCAACATATAAGCAAAGTAAAATTTTGCAGTAAAAAAAAAAAATTACTGAACTACTAACACTGTCAGACAAATGGACTTGCCTGACAGTTGAAACACGTCAGGTTATTTCTCATACACAAGGAGTGGCAAATTTATTTTAAATTGTTGTAGATTGTGGTTATGTTTATTATCACGTTTTCCTCATATTCTTATTCAATATGAGTATATATAGGACTATATATATACTCATATGTATGTGTATATATATATATATATATATATATATATATATACAGTGCCTTGCGAAAGTACCCGGCCCCCTTGAACTTTTCAACCTTTCGCCACATTTCAGGCTTCAAACATAGAGATATAAAATTTTAATTTTTTGTCAAGAATCAACAACAATTGGGACACAATCGTGAAGTGGAATGAAATTTATTGGATATTTTATACTTTTTTAACAAATAAAAAACTGAAAAGTGGGGTGTGCAATATTATTCGGCCCCTTTACTTTCAGTGCAGCAAACTCACTCCAGAAGTTCAGTGAGGATCTCTGAATGATCCAATGTTGTCCTAAATGACTGATGATAAATAGAATCCACCTGTGTGTAATCAAGTCTCCGTATAAATGCACCTGCTCTGTGATAGTCTCAGGGTTCTGTTTAAAGTGCAGAGAGCATCATGAAGACCAAGAAACACACCAGGCAGGTCCGAGATATTGTTGTGGAGAAGTTTAAAGCCGGACTTGGATACAAAAAGATTTCCCAAGCTTTAAACATCTCAAGGAGCACTGTGCAAGCAATCATATTGAAATGGAAGGAGTATCAGACCACTGCAAATCTACCAAGACCCGGCCGTCCCTCTAAACTTTCACCTCCAACAAGGAGAAGACTGATCAGAGATGCAGCCAAGAGGCCCATGATCACTCTGGATGAACTGCAGAGATCTACAGCTGAGGTGGGAGAGTCTGTCCATAGGACAACAATCAGTCGTACACTGCACAAATCTGGCCTTTATGGAAGAGTGGCAAGAAGAAAGCCATTTCTCAAAGATATCCATAAAAAGTCTCGTTTGAAGTTTGCCACAAGCCACCTGGGACACACACCAAACATGTGGAAGAAGGTGCTCTGGTCAGATGAAACCAAAATGGAACTTTTTGGCCACAATGCAAAACGATATGTTTGGCGTAAAAGCAACACAGCTCATCACCCTGAACACACCATCCCCACTGTCAAACATGGTGGTGGCAGCCTCATGGTTTGGACCTGCTTTTCTTCAGCAGGGACAGGGAAGATGGTTAAAATTGATGGGAAGATGAATGGAGCCAAATACAGGACCATTCTGGAAGAAAACCTGTTGGAGTCTGCAAAAGACCTGAGACTGGGACGGAGATTTATCTTCCAACAGGACAATGATCCAAAACATAAAGCCAAATCTACAATGGAATGGTTCACAAATAAACGTGTCCAGGTGTTAGAATGGCCAAGTCAAAGTCCAGACCTGAATCCAATGGAGAATCTGTGGGCAGAGCTGAAGACTGCTGTTCACAAACGCTCTCCATCCAACCTCACTGAGCTCGAGCTGTTTTGCAAGGAAGAATGGGCAAGAATTTCTGTCTCTCGATGTGCATAACTGATAGAGACATACCCTAAGCGACTTGCAGCTGTAATTGCAGTAAAAGGTGGCGCTACAAAGTATTAATGCAAGGGGGCCGAATAATATTGCACTCCCCACTTTTCAGTTTTTTATTTGTTAAAAAAGTATAAAATATCCAATAAATTTTGTTCCACTTCACGATTGTGTCCCACTTGTTGTTGATTCTTGACAAAAAATTAAAATGTTATATCTTTATGTTTGAAGCCTGAAATGTGGTGAAAGGTTGAAAAGTTCAAGGGGGCCGAATACTTTCACAAGGCACTGTATATATGACTTCCTGTATTTTATGGACCATTGGCATCACTATGTTTTGGTTTAATGGTAATGTTAGTGATTCTGAAAATACAAACTGAAGCTTTTTTGCCTAGCTGAAAAACCATCCAATTGCTTTAAATGCTGTGTGAAATTTAAATGTTATCGATCAAATAATATTAGCATTTTGTGATTTTTGTTTTGTTTGTTGTATTTGTTTGTGTGGTTTTGTGCATGCAGCAGATGACCCAGAGTCTACTGGACACAAAGGCAGAAGCCTTTGTTGCATTACCTCCCAGTGAAATTAGGCCTCCCTGCAAACTGATCAACAGAACGCATCATGTTACTGAAAAAGTCACCCAGGTTAGTCAAGCTGCCTTATTATACTAATGTTTCTGTTTCAAATTAAGTACACCAGCCATCCATTCATTCATTTTTGATTGATTGTCTTCATCTGGATTGTATTATCTACAGACTTAAGTGCAAATTCTACACATTTGTAGTGTACTATTTGCAAGGATATTAAATGGTATGATCATGCGAACAGTAGACATAAACACTACATGCCCTAAAATGTGTGCATGTGTAGTGGGTCAGACTCTGACCAGTGAGGAAACACATTTAGTAAACAGTGCAAGAAAAATGCATACCTTCCTGAAGTGTGAGAACAAGTGTTATAAATACCTACTATAAAATAAAACTATTGGGATATTTCCTCTCTGTGTATAGGAAATCTTTCCTACCATTTAAACTCATTATCACCAGTTATTTGTGAGAATATGGGGGAGTGCGGGGTTAGCCACACCAAGACGTCCTTAGAGCATATAGAGTTAAGGGCCTTGCTCAGGGACCTAGCAGTGGCAGCTTAATGATGCTGGAGTTTGAACCCCCCATTCTTCCAATCAGTACCTTGCTAACATCAGTTTGCTTTACCAGTACATGTACAAATATTTTCTGTTAATATGCAACATTAATTTGTCAGTATGCTGTATCCTGCCTCCTTGGTAGGTGCGGCTGTGAGAGACCTACCATCAATTTGCTTTACCAGGGGCCTGTTTCTGTTAATAAATGGTGGATTGGAACATAAATGTTTTGAGCTTGGTTCTACACACAGTGCAAGAGAGTACACAACTGTTGTGATGGTGCTGTGACCCATTCTTCTTCCTGGAATTCTTTTGCTTTGTTGCGGGAATGTTGCAAGTGTCAAGGCCAGTTGCTTTACAGTGCCGTGTGTTGGCTCTGTTCACAAAGAGACCTCTGTCAAGTGAAGGTCAGTCTCTTGATCATGTTGCCACTCTTCTGGAGTGCTTTCTGCACCAGGAATCGTCTCTGCATTCCACACCACTTAGATCCAGATATGGCACTGCTGGTTGTCAAGTGGTGGCTCGTACTGCTGCTCCAATTCCTGTCTCACCAGCTGTTCAATCTAGTACCCTGCCCAGCAGATAAACTAGGGGGCTCACACGAGGAAGGGATTAATTAAGGGCCACATATGATGATGTTGACCTTGAATCTGTTTATTCGCAATTTTGCGCTTCAGAGGGAAGTGAATGAAGGTAAGTGACATTGCAGAACACACAGAGGCTGTTTGTAACTGAAAACCTTTTCTATACTGACGTGGAGCCGCATGCCAGGTGGACAGTGGTGTGGTGGCCTGTTCTCTGAGTTGTTGTATGCTCCTGTGAAGGTTGCCTGGCCTGAATAGTCCAGGAAGGTGGTAGGCAGACAAACTCAGCAAACTTCTTTGAGTGCCAAAGAGGTGCAGATTTTATTGTACAGTGCTTTTCCATTTTTGTGAAAATTAAAGTTACAAAACAATACAAAAGAATTTACCTTAACTTCAAAAATAATCTTGTAGCTACTCCACAGGGGAGGAAAAAAAACTCACATTGTGGCAACACAACCTCACTTCTGTCTGGAGGCAGCCAAATCTTAACTCCTTATATAGGACTTTCAATTCACACCTCTTCACCTGGGTTCTACCATGATGCAGCATGGTAACCTAATGTTTAACCTAGCTGTATACAACTCAGTTAATAGCATAACCATATACACTACAAACCCCTAAGAATGTCTAAATGTCTTCCTCAAAGTGTATATGTAAAAGCATTACTGCTTGATGCTTTAAAAAAAAAAAAAGAAATATTAATCCAAAGGAAAAAAAAAAACTCCACTTGGTCTGGTCCAGTAATGTTACTCTGACATCAGCAATACTATAAATTCAGGAAGTGCTAACCGGAGGGTTGCCGGTTCGATCCTCAGCCCGTCGTGTCGCTGGTGTCCCTGAGCAAGACACCTGACCCCTACTTGCTCCTGGTGGGTCGTGGTTAGCCTCGCAGGGCAGCTTCCGCCACCAGTGTTTGAATGTGTGTGTGAATGGTGTGATTGTGTGTGTGTGAATGGGTGTATAAAAAAATTCAGGAAGTGCTGGGCCAACCTCTTCCCAAACACCAGTCCCGCATGGTGAACCAGAACAAAGGAACAAATAAAGGTAAGTATTAGTGATGGCGAGATGAAGCTTCAAGAAGCATTGAGGCTTTCCATCCAATTGGTTCACTCATGGGTCGAAGCTTTGTGGTGCTTCGTTTGCTCTACTGCGCCATCAAGTGGACAAATAAAAGCAAAACAGGCAGAGCGCCTATAATGGCACACTGGCTTTGCTATGCGAAGCTTTGAATTGTGTTTAAATGATAATGCCAATAAACAACTAATATACTTAATTTCGTGTCTGTTTTTTGAGTGTTTGTTTTTTAATTATAAAACGGGCTTGATAAATAAAATTTTATGTGCTTGTGCTACTTGTTGTTTTGTGACTGTGCTTGTGTTACTAGTGACAACCTGAAAAACAAAGTAGGGACAACATTTTATTCATTTTTATTAAAAACAATCAATTTTTCAACTGTGCTGGGACTCAGGCGGTTTCTTTTTTTGGACAATATTTCTCCAGTTTTTGAAAATATCCTTTCACAAGGAACAGATGAGGCCGGGGTACAAAGGATTTTTATAGCAAGTGTGTACAAATTCGGATAGGTCTGCTGTTGTCTATTCCAGTAAACGAGAGGGTTCTGCAGAATGTTTATATTTGGCTCGTGGAGGTACATCTGAACGGGCTGCACAGTGCCTTGCAGCAAGAAGATCCCCGGTTCAAATCTCGGACTGGGATCTTTCTGCATGGAGTTTGCATGTTCTCCCTGTGCATGCGTGGGTTTTCTCCGGGTACTCCGGCTTCCTCCCACAGTCCAAACATATGCTGAGGTTAATTAATTACTCTAAATTGCCCGTGTGAGTGTGATTGTTTGTCTGGATATGTAGCCCTGCGACAGACTGGCGACCTGTCCAGGGTGTCCCTTGCCTTTACCCGAGTCAGCTGAGATAGGCTCCAGCACCCCTCACGACCCTAGTAAAGATAAGCGGTGTATAGAGAATGGATGGATGGATGGATGGTACATCTGAACTTCTATCGTTGCGTCGGTAGTGACATTTTGGGTCCTTGTCTGCTGGACTGTGTTGTTGAATCGCTGCCAGAGTCTGCTACCTAAGAAAGAACAGACGGCTGTAACGTGTGACTGCATTCAATAACATAATTACAATATATCCCTTACATGGAGTGGCAGGCGGGGAAGCTTCTGATGTATGTGGCTGTGATGAGGAGGATGATGATCGTGATGAGGAGGAGGAGGAGGATGACGACGTTGATGATGACAACTTGGCATTGCATCGCATTACAGCAGCACACTCAGTTGTGAGCCTCCTCTCAGCCTCTGTTGCTTTATTTGGGTTAAAGAACCTTATCTTTTTAAATCTGGGCTCCAGGAGGTTGGCCAGTGCCACAATGCTCGTTGATTGCAGTTCCAGGAACTACAAGCTGAGACTGGAACTACAACAGGAAACGGAAGTGAAGACCCAAAGCTCGGCGACAACTAGTGGCCAGAGACTACAACAACAAAGCATGAACTTATACTAAATCTGACTCACGGTAGGTAACACCTAGGCAAGAAAGACTGTGCTATTAAGTGAAACGAAAAACTACAACCACGAGGTTCTAGGGAATACTACGAATTAGGAATACTCTGAACGATGCTCTTAACGAGAGCAAAAACTACGACCAAACAACTAACTCACGAACACTACTAGTGATGCTCAGGACGGGTTTACAACGGGGAAGGCCGGAGTGCTGGAACCAGGTGGTGGAAGGTAATCGGCGACGACAGATGAGTGGACAGGATGCCAAGGGTGATGAGGGGCTCGGTGAGAATTCCTTCCTTGCAGAAACGGAGACCAGAATCCAATATAGATGGCGGGGTGGAAGGCACAACCAGGAGCAGGTGGAACCAGTAACGTTGTCACGATCTGGCGCTTGAGAGTTTTGAGGCATCTGGTTATATTGAGGCAGGGTGTGCTTGATTAGGCGTTCACCACCTGCTCCTAGTTCCGGCTGAGGATTGCTGATGAGGCACACCTGTCGTCGCTGCTGCACTGCTGAACCACCCTGGAAGAAAAAGAGAGATAGAGAGAGGGAGGGAGCGTTCCTGGAGCGGTGAAAAAAATTCATCACCGCTCGTAACCGTTCACTACCGTTTAACAGAAGTTGGCCCCCGTTAAAGCAACGCCATATACGCTCGGCCACCGCTGATGTTTCTGGAGGGGCCCTCCTACCGCTCCGAAAGTTTTGAGCTGCACAAAATATTGCGAGCGGTGAGGAGGGGGCAATTTTCCGCCCCGGCAAAGTTCACCCCCGCTCCACCAATGCCCAGTCAAAGTTTGGCACCGCTAGACGCAAGTTCGTGGACACTTGGGTCCGCTAGGCCAACGCAGAAATCTTGAACGCTGGACCACTGCTGCTTCGCCAGCGCTGCCCGGGCGGCAATTAAACGTTGCACAAACTTCGGTGGAGCGGTTGTAAGCGTTTTACGAGCGGACACGGGCTTGCTGGAACAGTGTCGGGCGTTGAAGCAGCGATCCATGGCGGCGATGAACTTTGGTTTGGCGTTGGTATAGAGGTGTCGGAGCGTGACCAGAATTTGGCTATAAATATGGGGAGAAATGGACCAGGAGCTCATTTGGAATCGAGCTGCCATTGAGTTCAGACCTCATCTATATCGAATTTGCTCAAAGTTACAGTAAAACTGTATCACCATGGATGCTGAGAGACTTGCTATGATTGGTGCACTAGTCCAGCAGCACATGGCATGATGAACTTCAACTATCGACTTCTATCAAAAATCTATCAGAACTTGTATCAAAATGATCCGTTCAGCTCCGTAGTCACAAGTGGTATGCCGCTAAACCAACTTTATACCCCCGCTGAGCCAACACCCGCATGCGCAGAACGCTGCTATACCAACACTCGCGTCACCGCTAAACCAACGCTTGTTGCTGCTCGCTACCGCTAAACCAACGCTAAAGCAACGTCGGCTTCAGCGGTGCACCGCTATTCCAACGCCCATGTTTTCGATTTTTTTCTCATTTTGTGCGCGGTGATGAGCGTTGTCGAAATTCGGCCCCCCTCCCTACCGTTCAAGGAACACTCCAGCAAAGTTCTGGCGGTGTGACCGGGCCTTTAGATAGTCCTTGCCAGCAAGGATGAAGAATATTTAAAGAAAGTAGTTGAAAGGATGTATTCCTTCTTCCTGTATGTCTGACAACTCCATCCTCAGAGAGAATACCTCACCACCTTAGTGCCAGCTCGAGCTCCTGAATTGTCTTGACACCAGCCTGCTATATTTCTGCCATAACCAGTTCCTGAGCCTGACAGCTGTCTGGTTACCAGCCTCCAGCCAGTTGACCAGTCACCTGGCACAGAACCAGCCAGATGCTGCACCACAGGTACCTTCTTTATCTTCCTGAAGAAAGCACAGCTCATACCCAATTGTAAGTCCACCCTGCCCAGTCCCTTGTCCTCACTGCTGCCCGGTTCCCCATCCTCATCACTGCCCAGCTCCTCTTCCTCACAGGTCCAGGTGGTCCCATGGAAGATTTGCTGCTGCCCATTACCAGGGAATTCCCACTTCTGCCCATTGGTATGGTGCTGCTGATTCCACTGCTGTGCACGCTTGCTGATGGCTCATCTGTTCTTGAGTCAGCCAATGCCTGCCCAGTTCCTTAGTCTGACTTGGCTAATGCCTCTCCTGTTCCTGAGCCTGTTTCTGAGTCTGGCTCAGCCAATGCCTCTTTCATTCCTGAGAGTGTTCCCGAGTCTGTTCCTGTGTTTGAAAGGGCTGGTGTCTCTTATTTTTTCCAAGTCTTTTCTTTGGTCACCAATATTCAGCCCAGGCCCCTGTCCCAGTTGATCAATATTAAGCACAGAACTCAGCCAGTCAGTTAGCTGACCTCTAAAGCAGTTTCTAAGTAAGCTTAGATCTACACAACCAGTCAAAAGTTTGAACACACTTTCTCATTTAATGTTTTTTTTCTGTATTTTCATGACTATTCACATTGTAGATTGCTGATCTATGGGAGAGTACACTGCAGCGCAGGATCACCTTGTGAAACACCATGCAGCTAGATTTCCATTGTGTCTGGTTCTTTGATGCCCTGCCAAGCTTAGCAAACCTCCATGTCAAGGGAAAGAGCAAGACACCTTCCTTCTTTGCTCTGGCAAATAGAACATCTCCTCAGTTGCTGCCCCAAAGTTCTGGCAGATGTCACTATCTTTGGCAAAATGATCAGATGCTTAAGGCAGGTGCTGAGAGCATAACCATCAGTGCCAGCAAACAACATCATGCCCCAAAGAAGACAATTATCTTTGTTAAAGCTGGAGAGACACTCCAGGCATGCCCAAACACCACAACAGGCCTCCTCTGACACTTCAAAGCACCAGGTCTTGCTGGAACTGACAGTGCCCCGGGAAGAGCACACTGAGGAAGTCAATAAGAGAAAATGTGCCAAGTACCAGAAACTGGGGGAGAAGTGCAGGAACAAAGGCTGGATGATATTATATGAGCTCATAGAAGTTGGGTGCACAGGCTTTGCAGGATGCTCACTCTTCAAAATCCTCAGTCAACTGGGACCGGCTAAGAAGAGGGCCATTTAATTAGCAAGTGATGCCTCAGAGAAAACTCAAGAGGCTTTGGCTCAAGAGGGCTGATCCGTGGGTTGCTACTGGGACACAGGTCAGGGCCTGATAAACCCCAGCTGGGTCCTCTGGGTGAGGGTATCTGATATTGTTAGACCACATAACTGATGATACAGCCCAGTCCATGCATTGCAATGTACAAGTTCAGGGGGATGAAGAAGAATACTAGCTCAGTGGTTCTCAATGTTTTTGTCACACAACACACAGTTTTAGAAAACAAGTATTTTCAAGACATCTTTCCATATGAATTTGCATATACATGCACATGCATTTACAGATGAACTATTACCTGACACAATGTCGAAGAAAGAGAACATGAAAGAGGAACAAGAACACAACAGAGGAAGGAAGGCCATAAACAAAATTGCTATCAGATAAAAGAAGCACAAATTCCACAGATTTTACTGCACTAAGCAAAAAAATAGCAGTGGAATGCTGATTGATGTACAATTGTTACTGCATTAAATATTGGCCTGTAGCAGACACTTAAAGTCTAACTGTGTTGTGTGCATGTCAAGGTACATGGGATAACGAACACTGATGTATTATGTAGCCCCTTTGTGATGAAACAATCCATTATTGGTGTGATTATGTGTAGTATGATATTGGTTGGTGTGTTTATAAATCAGATGAGTATGTTTAAAATATAAGGATAATATGTTAGATATTATCTAATCACATGGCGCTAATAATATTAATATGTAGATTAATTCCTTTTTTATGACAAAGGCCAGATGCTTCTTTTCTGCAAATTATTCAAAATCTCACAAGTCCTTCCAGTGTGTCTTTCAGTTTTTAGCTCAATATACTACAAAGGTGGTTCATTTCACCATCACTGTACAACCTTGGTTTTAGAGTTGTTCTAAATGGGCTGTTTTGCTCTAAGGGTCAATTTGCTGCCGCTGTTTTTTTGTTTGTTTATTTTTTAACTTTAATTTTCAATCAGCTGTACTTAATTTTTGCTGATTTGTGGAAAACATGATTATCTCATGCAGCTGTAGTTATTCAAACTGATCCCACTTTCTGTTTCATCTAGGTGCTGTCCCTGGGTCCTGATGTGTTACCAGAGTATAAACTGCAAACTCCAAGGATCCAGAAGTGGACAATCCTTCACTATAGTCCATTCAAAGCTGTGTGGGACTGGGTCATTCTGCTCTTGGTGATTTACACAGCAATATTCACACCGTATTCTGCAACATTTTTACTAAGGTGGGAATTTACCTTAGATCTTAAGCTCACCTGATCTGCATGAATTAATTAGTAAGATGAAAGGTTTATTTTGTTGTCTTCTGTTGTCTTCATGTGCCTTGTGGTGGAGAGGCCTTGCTGAGGCACTTTTTCAACTTCTCAGCAGAGACTGAGTTTTTGGGTGACATGAATAGTAATTAAGGAGCTAACAATACAAGGCAATCAAACTTACAAAAGGTATTTTATTTGGGTAGACAAGCTTTATATGTAATGTATTATCTAACATTCCCATGTATGGCTATAAAATGCCTTGAGCTCTTTGATACCTTTATAGGATTTTGATGCTGATCTAAATATTTTTGCACTGCCGTTGTGGTTTTTTTTGCCTTGAAAATGGTTCATTCTCTCCTTGCCCAAAGCATATATTAATATTTATTATTTTGTTAATACATTTTCTTTAGTGACCAAGAAGAAGCAGCCATACAAACCTGTGGTTACTCCTGTTCTCCCCTCAACGTGGTGGATCTTATTGTGGACATCATGTTCATTGTGGACATCATCATCAATTTTAGGACCACATATCTTAACTCAAATGATGAGGTGACCTGATCTGATTCTTTGATCAACTAAATGATATGAGATATGCTAACCTATTCTCTCTGTTTCTACATGATTGCCAGAGTGACTGGCATCCCTCCATATATACATAAATGCACACAACTGCACAAGCACACACACATACCCATGCATACACAGACACGCCCACACACACACACACTACCAACACTGACTGTAGGGAGACATGGCATGGCACTGACGATTGTGGAAAATGCACATGGGGCGGCATAGCTCAGTGGGTTGAGTGGCCGTCTCGCAACTGGAGAGTTGCGGTTCGATCCCCCGGCCTGTCGTGCTGATGTCGAGGTGTCCCTGAGCAAGACACCTAACCCCTAAGTGCTCCAGGGGTGCTGTACCGCGGCTGACCCTGCGCTCTGACTCCCCCAGATGGGGGGATATGCGAAAATCTGAATTTCCCCTCGTAGGATTAATAAGGGATATAAATAAAAAAATAACTGACCAATTCACTGTAAATGATTGTCAGAGTAACTAATTGACCAATTCACTGACCTGCTGGCACTCTGTTGTAACGGAAATAGACTCAAACTTAGAAATGTGAATATATGTAGCAAAAATGTGTACCTAATGAGGTTGCACCACATAATTGTAGAAACTACGTTTCATGATTAAAATTGCATTCGTTTATCAAGGGCATCACTTAGGTAGGCCACCGAAGAGACCTTTATCGAGAATGGTTCAGGTTCAATAATCATTAATTAATCAAATGTACTTCCAAATCTGTGTCTCATAATCAAAGGCCGTAAACTCTGCTTTCATTGACCTCCCCAAACAAAGAAATACATGGTAGACTCGACAATAATTGTACACAAGCATTTATTTAATCAATCAAACTTTATTTATCGAGCACTTTTCATACAGTTAAAAATGCAACGCAAAGTGCTTTTACATTTACATTATAAACAAGAAACCCATCTTTCCCTCCATATATACATAAATGCACACAACTGCACAAGCACACACACATACCCATGCATATACAGACACACACGCCCACACACACACACTACCAACACTGACTGTCGGGAGACATGGCATGGCACTGATGATTGTGGAAAATGCACACAAGCATTTATTAACTAATACTACGAACAAATAATAAGCAACAATGAATTAACAACAGACAAATAAATATGTATATATATATATATATATATATATATATATATATATATATATATATACACACACTCAACAAAAATATAAATGCAACACTTTTGTTTTTGCTCCCATTTTTTATGAGATGAACTCAAAGATCTAAAACTTTTTCCACATACACAATATCACCATTTCTCTCAAATAATTGTTCACAAATCTGTCTAAATCTGTGATAGTGAGCACTTCTCCTTTGCTGAGATAATCCATCCCACCTCACAGGTGTGCCATATCAAGATGCTGATTAGACACCATGACTAGTGCACAGGTGTGCCTTAGACTGCCACTCTGAAAGGTACAGAAGTGAGGCTACAGAGCCAGTGTGCTACCAAGGCAATGGAATCGACAGAACAAACCACCTCTTCCCAGTGTTTTTCTCGCTAATGTAAAATCCCTCACGAACATAAAATCAATCCAGAACAAGATGGATGAACTGAGACTGCAAGTTGTCACGAACAGCGTGACAACTTGCGTGAACAGTGTGTGTGTGTATATATATATGTATATATAAATATAGATATAGGTGGTATACATATCAAAGGAGCATCCAGATCAGATCAATCAAATCAATCAATCAAATTTTATTTATAAAGCGCCTTCCAACCGCCAAAAGGAGCACAAAGCGCTTAACAGAGTAAAATAAAATAGATAAGTAAAAACATTTTAAGGAACACTGCTCAAAGGAGCTAAGCGTCAAACGCTACACGAAACAGGTGTGGCTAGACGAGCGTAGTGTCCTGGCAGATTGGTAAATTGCCAACAGCTCTGAGATATGGGGGGGCACGCCCATTTAAAATGAACAACAGGACCTTGTACTGGACTCGAAAGCGCACCGGAAGCCAGTGGAGTGCTTGAAGAACCGGAGTGATGTGTGAGTATTTTGAGGAGTTGGAGATGAGACGTGCTGTTGCATTTTGAACCAAATGAAGTTTATGGAGGAGTGAGGGATTAAGTCCAGCGTAAAGGGCATTACAATAGTCAAGCCTTGAACTGATGAACGCGTTTGCAGCTTTTTCCAAATCTGCCCGGGACAGGAATGGCTTAACTCTGCTCAGGAGCCTTAGTTGGAAAAAGCTCGCCCTTACAACTGAACTAATCTGCTTCTGAAAGTTAAGTCCCTCGTCAAAAATAACACCCAGATTCCTCACAGCAGAAGCAAATTGTGGTGTGGATGAACCAAAATCTGGGGAACTACGGGTTGGGTCAGGACTGAAGAGGATGCAATCAGTGTTTTCCTCATTCAAATGGAGGAAGTTCAGGGACAACCACTGTTTGCCGGAGTGGAGACAGTTATTGAGAGGATCTAGCACAGAGAGATCATTATGGATAACTGGAAGATAGATTTGGAGATCATCAGCGTAGAAATGAAATTGGATGTTGTGACTAGAGATGAGTTGACCAAGTGGCAACATATGCAGTGAAAATAGAATGGGACCAAGAATGGAGCCTTGAGGCACTCCAGACGAGAGAGGAGCAACAGAAGAGGCAAACTCATTTATATCAGATGGATGGCACGACCCAAGGTTTCCCAGAAGAACATTGCCTATACATTGCCGAAAGCATCATTTTTCTCCGCTGGCTTGCCTTCTTCCCATAGTGCATCCTGGTACCAAGTGTTCCCCAGGTAAGCAATGCACATGCACCCGACCATCCACGTGATGTAAAAGAAAACTTGATTCACCTTCCTCCATTGCTCCATGGTCTAGCTCTGATGCTCATGTACCCATTGTTGGTGCTTTTGGCAATGTCAAGGGGTTAACAAGGGCACCCTGACTGGTCTGCTACACAACAAACTGCAATTAACTGTGTTCTGACACCTTTCTTCTATCAGAACAAGCATAGACTTTGTCAGCAGTTTGAGCAATAGTAGGTTGTCTTTGCTCCCCACATTGAGCTTTGCCCACCCATGACCCTGTCACCGGTTCACCATTGTTCCACCCTTGGACCACTTTTGACAGATACTGACCACTGCAGACTTGGAACAACTCAGGGGTGGGTAGAGTAGCAAAAAATCTGCTCAAGTAAGAATAATGTTACTTCAAAATAATATCACTCAAGTAGAAGAAAAAAAGTAGTCATCCAAAAAATTACTCAAGTGAGAATAAAAAAGTACTTGCCGAAAAGACTACTCAAGTACTGAATAACTGTTTGATTGTAATGTCCGACTTAATTTTTTAGAAATGATGTGATCAGACAGGCAAAAATGTAAAATAATGTGCAAATTCTGTTTTTTTCCAAATAATAAAATAAAAAATTGCAGAAATATATAACATCTTTACAAAATGAAAAAAAGTTAAGGCACAAGAAACACTATTTTCCAAATCTCAGTTTTCCACAACATAAAGCTTTTGAAGTAAATACCTGTAGTAAGCTAACAGTTTTATGTTTGAACAGTGCAAACGATTTCCACTGACAAGGTATACTGCATTTCACTTCCCTCCAAATGTCACAGGCTCAGTAGATAGAAAATAACATTACAACTAGAGCTGAACCCGAATATCCGAATATTCGGTCATTGTGGTGGTATCCAAATATTAATTGAGATAATCAAATATGCGGGACCCCCCACCCCCCGCTGTATCACACAGACCTACTGTAGCATTGGATTTTTGTATGATTATGTTCATTTGCATTTACTTTATTTTGTTTATTATTTTGGTGTTTATGTTGTATCTTGAATCTTATTTCATAGATTATTTGAATTATTTGATAGTTTATGTTTTGGGTTTCCTTATTGCCATATTCAGTGTCCCATATATTAGTTCCGGTTTCATGTCATTTCTGGTACGACCTTTTTGATCGCGACACCGATAGGGAGAGCGGGGGTCAGAGTTGTTGTGCCGAGCTGTAAAAATTAAGTGGTAATGTATTAGCCATAGACTGTATTTAAAGTGGACGTAGCATCTGGCTCCAAAATTGAAGCCCACCCGGAAGTGTCAAAAACTTGCAATATCACGCCGCCCACTAGGGTTGGCTCCAAAAAGCTTTTGCTCCATAGACCCCAATTCATTTTTGGAAAAAATAAAATTTGATAGACTGATTTCCTACAGTTCAGGATTTTTCTCCCGTTAGTTTTCATGGTCAAAATGAGAGATCAGGTGGCCAATCTTAAAATAAATCAATACTGAATTTTAAATAAATCGTTAAAGTTGGCGGAGCCAGGGGGCATGGCTATACTTGATAGACAGCAACAGAAGCCTCTGCGGTAAAATGTTGGTGGGATAAGAGAGTCTTCAGCCAATCCTGCCCCTAGTTGCTCTCCGGTCCAGCCTGTTTGATGAGGCTTTTTATGTCACTGGCTCCAAAAAATCCAAAACGGCGACCAGGAAGTAGCAAAATCTGGGCTTCATTTTCTCGGCGTTGAAACCAACGGGTGACGTCACGGTTAGTTCACGCCTGGTATTAGCACTGAAAATATAAGAACAGCAAACTATAGGAACATTACAGAATTGTAACTTGCTGTATACACACACATAAACACACACACACACACACACACAAGTGTCTCAGTACACACATACACACTTCCAAATCATTTTAATATTTCATTCAGTCTAGGTCACATATATATGTCTAGTGGAAAATACTTAATACTTAATATTTTTAAGCCAATAATTAATTAAATAAATAATTTAAAGCTATTATTTTATGCTGTAATGGCAATGGAATCAAAATTAGCAATTCGGTAGGTTTTTGTCTTGATGTTGCTGATGCTATATTTTTTACCGAAAATACAGACCTTTGCTAAAATTTCTATAGCTAAATTTAGATAGCCAAAATTATTTTTAAGTTTTAAAAATTAAATAGATAAAAATATCCTCACAGTTGTATGACTGCATACCAATCTGCTACAAAATTTTCATACATATCTCCATCAGACTGGTCAGTTAAAGTTGTAGTACACATATGTACAACAGACAAAAGAAGTGTTTTTCAGAGGAATCAATTTCTAGAACAAAAAAATCAGATCAATGTTTCAGTATCAATTTAGTCAGCATTATTTAGTATAAAATGCACCAATGTAGGTATGATGAAAACCTTCTATTGGAAATCTGAAGATGATGTGGTATAATGTATATAGTTTGTGCAGGTTTTTAGGAGCAGATGTGTTATGCTGTGCCTTGCTGGAAACCTGGTCATGCTATGAGGTTTGTGTTTGCTTCATCTGTTGTAATATGTGTTTAACCCGTCACCCTCTTGACATTAGAATATTGAATTGTGGCTGCAATCATCAATAACAGAACAATTTTCACTTCCACAACAAACTGTAGCTTAAATTTCAACATAGTAAACAATGCAGAAAAGAAGCTGTTGTGAGATTGTTTCCTTTCAAGAGCAGACCACCAGATGACATCTGTCTGTTCAGAAACCATGCATGTCCCTTTCTCTTTTGGCCTGTTGCTATCTACTGATTTAACTTTTGTCACGGGTGTCCTTGCATTGACACTATCTTGTTACTCTGTTCAAATTTTTTGGTTAAACGAAAGTAAGGGTGGGTTTTGCTTGGAAAATTCTTTTTTTTTTTTAGGAATTGATTTTATTTAAAGGATTAGTGTGAAGGATTTTGTGGCATTAGTAATGAACTTGCAGATTGCAACCAAATGAATATATCTCCCTCATCCCTCCCTTCCCAAGATTGTAGTCATTTCATCATAAAAATGTTGAAAGGCCCACAGTACAGCTTGTGGATGCGGTGTATTGACCCATATCGTGTTTGAGGAATGCTTTTTGTGCTACAGTGAACACCGTATAATCCAGGTTGCCGGGTTGTGCCTGCACACCGTTGTGTTGTTCTGTGAGAAGCATGGCAGTAAGGATGGCTTGAAAGAGCGCGTGTGTCCACCTCATAAATACGTTACATTGGTTTCGAGGGAAAAATAACCTCACATTTTCCATGGGGAAAGGAGACACACGGTGTGGGTACTAGTGAGTACAATGGCCCTGTTTGGAAGAATCAATGAGCTGAAGCCAGAAAATGAGCAATGGTCAGCGTACATTGAGCGGCATGAACAGTTTTCGAAGCTAATGACATAGCCACAGGGAAGCATGTCGCCACTTTGCTAAGTGTGATGGGTGCATCTACTTATGGACTTTTAAGAAACTTGGTGCAGTCAAATAAGCCAAAAGACAAGACTTTTGATGAAATAGTGGCTATCCTTAAAGGACATTTTGAACTGAAATCTTTGTTGGTGGCAAAAAGATTCCATTTTAATCGATGTAATCAGAAGGCTAATCAGTCAGTGGCATTGTGTGCGGCTGAGTTAAAGCAGAGTGCCGTCAACTGTGAGTTCGGAACAAATCTGGATTCAACTTTGAGAGATCATTTCGTCAGTGGAGTACAGAACGAAGCCTGCCAGAGGAGATTACTGTCGGAAAAAGACCTGACATTCGTTAAAGCATCAGAGATTGCTCTCAACATGGAGACTGCTGACAGAGATGGATGTCAACTGAGAGGCATGGACAGTGAGAACAGCTGAGCAGCCAGCATTCACAAGGTGAAGCAAAAAGGAACAAAGACCTGCTACAGATGCAAAGGAAAGAATCATCTTGCAAATGAGTGTCATTTTAAAGAGACTAAATGCCACAATTGCGGCAGGATTGGACACATAAAAAAGGCATGCCGTGCACAAACACAGACTGAAGGGGAAAAAAGTGCACAGTACAGAAGACAGCTAGCCTAGCCGCGCTAGACCCAGCTCTTAAGACACAAGGGTCTAGGAACACTCGACAGGGAGGGAGGCGGGCTAAAAGGTTGTCTTTCAAATCACTCTGCAGCAATTAGGTAGGTATACAACCAATCAGCGCAACGAATAGGCTGACGTAGTTCCTAGAGCGCCGGCGGATTGTGGCTAAGTCCCATTAGCTTCCCAACCAGTGGAGCCAACTGGTATATTAAGGATTTGCCATATCCCGTCGGCATAAGTCCAATTACGTCTTTCTTCTCAATGAAACACTTCAGTGCCGTCCTTTGATTATCTTTCAAGTTGAATTTTAGCTTCAAATCTTTAAGGGCTGTGGTCAAAGCCGAGTCGAAAGATAACTGTTTATTGTGCGCCGGTTGTTTCTGCCAGAATTGTCGCACCTCTGTCGTCACTTAGTTAAGCCCGCCTTCTGACTCTACACTTCATGGTGATTCGTCTGGCCAGTTTTAGGAGCATCCAACCTCGAGCCTTATGGAGGGTAACTAGACCCACCCTGGCAGAGAATTAAATTTGTTGCCGTGGGTTGTCTAGCGCGGCTAGGCTAGAGGACAGCAGCAAAAGCACACAAAATATGTGAAAGTGGAAGAAGAGACAGATTTAGGTGTTTTTACCATTTTGACAATCACTAGTATGGATGCTGAACTGTATAGAGAGACATTTACAGTAGCTGATGTTGATTTAGAGATGTAAATTGACACAGGGGCAGTTAGGAGTATTATATTACAGAAAACATACAAACAAAACTTCGCACACCTGCCAATAGCAAAAAACAACACTTATGGTTAAAGCTTATAATGGAGGTTGTATCCCTGTTTTGGGACAGCTTACAGCGACAGTAGTCTATGGGGAACAAGTTCAGAACTAGGCCAAACCTTGACTCAGATGTGGAAGAGCTCTGTAAAGAATGTGAGACCTGACAGCTAGAGCAGAAAATGCCACAGCAGGTTCTTCTGCACTCATGGGAGTTTCCAGAGGACTCCTGGAAAAGACTGCATATTAACTTTGCAGAACCTTTTTTGAACAACATGTTCGTGATAGATGTGGATGCTTACACTAAATGGTTGGAAGTGTTTCGCATGTCACAAATCACATCTCAAGCAACCATAACAAGGCTGAGGAGACTTTTTGTCTCTTATGGTCTGCCAGAATAAATCGTGACAGATAATGCTACTGCATTCACATTTGATGAGCTTCAGACTTTTGTCAAACTGAATGGAATCCTGCACACCGCCAGTGCTCCAGGTCATTCAGCAACAAATGGTCTGGCTGAAAGATATGTTCAAACTTTCAAAGTAGGTTTGAAAAGGCTGGTGAACACCACTTTTAACTTTGACAACGAGATATCATTGTTCCTGTTGCAGTATCGGACGACGCCTAACTGCACTACAGGACAGTCTCCTGCTAATCTGTTTCTTCACAGGCATGTTCGCATGAGACTGGATTTCCTCAAACCCTCTATCACCAGGACAGTACGCAGGAAACGGTATCACCTGAAGGATCTTCATGACCACAGCGCTGTTGACCATTCTTTTGCAGTGAACGAGGCGGTGTATCTACGCAGCACTGTGAAGGGGGGGCATAAGTGGATTCCTGGACATGTATTGAGACAGACTGGTCCTGTGTCACATGAGGTCCGAGAGTGTGATTCTGACACAGTACACAGACGCCACAGAGATCAGATGCGGCCTCAAGTCACTGCTGACCCTGATAAAGGTGGTACAGACTCACAAACTGAACTATCTGTTGGTGAAAGCTGTAGCAGTACACAGGATGACGCAAATACTGCTAGCCTGACTCCAGAGTCCCTGGAACCTAAACCAGCGGTTCTGAGGCGCTCAAAACAAGTGGTTAATCCACCTGCGAGATATACACCTAAAGTGCATTATATTCATATGAATGTGCGAGTGCAGTTCAAGCACTGAATGTTGTACTTTGACAGTGTTGGATGTTTGCATGTTCCCGGGGTTGGATTGAGGTTACACAATACTTTTGTTGATGGAATGATTTTGGTTGTTGTTCCGCAGTTTAAGGGGGGAAATGATGCAGTGTATTGATCCACATAATGTTTGAAGAATGCTTTTTGTGCTAAGGTGAACACCGTAGAATCCAGGTTGCCTGCGCACCGTTGTGTTGTTCTATGTGAAGCATGGCAGTAAAGATGGCTTGAAAGAACGTGTGTCCACCTGATAAATACATTACACTGGAATACTCTGGAAACATGACTAAGCAACATGGCAATGTGCAAATAAGAGAAGCCTCTGTAAATGCAGAAAGTATTATTCTGAGTTAATCCAACATTGTAAGTGCAACACTTGGTAGTTACAGATGCTTACACTTCTAAAGAAGACATAGTTTCAAGTACTATGTTCCATTTCTGATATTAAATATCTCTAAATCCTATGCAGTAGTCCTCTCAAAGTTACAAAATGTGATGGATGTCAGCTACTCTTATTTTCTTTTTCTTTTTTTCCAAAGGTGGTGAGCCAGTCTTCTCGGATTGCTGTCCACTACTTCAAAGGGTGGTTCCTCATTGATTTGGTGGCAGCCATTCCCTTTGACCAATTCATCTATCGCTCAGGAGAGGAAGTGGTCAGGGCAGGTGGAGAGGGAGAGGTAGGGTAGAGGATAAAAAAGATGATGATAGGAATAGAGGTTTTGGGAAATAATACAAAGTAAATAAATAATGTTGAAAAAGATAAAGACTGACAGGATTGCAGGGAAATAAGAAACATGGGAGAATGGAGAAACAAGAGGAAAATCTGAATGCCGGGGACTCTAATAACAGTCTTCATGTATTTTATGTTTTTTATTGTTTGCTTACAGATATTACATTTTGATCTATTTACATATTCATATTTCTGCTCTCTTTCTTCTCAAAGACCACCACTCTGATTGGCTTACTGAAGACAGCTCGGTTACTGCGTCTGGTTCGTGTAGCCAGGAAGTTGGATCGTTACTCGGAGTATGGTGCAGCTGTTCTCTTCCTCCTTATGTGCACTTTTGCCCTCATCGCCCACTGGCTTGCCTGCATCTGGTATATTACTCTTTTCTACTCATGTTCTGCAAACATCTACTTGCAAAATTAGTGGCAGCAGCAAGTGGATGCAATATGCATTACACATCTGCTTTATCTTTACTGGTATCACTGTTCACACATTTGCAGTGGCATAAGCTATGCTATTTATTATATTCTCAAACTTCAGGTGTTTCACAGAGGTGGATTGTTCTCTCTCCGGGAACTTTGGCTCTCTCCATCTTTTCACCTGTTGTCATGTAGAAGTATGTTGTGCATGAAAATTAGATTAAACAGTTTTCCTTAATTTCGGTGAAATAGGGCCCTGTAAGTTTTAATGTAGTGAAAACCTTAAATTGGCTCTAAAATTTTAGGTTTTTATAAGATACTAAAAGAAATTTCACAAGACTGTGATCGCAGATCTTTTTCCTTGTGGTATTTTCATATGTGTTGTGCATAAAATATAAGACATGCAAATCACTGTATCCTTAGTGTTGGGTGTATGAAGCATTTTGCACCATTTTATTTCAAGAATCTACATTATTCAATCTAATTTTTGAATGACTAAAATGTTCTGCTGACTGGCGTAGGACCACAGATGATCTTAATACAAAGAGATGCAGGCAATTATGAAAGAAAAAGTTTTTGATGTTTTGATACCCCTGACTCACAAGAATGTATAGAAAAGCTTAGACTTTGTCGTATATATACTGGAGTTATAACTTTTTGAACTTTTTTCCAAAATCAAAGTCCTGCATCAATAGAAACTAGATACTCCAGTACAACTTATCATTACACTGGTCAACAACAAAAAAATTGTCTGAGGTTTTAAAGCTGTTTTAACATAATTTTGGGGTGCAGAATTCAAATATAACATTAGTTTTGCTCTATCAGGTCAATTTTTTTAACAATGACCATTTGTTGTTTTTCACCTTTTCTTTATATACATGCGTATGATTGCTTTATTGTTTACGCATCTACAACTTACAATCACTATATTTTTGGTGTATACACACGTGGACAAAATTGTTGGTACCCCTCAGTTAAAGAAGGAAAAACCCACAATTCTCACTGAAATCACTTGAAACTCACAAAAGTAACAATAAATAAAAATTTATTGAAAATTAAATAATCAAAAACAGCCGTCACTTTTGAATTGTTGATTAACATAATTATTTAAAAAAACAAACTAATGAAACAGGCCTGGACAAAAATGATGGTACCTCTATAAATGTAGGAGCCAAATGCCCATATATATATGTGACCAATAGGTGTCACTGTTGGTTCACAAATCAAGGTGGGAACTCAATATAGGGGGGAACCTTTGTTTGAAGGTTAGTTTGCTAGACGGACGAGCACACGTTTGTTGACCGCTATTGACGGCCTGCTTAATGCAGCTTGATACAAGAGTTTTTATTGTTGACGTGAAGATAAACTGCTGTTTTTTTTGTTTAGCATTTTTGTGAGAAATAAAGGATGATTTTTTATATAACGCCAAGCCTGCCTCCTTCGGTGACCTTTTAACAGTTTTAAGATAAGCAGTGCCAAAGCGCGTCAGCTAACATGTTCCGTCGGCAAAGAAGCAGATCAGGTTGGTAAACGCTGATACAAAAGTCAACAAACCCTGCTCTGGATTACGATTTGATCCGCCTTGAATTGTGGTTAATAGCTCGGAGGCAGTGCTTTGGGAAAAGAGACCGCTGTGTGGAGGGATCGCTCGAAGTACCCCGAACAGGCCTCACGCTATTTAGCCTGTGAGGAGGGAGGCCCAGTTGAGGAGGACGCCGAGGAGCAGGAGGATCTTCTGGAGCAGCTGTTGGAGCCAGTTCACCCCTTCATCTGGATTCATCTGGACTGCTTGGATATATGTGTTTCCTTAAACCTGCAGGTATTTCAATGGCGCCCAACGAAGTAGGCCTACTGTAGCGCTACATGTTTATATGGCCATTCATTTGTGTGCACACGCTTAAAGTCCAATGCATTGGTGGTGACTTTGCAAAAATTCAACGTGTTTAAGGGAAATATCAGCTTTAAAATGGAAACGTACAACGAGGATGTATTCGACGGGGCTGCATCAAACATCGCAGTTAACGTGGATGCAGCGAGCGAACCGGTCGTTAAAACAAAGCGCGTTGTGAAACTAACTCAAAAGGCCCTTTCTGAGAAACTTGAAAGATTACACAATGAGAGAAAATGTAAGCTAAATAAGGCAGCTAAGCTGAGAGAAAATATTCAGGAGCTTTTAAGTAACAAAGGTAATGTGTCTATTGTTCAAATAAGTTTCGATGAATTTAATAATGTGTGTGATGATGCAAAAGGTATTCATTGTGCATTGATTGATATGTTGCCCGATCATGAACGAGAAAAACATGAGGTGTGGTTTAAAGCAAAAATGATATTTAATAATGAATTTATTTCAGAGGTAAATGGGTGGTTACACAATTCTAAAACCTTATCTCCTGTTGATTTTGACGAAGTAAATGATAATAATGTCCGCCCTGAGGACAGTATATCCAACGCCTCTAGCAAGCAAAGCAAAGGTAGCTCATTTAGCTCAATATCTGCAAGAATCAAAGCTGAAGCAGATAGAGCAGCTTTGCTGGCAGAAGTACGAGTGTTAAAGGAAAGACATGCATTGGAGGAGCAAGAACAAAAAATAAAGCAAAAAAAAGAACAACTGGAATTGGAAGCCAAGCTGGCAGCTTCAGAAGCTAAACTTGCTGTTTTTCAAGCCTCAGAAAATCCGTCAAATACAAGAGTTTCAAAGTCAATTGTGGAGATGGAAAATCAAAAAATAACACTTAATCCTACAGCACAGGACTACAAGCCACTAAAGAATACAATGACTCCAGCCCCCTGCTGGCAACCAGAGCCTGAAGCTACAGTTTACAACATTGACTCAATAAAAGGTACAAAGCAAATAGAAATGGGTCAAAAATGTGGTGAGATTAAATTAAATTCAAGATCTAATAAACAACAAGTGGATCAAGGACAAGGAGATATTTTCTCTATTTTGGCCAGACAAAACGAAATAACGGCAGCCCTTGTGCAGCAACAGCGTTTAATGTCTCTGCCTCCCAGAGATATTCCAACTTTCAATGGAGACCCTTTACAATACATGTCATTTAGGAGAGCCTTTGAACAAGGAGTGGAGACCAGGGCATGTAAAAGCGATTGTTTATATTATTTGGAACAGTTTACAGCTGGTCAGCCCAGAGACTTGGTACGTAGCTGTCACCACATGGAACCGGAACGTGGTTATTACAAAGCAATGCAGCTCCTGCAAGAGCATTTTGGAAATGAATATAGAATTGTTACTGCATACATGGAGAAAGCTATAGCATGGAACCCAATCAAATCTGAAGATGTAAAGGCACTGCAAGCGTATACTCTTTTTCTTCGAAGTTGTTGCAACGTATTAGAAGAGTTGAATTATATGACGGAGATGAATATGCCAAGCAACATCAAAGTTATACTTGCAAAAATACCATACAAGCTTCGTGAACGCTGGAGGTCACTTGCTTTTGATATATTTGAAACAACAAACCAAAGAGCCTCCTTTAGTGATTTTGTGGAATTTCTGGAGCGACATGTAAAAATGCTGTCTGACCCACTATTTGGAGATATCCAAGAGACACAATCTATGACATTAACAACAAGGGGCAGCAATACCCGGCTTAGATTACAAACTGGGAATACGGTGCGAAACAATACTTTCGCTACAGCTGTAGCACAGCTACAAAATCCGGATGGTTTGGCTCAAGAAGTTTCAACTGATATGGCATGTGTGATCTGTTCTCAACGTCATCCTGTAGAGGATTGTCCAACAGTTCAAGGAAAGAGTTACAAAGAAAAGATTGAAATTGTACAAGAAAAACGTCTCTGTTTTGGCTGCCTTAAAGCTGGTCATGTAAGGAGAAATTGTGACAGTCGCTTAAGCTGCAAGATATGTGGGTTCCTGCACCACACCCTGTTTCATGTTGAAAGAAGAGGTACACAAAATTTACATCAACAGGAGGGGCTGTCCAACATACAAACCTGTGGTCATACAAGAGCGGGAAAAGATCACTGTTATCTTTCTATACTGCCTGTTCAAATAAAGGCCGAAAGGGGCTCAGAAATAATAAACACTTATGCGCTTCTTGATCCAGGAAGTACTGCAAGCTTTTGCTCCGAAGACCTTATGCGGAGACTTAAAGTCACTGGAAGAAAAACGCAGTTCCTTTTACAAACTATGGGACAAGAGAGAGTGGTACCAGCTTATTCTGTAAAGGGTTTGGAAGTGTCCGGGCTTGATGAAAGCTGTTTCTATCCACTGCCAGAGGTTTTGACACAGAAGCGGATGCCCGTTAACAAAGACTGCATTGTGTCAAACAGAGAATTAGCAAGATGGACATATCTAGCATCTGTCAATATTCCAAGCATAAAGGCAAATGTGGACTTGCTGATCGGAAGTAATGCACCTAAGGTTTTGGAACCATGGGAGGTGATTAACAGTCAAGGCAATGGTCCTTACGCCATAAGAACGGCTTTAGGTTGGGTAATTAATGGCCCTTTCCAAGGTGATGATTGGGAAGATCAAAGGATCCCTCTAGTCACAGTCAACCGAATCTCTGCCTGTAAGCTGGAACAACTGCTACAGAAGCAATATGAACATGATTTCAACGAACAGACTACAGAAGAGAAGGGGCCATCACGAGAAGATTTAAGATTTATGAGCATCTTGGAGCAATCTGCATTAATTGACAATGGTCATTATAGCTTTAAGTTGCCTTTCAAGAGGGAATCAATCCATCTACCAAATAACTTGTCTGTTGTAAAACAAAGAGCGAAAGGTCTTAAAAGAAAGTTCATCAGGAACAAGCAGTTTTTCATTGAATATTCAGCTAAAATGAATGAGATGATAAATGAAGGCTATGCGGAGCAGATAATAGCTCAGGATGATGAAGTAGACACCGGCCAGATATGGTACATTCCTCATCATGGTGTATATCACCCCAGGAAGAAGTCTTTGAGGATTGTCTTTGATTGTGGAGCAACCTTCAAAGGAACATCTCTAAATCAAAATCTTTTGCAAGGACCAAATCTTACAAGTACCTTATGTGGAGTTCTGTTAAGATTCAGGAAGGAAACTGTAGCCTTCATGGGCGATGTTAAATCCATGTTTCATCAAGTCAAGGTTGAAAAATGCCACAGGGATTTTCTCCGTTTTCTTTGGTGGCCTGGAGGTGACCTTTCAAAGGAAGCATTAGTTTTTCGAATGACGGTCCATCTGTTCGGCGCTGTATCATCTCCGAGTTGTGCTAGTTTTGCACTCAGAAAAACCGCTGATGATAATCAAGACAATTTCCCGGCAGAAGTCATTCAAGTGATGAAGGAGAATTTCTACGTGGATGATTGTTTAATCAGCTTGGCAAATGAAGAGGTTGCTCTTGAAATGGTGAAGCAATTATCCGCATTGTGCCAGCGTGGAGGCTTTTCTTTGACAAAATGGGTCAGTAATAGCGAGTACATGACAAGAATGCTTTCTGAAACAACAGACATGGAAGTTTTGAAAGAGATGGATTTGGATCAGGAAGCGCCTCTTATGAAAAGGGCCTTAGGATTGCAGTGGTGTGTGAAAACGGATACGTTTACCTTTAAAATGGAGATTCCGCAAGGATTGTGTACAAGACGCGGAATGTTGTCAATTTCAAGTTCTGTGTATGATCCTATGGGCTTTCTTGCGCCTGCTGTCCTCCCTTCAAAAATTATGCTTCAAGAATTATGCAGGAGAAACATTGGATGGGATGATTTTGTTCCACAAGATATAAGGCACCAATGGGAACGATGGGTGGAGGGACTGAACTTGCTCTCTGCATTTAAAGTGGACAGATGTGTCAAGCCCAAAGAATTTGGAATTCCTCAACATGCCCAGTTGCACCATTTTTCGGATGCCAGTGAAGTGGGATATGGCACAGTTACTTATCTCCGCCTACAAAGTGCTCGAGGGGATGTGCATGTGAGCTTCCTGATGGGAAAAGCAAGAGTTACTCCAATAAAGGCAGTTACTATTCCTCGACTGGAGTTAACTGCAGCTGTCCTTGCAGTGCGCATGGATTTGATGATTAAGTCTGAAATGAGAATGCAGCTTCAGGAGTCTGTTTTTTGGACCGACAGCACGTCCGTTCTTCGTTATATTAATAACGAAGACAAGCGCTTCCATACGTTTGTGGCTAACAGAGTTTCAGTTATCAGGGATGCTACAGCTTGCTCACAGTGGAGATATGTTGGATCTAGGGAGAATCCAGCTGATGCTGCATCCCGGGGGATGAAAATCACTGAGTTTATTCAGGAGAGAAGATGGATACATGGTCCAGAATTTCTGTTACGGGCTCAAGAAGAATGGCCTGCCAATGTGTTGGATATTGAAGAGATATATGATCCAGAGATTAAAGAGGAAGTTGCTGTACATGCAGTGAACACTGTTAATGGCCTGAATGGTACCAGTCGTCTTTTGACATACTTTTCGGACTGGAGGAGGTTAAAGGTGGCAGTGGCATGGATGTTGAGGCTGAAGCATTTGCTGCTAAATAGAGCTACTGGTGGAAATCAAGGCAGAACTGTGCAGCCACTGTCCGGGGAAGAATTGTGCCAAGCTGAACATGCTATAATTCAGTTCATGCAGCATCAAGAGTTTGCTGAAGAGATTGCCACACTGTTGGCGGGCAAGGCTGTAAAAAAACAGAGCCCAATTTATAAACTGTCTCCATGGTTTGAAGATGGCCTTGTAAGAGTTGGAGGTCGGTTGACAAGAGGATGTCTGCCCGATGAGACTAAATACCCCCTCATTCTCTCCAAACGGCACCATGTGACTTCTCTCATTATTAAGAATATACATCTCCAGCTTGGCCACAGCGGCCGTAACCATACGTTGTCTACTCTACGAAGAAAGTATTGGGTTATTAGTGCAACATCGGCTGTCAGACAAATTATTAAAGACTGTTGCTTCTGTCGTAAATACAATGCCAGGACGAAAGAACAGAGAATGGCAGATTTACCAATGGAAAGAATCCTTCCTGATCATCCTCCATTCACCAACGTGGGAGTGGATTATTTTGGACCCATGGAGATAAAAAGGGGCAGAATAGTGGTCAAACGATATGGAGTAATTTTCACTTGCCTGGCCTGTAGAGCGGTACATCTGGAAGTGGCAAGCTCCTTGGATACGGATTCATGTATAAATATTCTACGACGATTTCTATGCCGGAGAGGCCAAGTTTCTTCTATATTGTCTGATAATGGCACCAATTTTGTTGGCGCCGAAAAGGAGTTGAAGGAAGCCATTTCATCCCTAAATCATTCAAAGATTCAGAAAGCTCTGCAGGAAAGAGGAATAAAGTGGAATTTTAATCCTCCGGCGGCACCTCATCATGGTGGCGTTTGGGAGAGACTTATCCGGATGATAAAGAAGATCCTCAGATCAGTTCTGCAGCAACAAATGTTGGACGAAGATGGTTTAAATACAGTTATGTGTGAAGCCGAGGCTATACTTAACGATCGTCCAATTACTAAGCTTTCTGATGACCCAAACGATCTTGAGGCCTTAACACCGAATCATCTTCTTCTCATGAAAGCAAAGACACCTATGCCTCCAGGGATGTTTGACAAAGGAGATTTATATGTAAAAAGAAGATGGCGCCAAGTACAATATTTGGCTGATCTTTTTTGGAAACGTTGGGTCCGGGAGTACTTGCCATTACTTCAAGAGAGGCAACAGTGGAATGAAAAGAAGAAGAATCTAAAGCCTGGGGATGTCGTTATAATAATGGACCCGTCTGCCCCTCGGTGCTCCTGGCCATTAGGACGAGTATTGAAGGTCTTTGCTGATAAAAATGGACTGGTTCGATCTGTACAAATACAGACAAAAACAAGTATAATTGAGAGGCCAATAACGAAGCTTTGCTTGCTTATTGAAACTCCTTAGTGTTGCTCAGTTTAAATAGAATTGTTCTTTAAAGGTACGAACAATTATGGGGAGGGGATGTAGGAGCCAAATGCCCATATATATATGTGACCAATAGGTGTCACTGTTGGTTCACAAATCAAGGTGGGAACTCAATATAGGGGGGAACCTTTGTTTGAAGGTTAGTTTGCTAGACGGACGAGCACACGTTTGTTGACCGCTATTGACGGCCTGCTTAATGCAGCTTGATACAAGAGTTTTTATTGTTGACGTGAAGATAAACTGCTGTTTTTTTTGTTTAGCATTTTTGTGAGAAATAAAGGATGATTTTTTATATAACGCCAAGCCTGCCTCCTTCGGTGACCTTTTAACAGTTTTAAGATAAGCAGTGCCAAAGCGCGTCAGCTAACATGTTCCGTCGGCAAAGAAGCAGATCAGGTTGGTAAACGCTGATACAATAAAAGATTGAAAACTATTTGACCAGAGTGACATGATTAACTCAGGTGTGTCATTTAATTGACATCACAGGTGTTTCCAAACTCATAATCAGTCAGTCTGCCTATTTAAAGGGAGACAAGTAGTCACCCTGCTGTTTGGGGAAAAGGTGTGTACCACACTGAACATGGACAACAGAAAGCGAAGGAGAGAATTGTCCCAGGACATCCGAAAAAAAATTATAGACAAACATCTTAAAGGTAAAGGCTATAAGACCATCTCTAAACAGCTTGAAGTTCCTGTGACAACAGTGGCTCATATTATTCAGAAGTTCAAGACCCACGGGACAGTAGCCAACCTCCCTGGACGTGGCTGCAAGAGGAAAATTGATGACAAATTGAAGAGACGGATCGTTCGAATTGTATCCAAAGAGCCCAGAGCAACCTCCAAAGAAATTAAAGGTGAACTCCAAGGCCAAGGTACATCAGTGTCAGATCGCACCATTCGTCGTTGTTTGAGCCAAAGTGGACTTCATGGGAGACGACCAAGGAGGACACCACTGCTGAAAAAAACTCATAAAAAAGCCAGACTGGAATTTGCAAAAATGCATGTTGACAAGCCACAAAGCTTCTGGGAGAATGTCCTTTGGACAGATGAGACCAAACTGGAGCTTTTTGGTAAGGCACATCAACTCTATGTTCATAGACTCAAAAACCAAGCATACGAAGAAAAGAACACTGTCCCTACGGTGAAACATGGAGGAGGCTCAGTAATGTTTTGGGGCTGCTTTGCTGCATCTGGCACAGGGTGTCTTGAAAGTGTGCAAGGTAAGATGAAATCTGAAGACTATCAAGGCATTCTGGAGAGAAATGTGCTGCCTAGTGTCAGAAAGCTTGGTCTCAGCCGCAGGGCATGGGTCTTCCAACAGGACAACGATCCAAAACACACAGCCAAAAACACCCAAGAATGGCTGAGAGAAAAGCGTTGGACTATTCTAAAGTGGCCTTCTATGAGCCCAGATCTGAATCCCACTGAACATATGTGGAAGGAGCTGAAACACGCCATTTGGAGAAGACACCCATCAAACCTGAGACAACTGGAGCTGTTTGCTCATGAGGAGTGGGCCAAAATACCTGTTGACAGCTGCAGAACGCTCATTGACAAATACAGAAATCGTTTAATTGCAGTGATTGCCTCAAAAGGTTGTGCAACAAAATATTAAGTTATGGGTACCATCATTTTTGTCCAGCCCTATTTCATTAGTTTGTTTTTTTAAATAATTATGTTAATCAACAATTCAAAAGTGATGGCTGATTTTGATTATTTAATTTTCAATACATTTTTATTTATTGTTACTTTTGTGAGTTTCAAGTGATTTCAGTGAGAATTGTGGGTTTTTCCTTCTTTAACTGAGGGGTACCAACAATTTTGTCCACGTGTGTATCTCTATCGTATATTGTTTTGGATGATACCCAGTTTTTGTTTCTTGAAATAGCTTCAGTAAATTACTTATTTTTATTCTTTGCACATAGGTGAATACCATGGCTTCTCGCAGAAGAGCTTGCAAAAATCAACCTGATGTATTCTGCTACATCTGTGGTGAATACACATTGGCACCTAACAGGAACTCTGTTACAAGCTTCATAAAGTGTGCCTATAATGCCTATTTTGGTATAAAGCTTGGTGACCAGGATAAAGCCTGGGCCCCGCATATGGTGTGCAAAGCATGTACTGAGTATCTGCGTCAATGGACAAAGGGCAAGAAGAGTTGTCTAAAGTTTGGAGTTCCCATGGTTTGGAGAGAACCAGCAAACCATGTCACTGACTGCTACTTCTGTGCTGTAGATGTAACTGGGATTAACAGAAAGAACAGGGGCAGCCTTACATATCCTGATCTTCAATCAGCACGTCGTCCTGTAGCTCACTGTGATGAAATCCCAGTACCTGTCTTTGGAGAGCTTCCAGATATTAGTGAGGGAGATTCCTCTAGTGACCATGAAGATCAAGAGGATCAGGTGTTTCTTGATGATGATGCTCCACATCCTTTCACACAAATAGAGCTAAATGATCTAGTTCGTGATCTAAGCTTTTGGCTTCCCGACTGAAGGAAAAGAACCTTCTTGCAGACAGTACTCGCATAACATTTTACAGAAACAGACACCAGGAATACCTCTGTTTTTTCTCTGAGGAGAATGATTTGGTGCATTGTTCAGACATTGCGGGTCTCCTGCACAAGCTAGCATACAAAGTATGACCCCACAGATTGGAGACTGTTCATTGATAGCAGTAAGTGATCCCTCAAATGTCCGTCCATCCATCCATCCTCTATACACCGCTTTATCCTCATTAGGGTCGCAGGGGGTGCTGGAGTCTATCCCAGCTGACTTGAGCGAAGGCAGAGGACACCCTGGACAGGTCACCAGTCTGTCACAGGTCTACATATACAGACAGACAATCACACCGACGGACAATTTAGAGTAACCAATTAACCTCAGCATATTTTTGGACTGTGGGAGGAAGCCGGAGTGCCTGGATAAAACCCACACATGCACAGAGAGAACATGCAAACTCCATGCAGAAAGATCCCAGGCCCACCCCGGGATTCGAACCAGGGATCTTCTCGCTGCAAGGCGAAAGTGCTAACCACTAGGCCGCTGTGCAGCCCTCCCTCAAATGTGTATTTTGTAATAATAAAGCATTCTTAGATAAGAAGTATTGGCATAACTCAGCCGTTAACTACACAGAGGTGTATTTGATTTGGGCAAAAAATTAGATTTTCAACCAATCTGTATAGCTTCAAAACCTGACCTGATAGAGTAAAACGAATGTCATTTTCGGATTAAGCGCTACTTAATCCTCCTAAATCAGTTAAAAAACTCTAGACAATTTTTCAAAATTTTTTTTTTGTTACCCAGTGTTATCAGTCATATTGACTTGTAATGGCCCTTGTGATAACTTAGCAGAGTTTCGCATTTCATATCATTGGCTGTAATGTGTATTTAATACTTTTTCGTTTCGGGGGGACTTTTTTAAAAGAGTGTTGACAATGGAGTTTGATTTTTCAATTAGACCAAAGAGTTCATCCAATCATGATGGAGGACTTTGATTTTGGAAAAAAGTTCAAAAAGTTATAACCCTAATATATATGTATGTAGTTTAAAATAAATGCTTAAGTAGGATGTGTACAATGTGGTGCTTTTTTTAGATAACTTTTTTTCAAAGTTATTTTTTTGGCCTTTATAATTTATAGGACAGTGAAGAGAGAGACATTCCCCCATGACATGCAGTAACTGGCCATGGGCTGGATTCAAACCCATGACCGCTGCAGTGGGGTATCGCCCCTGTTTATGTGTTGCCTGCTCAGCCAACTGAGCTATCTGGGTACCCCTATTAGGTAACTTTTGTGAAGATTAAGTAAAATGTGAAATATATGAAACATCTCAAAGATTTGGGACTTTTGGGTTACTTCAATATTTGTGAAAAATTTCACAGAATGCAGGAGGAAAGAATTGTGCATCTAGCTCATGTAGTCCAGGGGCCTGTTTCACGAAGCAGGTTTATTGAAAACTCTGAGTTTGTTAACCCTGACATGAGGGAAACTAGAGTTTTCCGTTTCACGAAGCAAGGTAACTCCACCCTGAGACAGAGGGGTAACTCTAGCCTGTTTCACAAAGAGAGGTAACTTAAACTCTCGGTCAGTTACCGCAGTAACAGACTCTATGACTTAAACCTGGTCGCCAGCAGGTTTATCTGAGTTTCTCTCTGTCTCCGCCCTCTTTTCAGCCACACACGCCGTTTCATTTCCTCATTCATTCAGTCAGTAAGCGGGCGAGTTTTGGCATAGAACAGCTTTTATTAACGATCCAGTGGATAAAGGATCAGCATTACTGCACAGATAATTAAATATTCGTTGGTATATTGTTATCAGACCGAGCATAAATGTTCTCGCATTTCAGGACAATTATCTTTTTGAGCGGTACCGTTTCGTAATCGTTTCAAGTCTATAATCTACATAAGCAACCTAATCCGTCCTTACATTTACATTACCAACCAGTCATGCTCTCACATCCAGCAGATATTGTGTGTTGCGCTGCGGTTCTTTGCAAATGAAAGTTTTTATAATAATAATAATATTGGCGATGCAGAGGACTTCAGTAAGACAACTGTATGGAGGATGGTCAGGAAAGTGTTGCTGGCCCTGAAATGGCTGTTACTCATCATTATGGTTTTCCTGGACATAAACCTGTCAGAGCATCAAGGAGGAGTTCCACAGGATTGCAGGTGAATGATGTAGAGATCTGTTAAATTCATTTTAAATCATATTCTGTTAATGACATTGTGCTTCAACCTTAGACTGGGATTAGTCATTTGAATTTCTTTTAGGATTTCCCAGTGTGATTGGCTGCATAGATGCACACACATCCCCATCACAGCTCCCTCACATAATGAACAGGAAGTCCATTCACAGCATAAATGTGCAGGTAGGCTACAGGTAGACTGACTAGTGTTTCTAAATGTTAAAGACTACATCATAGTTCAACATCTGTCATTCTCTGCACTGTCCAGATCATATGTGATGCTGCATACATCATTTCTAATGTGGAGGCCAAGTGGTCTGGGTCTGTTCATGACTCCAGGATTTATGGAGAGTCTAACCTGAGCAACAGACTGCAGCATGGTCAGCAGCCTAAAGATTTTCACAATATAATTCACTTGTCTCCCTCCTTTAAAATACTGTAATGTATCCACTATACATTACAGGAGAGTTTGATGGCCTTCTGCTGGGTGACAGGGGTTACCATGCCAACCCAGGCTGATGACCTCATATCCTGACCCTGAACCAGGCCCCAACAGAACTTCAACCGGGCTCACTGCAGGACCAGAGCCCGGGTGGAGATGACCATAGACCTGCTGAAAGCCCATTTCCAGAGCCTTCGTCTCCTCAGGGTGACCCCTGAGAGGGCCTGTGATATTACTGTGGTATGTGTTGTTCTTCATAATATTACCACTATTAGAGGAGAGCAACACCCTGCCCGATAAACTGAAGACCCAGATGATGAGCCCATCCACCTGCAGCTATCCAGGACAGCAGAGCAGTCAGAGACACCGTATGCAATAATCACTTTAGAGTTTAAGTCACCATCATCACCACCACAGCAAATAAAGACATGATACACATTTCATTTGGTCTTCTTTATTTCCTACAAATAAAAGAGATAGTTCAGTTCATGTTCCAATAGTTAACATAATTCACCTGTGACCATCACCCACCTCTAACTTGTGCTCCAGTAATTCAATTTCCAGATCTGCCCTCCTAATCTGTTTTTTTGCATTTTTCTCAGCAAATGCAGTTTGTAAATCCGTTTTACTGTTAACTGGGAATACATAGAGGACAATAAATTATACGGTTGCACATGAATTCCACAGAATGAACCTCTGGTGTTTCCTGAACATCCATCTCACTGTGTCAGTCTGTGCAGTGGACGTTGAGGGACATTCCTGCTGCTGTCCAGCCATGCTCTGTTAAAAAAGATGAGAATGTGCAATACTTCAGTGTAGGCTAAATGTCACACTATATATTCCACCCAAAATGTGAATGGGAAGAGAACTATCAGTAACATACCTCTGTATGCCTTTCTGGATCCCCCTCTGTAAAGGCAGCAGACACAGTTTCATCCTCTTCATCCTAGATCAGTGACATGTTTCAGTACACTTAAACTACCATTTGGATAAATCTTTGGAGTGTTGCCTACTTACAGTTACAAGGTCTGTTGTGGTGTGAAGGGGCCAAAAGACAAAAAAAGACACAAAAGAGAACTAAATAATCATATATATATATATATATATATATATATATATATATATATGTATGTGTGTGTGTATGTATATATATATATATATATATATATATATATATATACATCCATGACCTTTTATACCACCCGTTTTACAGGTATCTACTTTCTTTCTGTTGGCTGAGCAGAAGTCTGTGTTACTTTAAATAGGCCTAATTATTTAACAGAATATGATATGGATGCAGACATTTAGGCTATGTGTGGATAAAACAACTGCACAGTCAAACAGCCACTTAATATTTAGGATACTTCACAATGTAAAACATGATCAACATGAAGTACCTCCATGAGATAATGCTATATGGGACCAGAGACGCCGGGGAATTGGCAAAGGTTGAACCAGGCCCGGGCTGGCTTGGTGGGGTGTCTTTCCACAGGCGCAGGTCGTACAGGCTGCCACGAACTCTTTGGCGTCAGCCTCCATAGAGGGCCACCAAAACCTTTGACGAATAATCTCCAGCATACGACTGGTACCAGGATGACAAGCAATCTGGGAGGCGTGTCCCCAGTGGAGAACCTGGGAACGGACAGACTGAGGGACGAACAGCTGTCCACTTGGGCCGTTACCTGGGTCAAGAGACATTCTTTGGGCCTGACGCACATCTGCCTCTATCTGCCAGGTTAGTGCCGCCACGGGGCAGGATTTGGGCAAGATGGTTCCAGGCTCCTCACTCTCCTCCTCCGCAGTGAACTGCCGGGACAAGGCATCGGGCTTAATATTCCTCGATCCCAGGCAGTAGGAGAGAGAGAAATTAAAGCGGCCAAAAAATAACACCCATCGTGCTTGGTGAGGGTTAAGTCTTTTAGCGGATTTCACGTATTCCAAATTCTTATGATCAGTCCATACTATAAATGGTTGTTCTGCACCCTCGAGCCAGTGTCTCCATTCCTCCAGGGCTAGTTTAACGGCGAGGAGCTCCCGGTTACCGACATCGTAATTGCGTTCGGCAGAGTTTAAACATTGGGAAAAGGAAGCACACGGGTGGAGTTTCTGGTCGACAGGGGAACGCTGCGAGAGGACTGCTCCTACCCCAGTGTCTGAAGCATCGACCTCTACAATAAACTGAAGGGAGGAATCAGGTTGGGTTAGAATGGGCGCTGTGGTAAACCGACGCTTCAACTTCTTGAATGCCTGGTCTTCCTCTGGAGTCCACTGAAAAGGTTTAAGGGGACACGTTAGTGCTGTGAGGGGATTGGCAACTTTACTATAGTCTCTGATAAACCTACGATAAAAATTAGCAAACCCCAGGAAGCGTTGGAGCTGCTTCCGGCTGACCGGAGCAGGCCATTCCTGTACTGCTGTCAGCTTCACTGGGTCCATCTGGATCTGTCCTGGGGAAATAACATAGCCAAGAAAACTCATGGTGGTAGCATGAAACTCACATTTCTCAGCCTTGACGAATAAGCGGTTCTTCAACAGTCTCTCCAACACCCTGCGCACATGGTCGATGTGCTCCTCTAAGTTCTGGGAATAGATCAAAATGTCATCAAGATACACAAACACAAAGCGATTAATCATGTCTCTAAGAACATCGTTTATCAGGCTCTGGAATATGGCTGGGGCGTTGGTGAGCCCGAAGGGCATCACCAGGTATTCAAAATGACCTAGGGGCGTGTTGAAGGCCGTCTTCCATTCGTCCCCTTCTCTAATGCGGACGAGGTGGTAAGCATTCCTCAGATCCAGCTTGGTGAATACTTTGGCTTCCTGGAGGGGGGTGAAAGCTTAATCCATGAGGGGCAGTGGATACGAATTCCTTTTCGTGATGTTGTTTAAACCCCTAAAGTCAATACACGGTTTTGGGGACCCATCTTTCTTCTCCACGAAGAAAAACCCAGCTCCCACTGGGGAGGAAGATGGTCTAATTATTCCAGAAGCTAGGGACTCCTGAATATAGTTCTCCATCGCGGTCTGTTCTGGCTTGGACAGGCTATAGAGTCTGCTGGAAGGTAAGGTCGCTCTGTCCACCAACTCAATCGCACAGTCATAGGGTCGATGGGGTGGAAGGGACATGGACTTGGTCTTACTGAAGACTTGGGCTAAGTCGTGGTAGTGTGAGGGAACAGACTCAAGGTTGATCGGTTCGGAGGTGTTTGGGGGCTCTGAACTGGAAGGGGCAAGGGCTGAAACCAAACAGGTCTGATGACATTCGACACTCCAAGCCAGAATTTGTCCCTGCCGCCAATCCAACTGGGGGTTATGTCGTACTAACCAGGGGTAGCCCAACACCATCGGGGAACTGGAACCCTCCATAATACAAAAGGAAACCTTCTCACGGTGATTTCCAGCAATAACTAGTTCTACAGGTACAGTTATCCGAGAAACCCTGGCCAGACGGATTCTGTTTAATGAGCAAGCTGACAAAGGTTCTTTAAGGGGTACAGTAGGAACATTCAGCTGTCTTACCAGGTTTGCATCCACAAAACTCTCTTCAGTCCCCGAATCCACCAATGCAGGAACAGGAAGTGACACAGTTCCCCAGAAGAGCGCTGTCCTCATCTGTAGCCGTTGCGGGGGAGAGGACAAGACTTGGCCCACCAGAACCTCCCCAGTTACTGGTGGGCCTTTTCTTTTGCTCGACGACGGGAGCAGGCTTCGACGAAGTGGCCCGGGTCACCACAAAACAGGCAGAGTTTAGCCTCTCTCCAGTGATCCTTCTCCTTGGCGGAGAGCTTAGCATGGCCCAGTTGCATGGGTTCTGATTCTTCCATTGTGGGTTCTGGGGATTTGGGTCGTCAGGCAGGGGTGAAGGGACCACGGCTACTGGGTGGCTGAACCTGCCTCTCTCTGCGTCTCTCACGCATGCGCGAATTCAATTTAATAGCGATGTCGATCCACTGGTCGAGCGTCGCTGGTTCATCTTTGAGTTTAAGTTGGTCCTTTATGACCTCCATAAGGCCTCGGTAGAAGGAGTATCAGAGAGCAGAGTCATTCCAATCAACTTCCACAGCGAGAATCCAAAACTCTCGGGCATATTCTGCCACACTCCGAGATCCCTGCAGCATATCCCCCAACCGGGTGGCCGCGTCTCTGCCACTGAGTGGATGATCAAATTTCTTCTTCATCTCAGCCATGAAGGCAGAGTATGATTCGCACAAGGACCCCTGGCATTTCCACACTGCGGTTCCCCAGTCCCGAGCATCACCCGCTAATAACCCGATTAAATACACGATGCGAGACCGGTCGGTGGAATAAGACTGGGGTTGTAGCTCAAAGATCAACGAAACCTGTGTAAGAAATGTGTCACAGCCTCCAAAATCACCACTATAACGCTCAGGGGTAGGGACATTAGGTTCTTTCTCGACCGCAGGGTTAGACACCGGGACATCGGGTGCTACGTTCGGCGAGAGTCGATTTATTTTCTCGGTTAAGGTAGCTAGTTGTTTATACATCGCTGAGTTACTAGCAGATAGCGAACGCAACGTTTCTTCATGGCGATTTAGAGTGGCTTCAATGCAGGTTAAGACCTCCTGGAGGAACATTTTTGAATCAACGTCTGTATTTCTAGCATTTCCTGCTGAGCTCATGTTGGCCGGATCGTACGGTTAGGATTCTGGGAGGCTCAGGAGCAGGAAATGAGACAGTCACAGTTAAACGTAAAAAGGTTTTTATTTACAGATTTTTCCAAAAACTACAACTAAGATGGCGGCTACAACCGGAAACTAAATCCTCAATCACAAAATACACACAGCGACTACTCGTGGCTGGAACTACAACTAATATGAAATAACACAAATAGCTCTACTCTCAGTAGGCGACACTTTAACACTACGAAACAACCTATTACTATAACCTCTACACTCGAGGGAATGCTATGATAAACAACTACTTCGAAGACTGCTCGGTATGGGAGCAAACGCTACGATCGACGACAGAAAAACACAATTGCATCAGGTATGCTCGGGACGGTTCACCATGCAGGAGACCAGAGTGCAGGGCCAGGTGGTGGAGAGCAACGGAGGTGGTAGGTGAATGGAAGAGATGCCCGGAGGTGTGTGATGGTCTGGGAAGAAGTCCTCTCTTGCTGAGACGGAGACTGCAATCCGGTGCAGATGGTGAGTAGGAAACTCTCCTTGGAGCAGGTGGAGCCACAACTAGGAGAGACAAAGGCTACGTTTATACAAGGACCATCTTAACAGAAAATGCAAAAGTGGCGTCTTGTCATTTCACGTTTAGACGAGCGGTTTTGAAGGAAATCTGCGTATATACGGTGACTCTCAGCCCGATCTCACGGGGATTCGTGAAACTGTCACGTAAGTTTTAGTTTCGGTTTCGTGTGCACCAACACGATTTCGTCATGTTTTTCGTGCCGCTCACCACGAAATGCGCACCAATGTATTTTAAACGGCGGACTTTTCGTGCCACTCAGAACGTATTTCAAAAGAATGTGTATATTATATTTTTAATGTAAAACCGTGGCGAATCCAACGCTATATTTTGCATGACATCGTCCCTAAACATAACCCTAACCATAACCCTAACCATAACCTAACCATAACCTAACCATAAGCCGGTGGTACACTTACCAATTTGCATAGGAATTTCAAGAATGTCCGGCGGCCGGCGGCCGCAAATGCGATCACACAAGCAGTATACGCCGATGGACAGCTTAGATCGTCATGAATCCGCCGGTATAAACCACTTTCAGATGTGATTACCACAGCGAAAAACATTTTGTGGTGAGCGGCACGAAAAACATGACGAAATCGTGTTGGTGCGCACGAAACCGAAACTAAAACTTACGTGACAGTTTCACGAATCCCCGTGAGACCGGGTTGTGACTCTATAGTGTGTGGAATTCGATTGGATGTGCATGCCAGGCAGCTGGGTGGTGCTGTGATAAAACTCTGCCATGTTTACGCGCATGTGTACTATCTCCCTTTTCGGCTCTCTGCCGCGTTAAATGTTCATGAATGGAATCTGTACAGATTCTGCACGTTTGTTGGTACGACTCCTGTCGTGTACATGGAGCTGCCAGAGTTGCTTGAAGGTATGAAGGATGGAAATGATCACACATCTTTGTTTAGTTCCTTGTATCGGCCGGCAAAACCAAAGCACCGGCGCACGTATGTGATGTAATCGCCTACGCGACATGGTCAGATCTCGGCAAAGTTTTACGTTTTGCTGTTTAGACGGAAACGTAACAGCGGAGAGTTTTCAACTTTTCCACTCTGGAGGCCGGTTTTCAAATTTTTGCGTTTTTAAGCCCCCAAAACGGTGTCCTCGTATAAACGATAGGGTGTTTTGTTGAAATATTTTGACGTTTTTACCTGCAAGCGTCCTCCTGTAAACGGCCCCAAAGACAGCGGAGGTTAGAACAGAGCACGACGTGAATTTACTGGCTAGATTGTCTACACAGTTCCTACACGATGTGTCACGATCCGGCGTCTGAGAGTTGTGAGGCGTCTGTTATATTGAGGGAGGGTGTGCTTGATTGAATGATCTCCACCTGCTCCTAATTCTGGCTGCGCGCTGCTGATGAGAAACACCTGCCATTGCCACTGCACTGCTGAGCCAACCTGAAAGAGAGAGAGAGAGGGAGGGGAGGCACTATCTAGGTCTGGCAGCAGCCAGCCTGACACAAGATGGGAGATTAAGCAGGCTCAACAGAACCACCCTCATCCTGTGGACAAGACCACCTGTTCTCGTCAGTCTGAACTAGTCAGATTTTTTGTGTTCCAATGGAGCATTCATCCAAGATGCCATCCTGAGTTCCAAAGAACCCCTAGATCCAGCATTCCATGTGCTCAACCTTCCGTTCAACTTTGGTCTCAGTGCTGTACTCCATCTACCACCAAGCCTGCCAGCCATCAACCACCTTGTTATGATAACTCACCCTTTTTACCATATTTGTCTCCATGTTCTGCATCTGGGTCCAAACCAAAAGCTCAGACTAACCATCTAGCCAACACCAAAACCATGATTTTGCCATTGTTGAGGAGTGTAATTGCCACTGAACAAAAGCTGTTAGCTGTTTGGGAAACTTAAAGTAGGATTAAGTCAACAGATTGAAAAGAACAAGCATCCTGAGCAATGATCATATAAAGTATGTACACATTGATTCCCATCAAGACATGCATTATGTTGTAATGATATTAACACTCATAACAATAAAATATGTAAAAATAAAAAAAATTAAACAACTCTAAATCAATAAATGTTTACACACATTTTCTATTATTGATCATTCCAAAGGCTATCAGATGTAAGAGATCAATGTGTATATATAAAATAACTTCAAAATTTTTTTATTTTTTGAAAATATATTGTTTAGTTCTCAGACTTATCCGAAAACCTCACAAGAGACAACATTGTCTCCTTTTACTTCATCGCACTTGTCCACCGATGTTTAAGCATGGCTATCCCTTCGCTAAAGAAGGTTACATCTTGAGTCTCCAGATACTTCTCAAAAGCATGGATGACTTGATCTGCAAATGGCAGCCTCACAGGTGGGATTTTAGTTTGGGAAATGGATAGAGGTTTGATATCTCTATCCGTGTGTGTGTGTGTGTGTGTGTGTGTGTGTGTGTGTGTGTGTGTGTGTGTGTGTGTGTGTGTGATATTGATGCTTTTTGGTCTTTCTAAAGCACTGGAACAAGTACTGGAACCTGTAGAAAGAAAATTTTAACTGTTTGTGCTCTTAACCCAGGTATGCCATTGGTAATTTGGAGCGGTCAACATCAGCTGGAATTGGTTGGTTGGACAATCTGGGTGACCAGCTGGGGAAACCATACAATGAATCCGTCATTGGGTCGGGTCCTTCCATTAGAGATAAATATGTCACAGCTCTCTACTTCACCTTCAGTAGTCTGACCAGCGTAGGCTTTGGGAATGTCTCCCCAAACACCAATTCTGAGAAGATCTTCTCGATTTGCGTCATGTTAATTGGTGGTGAGTTTTACAGAATTTTTTTAAGGCTTTTTTGCCAAAAATGACCAGGTAATGAATGAAGTAAAGGAAGTTTGGCTTAAACTGAGAAGTGCCTCTGAAGGAAGTACTAATTTTTGAAACGTTGGCCTTAGAGGAGCATAGCTAAGTAAGTGACACCTCACAGAAATAACCTGTTATTTGAAAAAGGTCTCAAAGAATACAGAGCAGGTACAAAGTTTCTGCTGAAAGAAGTAAAACCAAATATTTAGAAGTAACACATCAGTGGGATGTTGGGAGCTGCAGCAACAGATAGTGTTAACTTGAAATAATAGCATACTCAGAGCTGAAGTAACTCTAGTTCTGAATATGTGTGAAGCCCTCTAATGGGCTTCACAAGTGGTTAGCTCCAGACAGGATCCACTTTGGTATCCTGAAACAGATTTCTTTGAATTTACTACCTAATCAGGGGTAGTGGCGGCCCACTGTGGCTCCCTACAAAACTAGAACTAGATTTATTTACAGTAACTACTATTTCTATTTTGTATGTGCTCCGCCCTCCAACATTTCTCCATATTGGGTAACACTAAAGGCGAGGGCTAGCCGGGGTGAATGTTTTGCAATAGTCAAACTGTTAACAAAGAAATCCAATTTAGCCCCTCCACTATTGCTAATTAATGTCAAGTATCCTATGCCATAGCTAAGTCACTAAAAATAGAAAGAAAAATAACTGGTGGATTACCCAGTTGGTAATTGAGTATCGATTATACTACCCTTTGTGTCAATATATAGTATAGGTAAGTAACAAAATATATCTGGTTCTATCTTTTCTCCAGCTCTGATGTATGCTAGTATTTTTGGAAATGTGTCAGCCATTATCCAGAGACTTTACTCTGGTACAGCACGTTATCATACCCAGATGATGAGAGTTCGAGAGTTCATCCGCTTCCACCAGATTCCCAACCCTCTGAAGCAGCGACTGGAAGAGTACTTTCAACATGCATGGTCATACACTAATGGGATAGACATGGATGCTGTGAGTATGTGAGACTGGTCTCTGTCAGCCATACAAGGGGCGGCATGGCTCAGTGGGTAGGGTGGTCGTCTTGCAACCAGAGGGTTGCCGGTTCGATCCTCAGCCTGTTGTGCTCATGTCGAGGTATCCCCGAGCAAGACACCTAACCCCTAATTGCTCCTGATGGGTTGTGGTTAGCGCCTTGCATCCACCATCTGTGTGTGAATGATTGAATGTGACGTAGCTTGTAAAGTGCTTTGGGTACCTTGCAGGTATAGTAAAGCGCTATATAAATACAGACCATTTACCATTTACAAGTATATGCCTCTTCAGGTATTAAGCTCAGTTATCTCAATTGAACAAGATAATACTACTACTAATAATAATAACAGTAGTAAATAATGTACTACTTGATCTGTCAATTTGCTATATGGGACTAAATGAATTCAAAAGATCCATAAACAATACACCCACTTCATAAATCTTCTGATTCTGATTTTTAAAAAGTGCAGCCATAAAAAGGCTGGGATGCTAACAAGCCAACACAGACAACTACCTTAGGACCTAAATACCCATTCAATCCCCAAAGTCAAAGGGGTAACTTGTTTGTGGTGACTTGATTAGATTTATTTTTGTCTAGGAACATGTATGCTTAATTTTTAAAGCTATATAATAGCTTACACATAATGATGGTCAAAAGTAGTCAAAATCAGATATGACATTGAACAAGTTCATTTTTAATACTGAGGTTTACACAGCTGCAGGTTGTAACTAACTGCCAGTTTTTCAATAGATAGGTGACATAAGTAAGTGTATATGTTATGTTTCTTAGACTGAGACTTAAGTGCAAGGCAATGACACATAGCAGACAGGCATAAAAAATATAATAACTTTATTTACACAGATATTTACAATTGAACTACAACCAGAAATGCCGTACTAATTGCGGAGCTACAGAACACAGGCTTTAGGACCAGGAGAGCCCCTAAGTGGCTGGTGGAAAACCACACTGGGAAAATGTAAAAACCAAACCAGAAAATCTTTGCCGCTATGCGGCTGAAGTAAACTAGCAACGCTAGGCTGAACAACAAACGACTGAATAAAGAGTTGCTAATACTGCAGAAAACAATGTTTAAAAAACACACTAGGCTGGCCTCAGAAATTGAGCGGGGACCTTAGCTGGAACAGACAGGCAGAGGAACAGGAAACGGAGCATAGAAGGCTGGGGTGGCATGGCTGTTAGTGGAGAAGGCAAATGCTGCAGATTGGAAGATTGACCGGGGTAAATGTGGATCCAGACAGAGGAGACGAGGGAGCAGAGAGGTGTCCAGGCAGCTAGCGATGTACCTAGGGCAGATGGGGAAGGTTGCAGGGAAATTCAACTGGGCTGGCAGGTGGTCCAGGACAGGAAAGCAAAGAGCAAGGGTTAAGCATGGAACAGATAACGAGGGCGCTAGGCTTAAAGTACTGACTGAGACTGTTTAACGGTCTGGTGCTGAGTAGTGTGGAGAGTCCAGCTTTATGGAGCAGAGGAGTAATTAGAGTCCGATGAGTCCACCTGCCAGTGCGCCACTTCTTGCTGATAGGATTGGCAGCATCTGCCCACATGCCACCCCACACGTTCATGCCCACTTGAGAAGAGAAGGAATGGAGGGGGCGGGAGAAAGTGGAGTGTGATGTGGAAGGCGTCATAGTATTGTAATTCCATCCTGCGCCTGTGTATAAAGACATATGTAAAATTACGCAAATTATTAGAGGATTGTGCACACTGTTCAGTTGAAATGAAGTCACACTAGCATGTGTTCACATAGGTATTAATTCAACTTTGTCTTCTCTTGTTGCCTTCAAACCCTAATTCTTCAGGTTTTAAAAGGTTTCCCAGAGTGTCTCCAAGCAGACATTTGTCTCCATCTCAACAGATCACTGCTTCAGAACTGCAAGGCTTTCAAAGGTAAAGTTAAAAGTACATGTACAGTCGTGAATGAAAGTTTCAATACATTTGTAAAGATTATGGATATTGTGGCAGTCTTGAGTTTCCAATGACCCCTTTAATTCTGAATTTACTGAATCACATGGATCTTTGTCACAAGAAATAATCATGCATGTTGGTTCTTTCAAATATTCATTATGGCTCTTCTTGATTTATGACAGAACAAACATGCACACTGAAATTTTAATCTGTTTTTGTGATGTAGAAAGATGTGTTAATCAAATTTGCCAATAGATTCACGACCTCTTAACATCTCATGAATGATTACAATTGACTACAGCTGGTGACTCCTCTGAGGCAATTTAATTAAGGCTCATTTGATACACCCTGCTACAAACACTACAGTGGGAAAGTCAGGAAGCTCAACAAAGACCATAAAAGGCATATTGTTGATGAACAAGTCAAGAAAGTTAATTGAAGCCATTTCAAAGCAGCTACAAATCCCACAATCATCCGTGCATACCATTGTTTGTGTGTATGTGTTATGCACATAAGTGCATGGCACAGTTATGTTACTGGCACGATCAGGAAGAAAACACAACTTATCACCTGCTGCTCAGAGACAATTCCTCAGGATGGTCAAGAGTCAACCAAGAATCTAACTAAACTGACCAAGCCTTTTTTATTATTATTTTTTAACATAAATTTTATTGTGACTGTGTTTCCAGGAAAAAATACTTGGTCGATTATGATTATTCAGCGACATTATGTTGAGCACAAAGTTCTGAAAAAAGAGGCTAAATTTATTTGCCTACTTTTTGAAATGATTTGAGTATCATACATTAAGGTTTTTGGACTGCACAGTGGCCTAGTGGTTAGCACTTTCGCCTTGCAGCAAGAAGATCCCTGGTTCAAATCCCGGCCTGGGTCTGGGATCTTTATGCGTGGAGTTTACATGTTCTCCCTGTGCATACATGGGTTTTCTCCGGGTACTCCGGCTTCCTCCCACAGTCCAAAAACATGCTGAGGTAATTGATCACTCTAAATTGCCCGTAGGTGTGAATGTGAGTGTGATTGTTTGTCTGTATATGTAGCCCTGTGACAGACTGGCGACCTGTCCAGGGTGTCCCCTGCCTTCTCCCGAGTCAGCTGGGATAGGCTCCAGCACCCCCTGCGACCCTAATGAGGATCAAGCGGTGTATAGAGGATGGATGGATGGACATTTAGGTTTGTTTACTTAACACCGAACTCTTGGACACAAAACTCTAATAAATAATAAATAAATAAATAATAAACAATAATAAATAAATAAAACTACTAATTAATAATGTGACTGTAGCTTGTTTTAATGTGTTCATAATTAAATAAATATGATCATATGAAGTTAATAATCAAAAGAATAAATACAAATAGAAAGCAGCGAAAACAGTTAAATCTTCATTTTTAAAGCTCAATCAAAATGTTTTGCCACTGTCGCCTTAGGGCTTGCTCTGGGGGATCAGGCATATGAGTTCTGTAAAGCATCTTGAGACAAACTGACTGTAATTGGTGCTATATAAATAAAATTTAACTGAGTTGAAAATGCATTAAGTACAATTTCATTCTACTTATTTTTACATAGCTAAATCTTTTGCTGATAGCTTTCATTTAATAGCAGTTTTTATTTCAAAATTAAATTTTTCTGTAGTTAGCTTTATGTCACAATGTTTTTCCCCTTATCAGTTTTATGATGCCTCTGCATCGGAAACAGGTTTGGCCTGAGGTAATATATTTTACGGTCTTCTCTACCTCTTAGAAATGTGACATCTCTCCAAATCTTTCTGAAATTGTGCTGCTGTTTCCAAGTCAAAAACAACTGTTAGTCTGTCACAGATTTCTGCCTGAAGGTTGGATTTTGTGTCATAGCTGTATAAAATATACAGTTGTAGTCAAAAGTTTACATACACTTATAAAGAACATAATGTCATGGCTCTCTTGAGTTTTCAGTTATTTCTACAACTCTGATTTTTCTCTGATAGAGTGATTGGAACAGATACTTCTTTGTCCCAAAAAACATTCGTGAAGTGTGGTTCTTTTATGACTTTATTATGGGTTAACAGAAAAAGTGACCAATTCTGCTGGGTCAAAAATATACATACAGCAATGCTAATATTTGGTTGCATGTCCCTTGGCCATTTTCACTTCAGTTAGGCACTTTTGGTAGCCATCCACAAGCTTCTGGTTGAGTCTTTGACCACTCCTCTTGGCAGAATTGGTGTAGTTCAGTTACTTTTTTTGGCTTTCTGACATGGGCTTGTTTCTTCATCATTGTCCACATTTAAAACTGTGAAAAACACAAAATATTGCTAAAATTGCACAAATTACCAAATTGCAGATACTTTTTTTTTGCACTAATATGCAATCAGAACAAAGGAAAGAGGAGAAAAAACACAAAAAAGTTTCATCCAACAGGAAGAGTGTAAAACTCTGTACTCATCCTTGTTCTCAGTCTACACACTTTAGCAAACACTTTAGTTACTTACACTTTACACACTTTATGTAACTATGTTCTATGTTTCTGTTGAAAGCCTGTAAGGCTGTAAGTAGTGTTAATAATTATGAATGTAACTTTGTGCAAAAATTCAATGTCAGTGACAGAAATATTGAACAAATATTGACCAAAATTGTCAGAAATTAATACTGTTTATTGAGATGATCCCACACATTGCAACCTAGATTTGTCCTCATCTGACCCACAGACAACCTACCCAGGAATTTGCCTAATTATTAGACCCTGTGAGCATTCCAGATCCACCACATCCCAAAGGTGCTCTATTGGACTGAGATCTAGTGACTGTGTAGGCCATTGGAGTACAGTGAACTTCCTGTCATGTTCAAGAAACTGGTTTGATATGATTTGAGCTTTGTGACATGGTGCATTATGCTGCTGAAAGTAGCCATCAGAAGATGGGTACACTGTGGTATAAAGACATGGATATGGTTTGCAACAATGATCAGGTAGGCTGTGACATTTAATCCATGCTCAGTTGGTACTAAGGGGCTCAAAATGTGCCAAGAAAATATCCCCCACAATATTACATCACCACCACCAGCTTGAACCATTGATACATAGCAGAATGGATCCATGATTTCATGTTGTTTACATCAAATGCTGACCCGACCATCTGGATGTCCCAGCTAAAATCATTTTCATCAGACCAAGCAGCATTTTTCCAGTCTTCTATTGTCTAATTTTGGTGAGACTGTGCAAATTGTATCCTCAATTTCCCGTTCTTAGCTGACAGGAGTGGCACCCCTCTGCTGCTGTAGCCCATCTTCTTCAAGGTTCCACGTGTTCAGAGATGGTATTTTGCTTTCCTTGGTTGTAACAAGTGGTTATTGGAGTTACTGTTGCCTTCCTATCATCTTGAACCAGTCCGCCCATTGTCCTCTGAGCTCTCACATCAACAAGGCATTTTCGTATTTGTTTCCTATATAGTCCATTCAAAGTATCCAACAATGCACAATGAAAGGTTTTTACCAGACACTGCTCAATCATCAAGCAACATGTGCCATCATGCATTGCATTAAAGAAAAAATGGCAGATGGAAGGCAGATGCACGAGACTGCAAAAACTCAACCTACAAATGTAAGTATTTTCCTTTTTAAGCATGATATGTCAAATTTGGTTTTACCCATTTCTTAGCCAACAGATTGTGAATTTGATGTCTACAGCATAGAACATGACTAGCTAGTTACCCAGCTCGCTAACATTAGCTTACCAGTGGCAGTGCCACCTACTTAAAAGTGGATCATCTCCAATTTTTAATTAGTACATTGTGAAACTGCATTGGCGCACCACATGAGCGCTTGATCAGTACCAATCGTCAGTTTACTTTCTGACTGAAGGGAGTAACAGCAAAGCAGAAACCTTAATTTGACGGCAGAGAGAAAGGGAGTACCTCCTCTCAGGGACACATTTTCTGTCACAGGTTGATGGGATTAAGTAATGTCAAAATCTTTCAAAGAAATCTCATATTAAAATGTGTATTCATCACAAAAAGTAGAACTGCACTTTATTCTGAAACTAAATTGTAGTCTTTTAGTATTGTTTATGACTGTGATAAATCTGCTTGGTCTCTTTCCATTTACATGGTATTATTACATCTTGCAGAGCTGTGCTGAAAGAGATGGACCTTGCTGGTCCGATGAATCCTGTCAAAGCAGTGAAGAACTGGAAGAACCTGAAAAAGTCATACAAGGTTTGGATTCATTGTATTCGACTATAGTCCTCAATGAAACCATAGATAAAAGATTACAGTTAGTGTTTTCTTTACTCTGTTTAGCATTTGAAATAAATGCTGCATTAATTGTGCACTACAAATCTTTGATAGCAAGACTTTCTAATCATTGCACAGATTTTGTGCTTAGGTAACGCTTAACTTGTGTGCAACTCAGGATGATTCAATGCAGCATGGATCATGAATTCCTCTTGCTTATCATCAAGTGATAACATACTCTCAATCTTTACTTCATACCCATCTAGCCTCCCTGAAAACTGAACAGTATCAGCTTAAACAAATGGTGAACTTTTTTAATCAAGCATTTACATAATAAGAATAAATAAAGTTATATAAATAAAAATAGCTAATGGGTTATTAGGGAGGGAATATGAGGCCAGGGGGTGAGATGCTTTTAAATTTACTGGAGAAAATGGAAAACTGGCATGAATAATAATAAATGTGTTTTTCAAAAAAAAAAAAAAGACTGGTTACATCTATTATTTGCAAAGCAAATTCTAACAGCTCACCATTTCCTTTACTTTCAAGTGAGTTAATTGAGGCAATAGACCCAAGGCTATATTGGTAATAACGATTAACACTATTAGCAAAGACAATGTAAACTATTTACATGGATGAAATTTGCACCAAAAAGCTTATGTGAATGAGTTTTGTCATAAAGAGCTGGTGGAGTGCTGTTCAGTGCTGAAAGAGTAGCAGTGGTCCATCTATCCATCCATGCAGCTGTTCAACACACTGCAAGTCAGGCTTAAGCTGGCTGCCTTAATCATTTGGCCCCAATGCCTTCTCCACAGGCCCAAGTGTGCCTCCATGACTGAGGCAGAAGTTGTGCAAAATGCCACAACATGTAATAACCCTTGTTAGTGGAAACAAGGTACACTTTCAGGGCATTGAAAAATATTGATCACACTATCTGGTCTAATGTCTGTTGAACCTGGCTGCAGCTGCATTTCCCACTGACTCTCTGTAGGGTGATATTCACTTTCTCGCAAAGAATACTGTAACACAAAGCAGTAGAGTATGATCTACCTACAGGCTATTTTAAAAAAACAACAACTCTTTATTGAGCCAAGGTAACTACTAAATATGTAAAAAAATTGACTTTGGTAATAGCAGCTATTTCTAACACTTGTTGCATTTCAGTGAAATTAAACAATTTTCAATTGAAGTAGCACTGAGCATCTGCAGCTTGATTCTCACGATTGCCATCAATTCTGCCCACAACCCTTCCAAATGCTACAGATCCAGCCAGGTGTTCAAAGCCAGCCCCGACTCTATCTTAAGCTTGATTTTTTTTTTAATCTATGACCCTGTGGTTGTTATCATCAACCATGAAACTTGGGATTCCAAATGCTCTGGACTCAACGCGGTAGGATGTTGCACTTGTCAGCCAAAACAGGAACACCAGAATCTCAAAGTCATGACCCCAGTTCTGGTCAGATAGGAAGTAGAAGATCTGAGTTATGTAGACTATTGTGGGTCTGGAAAAACAGAAGTCTGGTTGCAGATCGCTCTGGCCATGTATATAATCTATGACAGTTCAGTCTGTAGTATGGAGATGGTTGTTCACACTGCAAATAAATATATTAAAACTTAGAAAATGGTCGCATGAAATGAAGAATGTGTATGAAAGTTATGTGGCCATACAGTCAGACACTGTGTTGTAGTAGTTTACTGTACTAGGTGTGAATTTTCCAAGGAAAAGGTATCATATGACTCTGAGCTAAGTGTCTCACTGGAATTCAGAAATAATCTAAGTATATATATATATATATATATATATGTATTGAAAAGGTCTGGCATCATCTTCATCCGTTCACACAAGTTGATGCCTTTCTAGTACACTACTCACAATAAGTTAGGAATATTGCGAGGTCCTCAGTGGATTTCATACATAAGGTGTTTGTTTCACTTCAGTGATTTCTGGGGATAGGGAAGCAATTAGGGTGCTAGACACACCTCATTTTGTGTTTTCCACGTAATGGTCTCGCTGTGTACTGTGCACCTTACATATTGGGGCCAATACCAAAAACACAAATAGACAACCCTTTTCAATGTGGCATCAATTTCAACATTGTGGTGGTATAAAAAGCTGGTATTGTCAGGAAGTCATTCCCGGTTCATCATTCAAATAGCCATGAACACACGTCGTCACTTAACGGACGAGCAGCGCCACATGGCCATAACACACCTTCAGGTCGGTAGCAGGCAGTCAGATGTTGCTCGTGAACTTGGTGTGTCTCAAAGTGTCATCAGCAGACTTGCAGCAAGACACAGAACTACTGGCAGTGTTTCCGACAGACCCAGGAGTGGAGCTCCACCAGTGATGGACGGCAATGATGACCAGTACCTAAGGCAGACACCACTATGCAACTGCCACACAGCTGCAGGCCTGTTAACAAGAAGTGAGGGGTACTAGGGTTTCCAGACCCTCAGCAGCCTTCCATCATAACACACAGCATGACATTAGCGTGATTTGATAAAATACATCGGAACAAACTGAGACCACATTGTCAAAATTAGTCACTCAGAAAACCATAAAAACTTGTTCAGTCATCCACGTCCTAACCTGTTATTTCAGAGCACGTTAACCGTTGACAATTTTATATATCTATATCTATGTATCTATCTGTATATGTGTGTATATATATATATATATATATATATATATATATATATATATATATATATATATATATATATATCTCAGTGGTCAAAAACCTTTAGAACTTACTTTTTGTTCTTTCCTTAAACATACAAATCTAATTGGTAAATATCTATGATGATCACAGATCTGAAATAACATTGAACAGGTGATTAAAACAATGTAAAGTACAATAGGTTTATCCCATATGGTTCGTGAGATAATATGTGTAATAAGTCCAGATGTTGGGACCATTACTCTGGTGATGCTGAATTTCCTTAATTTTCAGATTTTAACTGTTTAGTTAATTGTATTATAGAAAGTTCTGGGCTTAAGGGGAGAAAAGGCTCAGAAAGTCACAGTGAATAGTACAATCTTCCCTTCTCCAGAGGCGTGTTTTTCCTCAGAATTGACACTTTATGATCCTTACCAGGGTCTGATGGAGGTACCAAATATCGTGTTGTCTCCAAGAAGGCTGTGAGTGATCATCCTGAAGTAAACACTTGATTTATTTATATATATATATATATATATATATAAATATATGGATGTGAACTTTGGGTTAACTGTCTTCTGAAATGGTCTATTTTACCCTTTGACAGCCTTTTGTTTTTACATTTCAATTTCAATTGCTGTTTTCTTTCTCACTTAGATACCTTGACGAAGAGCAGCCAGGCCAAAACATTTGAAGTGGAAGCTTTAAGAAAATGTGACTCTGCAAAGCAAATGACTGAGATTGGTGGAAGGAGTATAAGAACCAGAGGGCAAATGGCAGTGTGGTTTACAGTTGTAGCTCAATGTGGTCACTGTATTACTATATAACAAATATTTCATTAAGTATTAAATCCCCATGCTCAATTTTGTTTTAAATTTTTCAGTATATATTTTCTAAATATTTTCTTTTTACCTGGCTATGAATAAATGCAAGTATCTGAAAGATGACTTTTGCTTCATTACTGCAACTACAATTTCATTTAGCAGACATTTTGATCCAAAGCGATGTACATATGAGAGTGGACTTTCAACAACGGAAATTGTTCTACATGTGCATTAACAGTAATGCCGTGATATACTGGAGGCACATTCCAGGACAAAACTAATTTTATCATATGTTAAGGACCCATAGAGGATACTCATGGGTACAGTTTTTACCACAGTATGCCTACTATGCCCTCAGTATATATTTTACTTGGGGTCAACATACTGTGTGCCCAGCAAGATTAGCAGAAATACCACCTTAAACAAGCAGATTAGTGAGCAAGAAGCTAACAGCACGAATAACACAAATGCTGTTGTAATATGAGACATGATATAAGCATCACTGAATACACATTTTTTAAATTACTTTCTGCAACACTTAGTTCAGATAGTCTTTGCTGCTCATATTTTGACATGTTGACATCACCCTCATTACAGACATACAAGAACACACACACAACACAACACAACACATAACTACCAAATAATGCAGGAAACTGGGAGAGGAAGATGAGGGAAGGATAGATAGGGTGGCTGGAATACAAGGGAATAGTTAATGGAAGGAGAGAGTAACTAAGGCAAGGAACACAAGTAAAGCTCCAGTGACCTCTGTAGTGGAAACGGAGTACACTATTCCAGGAGGTGAACAAACAGACCGATCTGACATGCAGTATGCAGGAAATTATAACTTAATCTTAACAGTACAGGTAAACACTAACATAAGAATGGGGCTACTAACTAGAACCCTTCCCCTATCTGTTTTAGGAGATAGGGGAAGATTGCTAATGGTATACACAGCTATGCATAACCAGAAGCTCACACAGTCCAAGCCCACTTCGACTGCACACCACCATGGCAAAACAGAAACTACTAGACCCAAATAACAAAATCCATCCATCCATCCATTCTCTATACACCGCTTTATCCTCACTAGGGTCGCGGGGGGTGCTGGAGCCTATCCCAGCTGACTCGGGCGAAGGCAGGGGACACCCTGGACAGGTTGCCAGTCTGTCGCAGGGTTACATATACAGACAAACAATCACACTCACACTCACACCTATGGGCAATTTAGAGTAACCAATTAACCTCAGCATATTTTTGGACTGTGGGAGGAAGCCGGAGTGCCCGGAGAAAACCCACGCATGCACAGGGAGAACATGCAAACTCCATGCAGAAAGATCCCAGGCTCAGGCCGGGATTTGAACCGGGGATCTTCTTGCTGCAAGGCAAAAGTGCTAACCACTAGGCCACTGTGCAGCCAAATAACAAAATCACTATCATTAATTATAACAATGATGTGAGCTGGGAAACAAGTTACTCTACTTCACTGGCAGTGTGAAGAGGGAGAGTGGTCACGGAGTCTGCTACTACCACCAAGATCTGCACTCACGGCGGTCCCACCCAGGCTTGCACCCGCTGCAGTGACCCTTCTATTTATCACAGCTTAGTCCTCGTGGCTCCTGTTGCTGGCGATGACTGGGTATGGGCCCGACGCTCCAACGCCATCCATTTTCAGGGCTAGTTTATTCAACCAGCCCCCCCACTAGACACCGGCCCACCACAGTGCCCGGTATACCAGATGGCCAGTCTACCCCAGGCTGAAGAGGGCCATGTGGCTTGGCTCATGGAGGTTCTTGACACGAGGCTGGCTTTGGATCCAGAGAGGGTTTGATGTGGAATGCATGTCCAGATTGGGACCTGGGTTTGCATATCCAAGGGTAGTCAGGGAGGAGTCTATCCAGGCATGGATCAGGAAATAGGCAGAGAAGGATCAGGTTAAACCAGAGCAAAACAAAGCATAACAGAACTACTTGATTGACTACAGTCTGATCAACTCTCTGTCATGGAATTATGAGCTCAACCCTTGTTTAATGGTAGACTGTGGAAATCACTGGCAGGTGAGCCATTCCCCAACACAGGTGTCCTCAATCAAGTGATTTACCCAGTAGGAGGGAAACACACACACACAGACACACTCATGCCACAATAAGGGAAAATGGAATGAGGGAGAGGGAAAGCTAACAACTAAGCAGAGGTGGAGGGCACGACAATTGTGTGAAAGTTGATGGAGGAAAAAATGCTTATTTAATCTATTAATTGGCTTCTATCACATTTACAACAAAAATGTTAAAAATGATGGGGTCTGAATATTTAGTGACTGTACTTATATATTCTTTATAATGGAAATGAGAAATTTCAGTTTGTTTGAAAGAAAATTGCATACATTTCTTTCAATACAAGTTTACTTTTGATTATCGGCTTTAAGTGTACATTGGTACACAAAAATGGCAATGTTATCCCTTAAAAACTACAGTTTGGAGAAAGTGATGGCATTTGAGTGCTTTTTGAATCCACTATTGCGTGCTTATCAAAGATAAACATGTCAGAAAACATGGACTAACACACTGCATTTGTTCTGGTGTCTAGGATCCACTAAGGGGTGTCTAAAGGCCCTGGCAATGAGGTTCAAGACGACTCATGCTCCTCCTGGTGACACCCTAGTCCATGCTGGAGACCTGATATCTGCTCTGTATTTCATCTCCAGAGGATCCATAGAGATCCTTAAAGGAGATGTGGTGTTAGCTATATTGGGTAGGTGCCAGTACGACACTTAGGTACAGGCTACAAACTCCATCAAGAGGCCCAAGCAAGATTTGAGGAAAGTCACTAAGGCCTCCTTCATCAAGAGTACTACATTTTTATCATACCTACATTTTCTTGTCTTCCAGGAAAGAATGATATTTTTGGGGAGCCTATTAATCCTTATGATCTGCCAGGAAAATCCAGTGCTGATGTCAAAGCCCTGACCTATTGTGATCTGCACACAATACAAAGAAAGGACATGTTGGAGGTATCTTGTTTTGCTGTCCAACCTATCTAGTTTCTACCAAAACAGTATGAATGAATAATGAAATATTTCCAGAAGGTGGGGACACGAACCGGGTTACGCTGGGGTTAATTGATCTTCTAAATTGCCTGTAGGTGTGAATGTGAGTGTGAATGTGTGTCTGTATATGTGGCCCTGCGACAGACTGGCATCTGGTCCAGGGTGTCCCCTGCCTTTGCCCCAAGTCAGCTAGGATATGCTCCAGCTCCCCTGTGACCCTAATATACTCAACATATATATAATATTGATATTTCTTATTATATTTTTGATTGCATATTTACAATACCAATGCTATTTTTCTCTTACTGTTTGTGTTTACAGGTTCTGGACATATATCCCAAATTCTGTGAATATTTCTGGTCCAACCTGGATATCACCTTCAACCTCAGAGATGTATGTTACTTATGGTACAACTATTTTATTGATTAAGTCCCTGTAGACAATGTAATTTGTCAGCAATGGAGACTAAATTTGAGGGCTCTGAATCCAGTGGATCATTTGGCAAGTAGTTCTACAATACAGTGTGGTCCATATATCTTTGGACATTGACACAAGTTTTCTGCATTGCGGCTCTCTACACCACCACAATGGAATTAAACTATCACAGTGTGCTGTCAGTGCAGAATTTCAGCTTAAATTGAAAGGTATTAACATCCAAATCAGGTGAACGGTGGAGGAATTACAACACATTTTATATGTGTCTTCCATTTTTTTAAGGGACAAAAAATAATTGGACAAACTAACATAATCAAATAAATCAAATTGTCATTTTCAATATTTGGTTGTAAATCCTTTGCAGTCAATGTGAACCTGAAGTCTGTAACCCACAGACATCACCAGATGCTGGGTTTGGTCCTTGGTAATGTTCTGACAGACCTCAGTGACTGAATTGAGAGCAACCACTGAACGTGAATGCACGCAAATACCAAGGGAACTGTTTCATGATGTGTGCTATTCCATCACTTCGCGTTGTCGGCAGTGTCTGGACTAGAACGAACATCACTTTGAGAACAGGCTGTGACAAAACAATAGAATGATGTTTGTAAATTCTTTTACATGTTGAAAAGTAAATGAATTATAATAAACACCTATCATAGTTTACAATTATTTAAAGTGTGTATCCATTTTTTGTGACACCCTGTATGTCTATATTAATATATATACATACATACATACATATATATATATATATATATATATATATATATATATATAGCAAGTGTAAATATCAAAGAGACTTAAAATGTACAGCTCTGATGGATCAGCATCTTAAATTGTTCATTTCCAGTTAAATCAATAATAACTGCCCATTTTCTTTATCAATGCATGTGCTTCACCTCCCCGCCCCCCTCACACACACACACACACACACACACACACACACACACACACACGCACACACGCACACCTCCCACCATCCCACCACCACCTGCAGGTAAATAATGAATCTGGAAGTCTTCTGAGTGGAGATGACTGTGATGGATTCAGAAGACCATACAAACACAAAATATCTTCAACTCACGCAGGTACTTTACAAATACAGTGTGTAAGCTGAATGCACCTATTGTCTGTGTAATAATTATGGCACAACATTGGAAAACGTATTGAATGTCACTTATTTAATTTTTTTGTAATAGAAAAAAAAATGTTTTTATTACATATTACATTAACATTTTACTACCAGGTAAGTTTAAACATATGCAAAATTTGCTTTGATGTTTTGGTCTATAATAGTCAAATGAAATGAATTGAGATTTTAAAAAGGAATAAAATTTACATCATGATATTGACCAGAAATGTGTAAATGTCCACAGTTAAGCAGTATGTATCATGTGTAACATATAGAATACAAAAGAATTATGTTACTTTAAATTGCCATGATAGAAGCCGTGTTTACAGGAATTTAAGATGAATAAATTTTACATAACATTTTTCTTTGAAATTACCCGTAACATAGAATTAGACCAAGAAATGCTGAAGCAAGTTCATCATTTCAGATATCTTGGTTCATGGATAACATCAGATGGAAGATGTGAAACAGACATGTAGAGTAGCAATTACAAGAACAGCATTTACAAAAATGAAAAACATACCGGCAAATAAGAAAATAGCAATTAGCATCCATATGAGGCCTCTGAGCTGTTACATCCTACCAGTTCTGATATACGGATTTGAATCTTGCAACATAAATAATAAAATGTCAAACAAAATCACTGCAGCAGAGATCTGGTTTTACAGACGCATGCTGTGTATATCTTACACGGACAGAATAACCAATGAAAATGTTTTAAAAACACTAAACACAAATTATACACAACTGAACAAAATTAGGAAATGCAAGCAACATTGTTTGGACACAAGGAAGGAGGACTTAAGGAAGGAGACCCTGGAATATATCGTCACAGCTGGAAAAATTAATGGGAAGAGAGGACAAGGTGGACAGAGAATGAAAATGATAGATGGATTTACATCATGCTACATTTAGAATTGGCAACAGTCACAATTCAGAGAGCAAAAGATCGGAGGAGCTGGAGAGAAATGATCGCCTATGCTGAATTGCATGGCACTTCATTGATTGACTGAGATTTTACATGAATAGAATGTTTTGTGACAATGGGTGGAATAGGGTCTGTGTTAGTGGAAAGATCAGGCCTTGTTCTGCAAGTGAATATCCATAGTCAATGAATATCAGAGGTTTCTATTATATTCATTGACTAGGGATATTCTCTTGGAAATCAAAGGAAAATATAGAGTGTCAGCAGTCACGATAAAATATCATGTTGACATAATTTCAGTACAGACAGTCAGAAGACAGGTGTAGCTAACGTAGTCTATCTATAATAGTCCTAATAGGCTAACATTTGAACACTGAGTTGAATGAGCAACATCCTCAATTTGCTAGTCTGTCATGTGACTACCCACATTTCTGACTGTGTCATACTGGTAAAACTCTCAGCACTGCATGGATTGGATGCAGATAAATTCTGGTTTGGAGATTCTGTATAATAGAGCTACATGTATGCACTTTCTTTGTGAGGAATATGTTGTTTGGCTTCTGATGCTGCCTGTGTATGGAGCCATAATGCTGACAGTAAGTTTTGGCATTGAAAAATGTTGAATTGAAAGCGAAAATACAAACATTGAAAAAACTCAATATTTATTAGGATATTTTTTGTACTATGATGTGTTTTACAATGCCAATCTTTAGATTTTTTTTTTTTTTACAATCTATTTATTTTTTCATGTTTCACAGGTTTTCAGTTTCAACTTTCTGATTTTCAGTTACAGTTTTCTTTTTTCAAGTTTCAATCTTACTGGCAGTGTTTTCGCGTGAGGGGCGGGGGCTATGGGGGGCGGGGCTTATAGCGCGAGAACGTGGTTCTTGGTTTTGAGGAAAGGGGACTGCGCCATTTTTAAACAGCCAAGCGAGTAGCAGTAATGTTCAGTGTTTGTGTTTTAAAAACCGGTAAATATAGAAGCAAAATCCAAACAGCAACGGTCTGAGGAGGAGACTCAAAGCTTCCTGGAACTGTGGTCTTCATATGAAATTCACTGGAAGTTAGAGGGTGCCTCTTGGACCACACCAGTGTTCGAAACAATCCAGTGGGAGATGGCTACAGCTGTATGAACGGAGCCTGACTAACTCCTCAACAAACTAAAAAGCTCAAAAATGACTACAAGGACCAGAAAAGGCGGCCGGGATGCAGCAGTTTTTGGCCAAAAAGAGCCCCCATTTTGACCGGCTGCATTCCGTGATTCCAACCGGGTCCCTGAACTCCACAGCTGAGCAGGAGTTGATGCAGGCCGCCGAACAGACGACCGACCTTGATCCTGGTAAGTTTTATTTCTCAAACACCCTGCTGTTAACCGACTATGAATACGCTAGCTACAACACTCCCACGTCAATATTATGAACATTGCGCCAGCTAACGTGGCCCGGACACAGGATCAGTGATCAGAGGTCGACTATTGTTTGCTAACCAGTTAGCCGCTGCTAAGCTAACACGCTATGAAAAACGTCTTTTAAAACCTGAGAAAAGCAGCAGCAATATTTCATTACCAGACCTGTATTCAGAACCTCCCATGTTGTTACACAATGACCCATTAATCATATTGCTGAACTATATGATAATCATTGAAATTTCCCTTGAAGAACCAACAAACTGTTTAACATTATTAATACGAGTCTAAAACTTATTCAAAAGATCATATTAACACAATGAAGTGAGGAATACTGGTAATGTGCAGCTATTTTTTATAATTTCAAGGTAAAATGCTGATTGTTCTGTGATTTTCCAGCTTTGCAGATGTGGAAATTAATTGCATTCATTTCTTATACACAGATTTCTTTGAGGGTTTTTAGTTGTTGCTCAAATATATCAAGGCATTTAGCACTGCTGGAAATTATTACAGGCATTTTTGTTAACATTTTCTAACATCGTATGGACAAATTAATAATTAATGGAGAAAATGGTTTTAAATTACACATGCTATCAACAAAATTTCTTGTTAATTTTATTTAGTTGTCGGCCTTGGATGATGAGGTCCAGTTACCAGGATCACTACTCTTCAGCTTACCGGTTCCCTCTTGCAGCTCTTCCATGCCGTCCTCTCAACACACCAAATCAAGTAAGATTTGTTTAGACTACGCAGACATCAACATGATCAATATGTTATCTTTTAACCCATCCTAAAATCACAAAGTACAACATTTATTTTAAGTTAACTGTGTTCATGAATATAGAAAATAATTACTGACAACTAATGCTGCTTGGGTGCTTTATGAAAGGATAAAGGAAGCAGGAAGCTGCTGTGGATCTGCTGCAGTATCTGGAGACGTCAGAGGAACGGTTCTTGGAACAGATCTGAAGACACCGAGACCTGACCACTGCCCTGCTCCAGAACATCCAGAGGACGGATGAAAATTCAAACACCTTGGCTGGAGTGCTGGAGCGACTGTGACAGAAATAAACTGCATTGTCCACTATTCCTGCCTTTTTTAGAAAAAATAATCATATTTTTTGTAAATTGTTTTCCTTCTTAGCTATTTAAGTACACTGGTATTTTACTTTTGCTCTTTGGGTGAATACAAATATATTTGTGATGATAGATGTGTGTTTTGTCTATAATCTACAGAGATTTTATTCAGTGTTAAGTGCACACTTCTACGTACACACATTTTGACAGATAATCAGTTGTGCTTTTCAAGCAGATTTCAATCTGAAACATATCAGCAACATATGTTGTTTCTTACAACATATGTCACACCAAGCTAGATAAACTGCACTACTGCAGCAGATATATTATTTAAGTGTGCTTACATTACATGTCTACATACATTACTCACAAAAAGTTACTCAACTTTCAGGTGATATTTATGGAAATTGTAAAAATTAATGCTATGGTGATATTAAATCATGAAGGTAGGGCATTTAAGTAGAAACATGCAATAGTGATTTCATCATCTCAAACAATTTATTAGAACAAAAGCTAACAGCAGTGAAGGGTATATCAAAATAAAAATGTCTCATGACAGTTTGGACAGAACAGCAGACTTCAGCTGAAATCCGGTACCGTTGTGTCCCACCAATAGCGTGATCACGGATGTTCCCAGACAACAGCTGACCTCTGACAATCTATAAAGGTAAATATAGATACTATCATCAATTTATTGCATTTGTTTAACCGCTATGTAATGGAAGCAAACGTATTTGAGGCTAAGTAGCTTAGCTAACGCTAACACGTTCACCGTTAAGAATCAAAACATCTCTGACAGTTACCTGTCTTCTCAAACGTAATCGCCGTTACCCGTGGCTACGATAAAGTGACGTACTGACGTCTTGTGGTGACACAACGACGCTGTCGCAAATCGGCTAATAGCCAGTGGAAAAGCAAATGGGATTTTCAGCGGTACGAGACTTGAACGAGACCCGCACCGGCCGTCACCTTGAACCAATGGTTCTCATCCGGTTCCCTTGGTGGAAATGAGGCTTTACTGGTGTTTTCAAACTCCCAGGTCCAGGTGAACTCTGATCCATGCTTGGTCAAACGAAAATGGCGTTAGCCAGCACAGTGCAATCTCCTGGCTGTCCCCTTTCCTCCAAACCAAGAAGCGCGTTCTCGTGCTATAAGCCCCCCACCCCCCACCCCCCCAGCCCCCGCCGCTCACGCGAAAACACTGCCATTAAGATTGAAACTTGAAACAAGAAAACTGTAACTGAAAATCAGAATGTTGAAACTGAAAACCTGTGAAATATGAAAAAAATAAATAGATTGTAAAAAAAAATCTAAAGATTGGCATTGTAAAACACATCATAATACAAAAAATATCCTTAAAAAATATTGAGTTTTTTCAATGTTTGTATTTTCGCTTTCAATTCAACATTTTTCAATGCCAAAACTTACTGTCAGCATTATGGCTCCATACCTGTGCTCCCATTGGCCAGTTGGTTGTTGATAACAAATCATATTGAGACTGTAACTGTAATATTATTTTTATATAACACAGCTGGAGGGTTAGTGCCATATTTAGCATCTTATATGTGGATTTCATCTAAAAGTTCTGCTAATTTAGAGAGCCCTACTTTTTAAAAAAATGGGATACAAATGAAATAATCTGCCCATGTAAATAAGCCTTGAAAGAATCCCGTAGTATGACACTACCGATATCAGGCATGTCATCAATTTTGAAGAAGAAATTTATTTGCTTAGTGAGAAAATCTTTGAATTTAGTTTTAGAAAGCAAATGTGAGTTAACTTTCTAGAATTTGTAAGCTGGCCCACTATACTGTGATATTTACAGGTAGCAATGCTGTGCAGCAGTATTATCCAATAGAAAAAAATCTAGCAACATTTTGGAAAACACATTTCACAGAAAACAACATTTCACAAAGCACAGCAAAACAAAAAACACATTTTTTGAAACACAACAACAAAATATAAAACTCCAAATTTCATTAAACAACAAAACTGAAACTAAGGCATGTTAGAAAAAACATTTCACAATACACAAATACATTTCATGAAACATAATACATTTTAGAAAAGACAGCATTTTACAAAGCGCAACAAAACAGAGACCACAGCAACATTTTAGAAAACACATTACATTTCACAAATCGCAACAATATTTCAAAAATAAAAAAAATAAACATTTTTTAAAAATACAACACTTCACAAAAGTATTTTCACAAAAGACAACAAAATTTAAACCACAACATTTTACAAAACACATTTCACAAAGCACAACAACAAAAGAGAAAACAACAGCAACAGTTTAGAAAAGACAACACATATTGCAACAATATTTAACAAAACTAAACATAGCAAAAACCAGGACATTTGAAAAATCACAAAACCGCTTTAGGAAGCATAACAAAACAGAAAACACAACATTTTTGAAAATACAACAACGCTTCACAATATTTTGGAAAAGACAAGTAAATTTAAACCAGAAAACATATTTTTGAAACACAACAAAAATAAAAGCAACATTGCAATAGACACATCAAAACTGAAATTACAGCATTTTAGAAAACACATCATTTCACAATACTCAAACGCATGTTACAAACATAACACATCTGAGAAAAGGCAGCATTTCACAAAGCAAAACATCAAAACAGAAAACATAGCAACATTTCAGAAGAGACAGTGATATTTCACAAAACACAAAGATGCAAAACACAAAACAATTGACAGTGTTTTTGTGTTTTTTGCAAAACATTTTTGAGACACAACAACATTTCACAAAATGCAACAAACAGAAAACTCAACATTTTAGGAAACAACATTTCATAAAAGACAACAAAATTTGCTGTTGTCATACACTGGCTGTAACTGGCCTTGAGTTGTTTAGAAAGAGAAGGGTGAGGGGAAGGATTATGAGAAGGACCCTAATTGCAGAGTAGCAGGGTGAAAATAGGGGAAGGTTACTTTTTTTTCCAAGTCTGTCTTCTGAGATTGTAGCATTTTAGATATTTTACATTTTGGTTTGACATAGTTGGAGGCATGGTTTGCAGTGGATGTTCCTACATGTGGTCTGTAGTCTGTGTAGACTGTGTTTGAGATGTCTTTTTCTCTGGCTGTATGTTTAGAGTTATTGTAGGGCTGCAGAATGTATTTGAGGCAAATCAGATGCCTCCTTGATGGCAGTGTCTAATGGATACGGCTGTAAACATCTTAAGCATGCCATTTTTTGTACTATATATTTCAAAGGAAATTTTACCTTGGATTTTTTTGAGAGTTGCAGAAGCCCTTCATGCCTGGTTAGTCCCTAGCAATGTCAAGAGTTTTTTGTTTGTTTGTTTTTTTCTCAAATAAAAACTCAGTTATTGTTTGTGCCATCTTTCTTTTTTTCTTTTCATTTCTTTGTTGCAAATTGCAGTGGTAGAGATATTCTATTCTACACTATCTTCCAGGTGACAACATCACAATTAGGAGGCAGAGTGCAGTGTACACATGTAGAAGAAAGCCCAATAACTGGGAACTGTGGGGCGACTGCAATAAAAATGACCATAAACATACATTGTAAGACATTGCATTTTGTTCAACTCTAATAAAATTAATTATTTATTATTTATTATTATTAATCAATTATTCTGTATATTTCACATTACAAAAGAAAACTCTAAAATAAATGCTTCTGTAGATATGACACTGTGTTCTCCAGTGAGGATGACAAGGAGGATTCAGAGATAACTGGTCCCCCCAGAACCCCATTAGTGCAACTGTCACAAGTACTACAAGATGCCTTGAGACTGAATGGAGAGAGAAGACCAAAAACTCTATTGCAGGAGGTAGGTGTTAAACATGCATGCAAGGCAAAAATGAGAAGGAAAAAATATATAAACAAAACAAAAACTTTGTAAGTGATGATGACAGCCCCATCGAGATTTTTGTGTCCTGTACTGTGTGGATTTTCAGAAGTATCTAACATCTTTACACTCTGGGGTGCAGAGAGTGGGGAGGACCAGAGACACCAGAAGGTGTCGCGCTCACGCAGTCTGAACTCTCATCCTCCAACGCAGCCTGCCTCCCAGCACTTCGCTTACCTCCACTCGTCGTCGCCTTGTTCCTTCAGTCCCACACCTCACTTTTCTCCTCCTTCTGTCATGTCTTGGAGAAAGAAGATGGATTTGGAGAACAGGCTGGAGGAACTGCAGCATCAAATAAGCAAGTGAGTCACAGAGCTTTTCAAGGCATTTTTTTCACCTGTAGAGACGACAGCTTTGCATTTACATCAGATTTGAAGTAAAACACAAACAAAGGATGAAAGCACTTAATAATTACTTCTTACATCAGTACCTTGCCCAGCTTTCTACCTTAGGTCTAGGTTATTTGTTCAGTTACTACAAACTAGACAATTCCTGCTTTTAATTAATTGCATTTGATAAAATAGAATATTTTACACTGCCTGGCCAAAAATATGTCTCTACATGGACTTAACTAAGCAAATAGGTAAGTGCCTTATATTGAATAATTACTGCAGTGATGAATATGTTTCAGCTGGCAGCAACTTATTTAACCCTAGGTGATGCAATGAAGAGCTTCTCATTTCTTAAACAACCATGTCAGAAGACATATCCTATGGTCATGGAAAGGATATCAATCTGTCTCAGAAGGGTCAAATTATTGGCCCACGTCATGCAAAGAAACTACAAAGGAGATTGCTGAAACTACTAAAATCAGGTTAAGAACCAGCCAAAGCATCATTAAAACCTCAGAAGGACAGTGGTGAACCATCTTCTTCGAGGAACAAATGTGGTCCATCATGCTGTCTGATGAGTCTTGATTTACCCTGCTCCAAAGTGATGGGCACATCATTGCAAGAAGAGAGGCAGATGAAGTGATGCCCTCACCAGGGCCAGTGCCTACTAGCCTGTGGGGGTTAGGATTATGATCTAGGGTTGGTCAGAATCAGCAATGTCATGTTCCAAAAGAATGAGGTCAGCTGACTAGATGAATATACTGAATGGCCAGGTCTTTCCATCAATGGACTTTTTCTTCCCTGATGATGAATGCCAGGATTCATGGGGCTCACATTGTGAATGAGTGGTTCAGGGAGCATGAAACATCATTTTCACACATGGATTGGCCTCCATAGAGTCCAGACCTCACCCCCACTGAGAATCTTTGGGATGTCCTGGAGAAGACTTTGCGAAGTGGTTCGACTGTCCCATCATGGGGGGTCTTCATTCAGCATCCTGACTGCTTAGGGGTATAAGCTGTGGACAGGTCTGGTAGTTTTGGCTCATATGGATCTGTATGTTTTCCTGGAGGGGAGTAGGTAGTATAAATGGTGTGCTGTGTGTGATGGATGATAGAGGATGTTTTGGACTCTGTGCCGACAGTGTGAAGTGAAGAGAGTGGATAGCAATGGAAAGCTTTTCCAATTATTTTACTACTCACTGAAGAGCCTGCAGATCAGACTTGGAACAGCTGGAAAACTACACCAGTAGTCCATATGCACACTTTCCACAGCACAGTGGTAGATGTTCAGCATTAGTGAGAACTTTGTCCAGTTAAGCTTCCTTAGGAAGAATAGACGTTGCTGTGCCTTCTTAATGGCCAGGGTCGTGTATTTCCCCCAAGACAAGTCCTCTGTCACAGTCATTCCCAGGAATTTGAAGCTTGAGTCCCTCTCCACCTCCTGCTACAAATCAAGAGTGGGGGTGGCTGAGCTCTCCAGATTTGCTGAAGTCTACTTTTTTTTTATTTAATGTTTTTTTGTGTGTGTGTTGAGAACCAGGTTATTGTTATTGCACCATGCTGCCAGCTGTTCAACTTCCTCCCTGTATGCAGTCTCATTGTGGTAACTAATGAGGCTGAGCACTGTTCTGTCGTCTGAAATAAATTCAAGTCAGGTGACATACTTGGCCAAGTCATAGTTTTAATTTTGTTTCTTATTTAGAAACTCTTGTGTGAGTTTGGCAGTGTGTTTTGGATCATTACCATACTGAACTACTCTTCTGCTCAGCCTTTGGAAACTTGAAGTCATCTTGTCAGACAATATTTTGATATATCTGCTGGCATTCTTGGTTCCATATAAATGACATCTCCCATTTGGACTCATGAAGCCCCATATCATCGTACTCCCTCCTCCTGAGTGTCAGAACTATGCCCTGTCTGAACTGAACAAATGAATCTTGGTTGACTGTACACTAATTGATGTTTGTGTTTTCTAGGTTGGAGTCTCGTATGTCAGCAGACATAGGGATCATTATGCAGCTTCTTCAAAGGCAGATGCAAACAATCCCACCTTCCTATAGCACCCTGACATCAACACCTAATGAACCCTTTTCCCCCATCCTGTCCTCTACTGGATTCAGAACTGGCACTCCAACCCCCTCCTACCCCACAGAAAAGTCATCAGCCATCAACTCCCAGCAGCCCAATGAAAGCCAAGATCAAGCACTTCAACTTCTGGAATCAAATTCTTTCAGTTGTGAATCCTCTGGCAATCGTTTTGACTTACCCCCTCTCATTGATACTTCATCCCTCCAGTCTTCTTTATATCAATCACTACTCTCTGCCCCCAGTTTCCCCCAAAACCCTTTCACGTCTCCAACCCATTCTCAAAACTCCTCCCAGTCTTCTTCCTCTATTCTTCCTCAGACAGGACGTCACCTTGTGTCATCCACACATTTATCATGCTTACTGTCCCCCATCACCACTGTAACTCCACAGCTCCAAGAGAAGCTTGAAAAGCCAGTCCTTTCTGTTCAGACACAGGACTTAGCCTCATTTTCACAGGTACAGTAAGCCTTTTATTACCATTTCAAATAAAAAATTACATTTTAGAGAAGTCTGTGATTGTGAAAAAAGGGGAGAATTGACTCAGTTGTTTCTGCTGTCTTACCAGAAATCTCTCTCTCTTTTTTTTATTAGATTTTTTTTGGTTAGAATTTTTTTGTTTTTATGTTAGAATTCTTTCTGTACTTTCAACAACTCTAATTTCATTAATTGTATACTCAATTTGAAGATTGATAGGCAGCCTCAGTGCATGCAACAAAAGAGGGAGGAAAGGAATAGGTATTACATGCACCTTGTTTTGTTTTTGAATCATACTGGTTCGTATTAATAACCTGTTTTAAATAAACAGTTGGTTAGACTCCTCTGAGACATGACAAGATATTATGGATATACTAATACCTTGGCCAGGTTCTGATTACTACTTCACTGACCAAAAATATAAACACAACACTTTTGTTTTTGCTCCCACTGTTCATGACCTGAACTTACAGTTTTTCACAAAACAGGAAGTACATTTCTCTAAACAATTCATACAAATAGCAAAACGCCATGGATTACCTGCAAAAGCCAGTTGCTTGTTCAGAATCCTTAGTTCATCTGTCAAAAGCAAATATCTGTGTCAATGAATATGTCAGTGTCATCAAAATGACAAGTCCTTTCGTATGGATAAAACAATCAAATTGCTTAGTCATGTTGTCATTACAACAGTGCACTCTGGAGGGATGTTCTGATGTAAACTATGGCTAAAGTTTTGATGACAATTATTGTAAGTTACACCTTAGTGTATGCGGGAAATTGATTGCAAGAGACTGGACAAGATTCACATTTACGCTTTTCCTGTAATTTGTTGACAGACCACATCACTGCAATACAGAAAGAGAAAATACTATACTGCAAAGCACAAAGAAAAAACAAAAAAACAAAAGTAAACATAAAGACAGTCTCCTTAGGGAAAACTCTACATGCAGTGCTGTAGGAATTACAGTGCAGTCTTCCTGCACCTGACGTTCCTGTCTGTTGGACCACAAATTCTTATCCACATCACAACGAATATCTTCTCTTGCAATGCAGCATGAAAAGAATCTTTTAGTGTCTTTTCCAGCCTCTGCAGGCATCTGCTGTGATGTCATCACACGCTGCGTCCACGGCAGCCAGAAGTGTCATCTGTGTATGTGGCCTGCAACTTTTCATCTCCATGCTGAGAAAAATTCCTCAGTGGGTTTAAGGAATAGGGAGTAAGGTGAGAGGAACTGCATCACCCTGTTGTGGGTGGCAAACCATTGCTTGATGATGCTGGAGCGATGGAAACTGACATTGTCCCAAACTATCAAAAACTTTGGCAAGTTCTCTCCAGTTTGACCCCTCTCTTGTTTAGAGACAAGATCCCTGTAGAGAGTGTCAAAAAAGGTGACAAGATGCTCTGTATTGTATGGCCCAATTATTGGAATATGAGTTACCACATCAGGCTCAGAGATTGCAGCACCTATGGTTATGTACCCGCCCCGCTGGCCTGGTACATCAACTGTAGCTCTGTGGCTGATGGTATTTTGACCCCCGCCCGTCAATGGTTGAGATGCTGACTGTTTAGATGTTTTGGACGCACCGCAACCAGACTAGCATGCCACTTGCAGTGTGTTTCCAGCTGCGATCTGGTGTGTTTACCCAGAGCGGGCCGCAGTTCATTTGTATAAAGTAGACTGGACTCCGGCGTGCGAAAGGGGTGGGGGGGTCAGAAAACCAGTCAGTATCTGGTGACCACCATTTGCCTCACGCAGTGCAACACATCTCCTTCGCATAGAGTTGATCAGGTTCCTGATTGTGGCCTGTGGAATGTTGGTCCATTCCTCTCCAATGGCTGTGCGAATTTGCTGGATATTGGCAGAAACTGGTACACGCTGTCGTATATGCCAATCCAGAGCATCCCAAACATGCTCCGTAGGTGACATGTCTGTTAAGTATGCTGACCATGCAAGAACTGGGATGTTTTCAGCTTCCAGGAATTGAGTACAGATCCTCGCAACATGGGGCCGTGCATTATCCTGCTGCAACATGAGGTGACGGTCGTGGATGAATGGCACAAATATGGGCCTCAGGATCTCGCAATGGTATCTCTGTGCACTCAAAATGCCATCAATAAAATGCACCTCGGTTCGTTGTCCATAACACACGCCTGCCCATACAACAACCTCACCACCACCATAGGCCACTCAATTCACAATGTTGGCATCAGCAAACCGCTGACCCACATGATGCCCTGTACAGTGACAGCCGGAATTCATCCATTAACAGAACACCTCTCCAAAGTGCCAGACGCCATCAAATACGCCCATTCAAGTCGGTTACTACAACAAACTGCAGTCAGTTTGAGACCCCGATGAGGACAACAACCATGCAGACAAGCTTCGTGGAGATGGTTTCTGACAGTTTGTGCAGAAATTCTTTGGTTATGAAAACCAATTGTTGCAGCAGCTGTCCGAGTGGCTGGTCTCAGACGATCTTGGAGGTGAAGATGCTGGGCTGGTGTGGTTGCACATGGTCTGCGGTTGTGAGGCTGGTTGTATGTACTGCAAATTCTCTGAAATGTCTTTAGAGATAGCTTATGGTAGAGAAATGCATATTCATGTGCAACAACTCTGGACATTCCTGCTGTCAGCATGCCAATTACTTGCTTCCTCAAAACGTGCAACAGCTGTGGCATTGCACTGTGTGAAACTGCACATTTCAGAGTGGCCTTTTATTGTGGCCAGCCTAAGGCCCACCTGTGCAATAATATGTCTAATCTTATGTAATCTTGATATGCCACACCTGTGAGGTGGATGGATTATCTCAGCATAGGAGTCACTAACAGATTTAGAGAAATTAGTGAATGAGAGAAATAGACCTTATGTGTACATAGAAATCTTTGAGTTCAGCTTATGAAAAAATGGGAGCAAAAACAAAATTGTGCATTTCTTTTTGTTTTGTGTCAGTGCATTTATATCTTTAAGGTTGCATTGTAGTTATAAAATCATGAATTATGTAGATAATTTACACAAGTATAGTGCAGTAGAAAAAAGTATTTGCATATTTGTCACATTCAAAGGTTTCAGATCAAAGTACTTCTAAAAGGCAACCCAGGGAAACAAAATGCAGTTTTGATGGATGTTGTGCAGCCCCACCTTTTCCTATTTGAAGTAATTGCCCCATTAGCTACCAGCCAACCACATTCATTTGGCAATGGGGTTAAATTTCACCACCCACACCCGAGTATGATTACAGTCAGGCTTGATAAATAATTAATAAAAATAAATTAAATGGAACCTGTCATTGTTAAGTAGCTAAAGGGTCTCAAAACAGCATAATGCCACTTTGTAAAGAGATTTAACAGATGCGAAACAGTCACTGATAATTATCAGTCTGTAAAGGGTTACAAAGCCATTTGTTACAGATCTCTAGTGAGGCACAGGGTATGAGAAACACCAGACACAAGTAGAAGTGCAAGGTTTTTAATTTACAGCACAAATGATATCAATGCAGAACTTCAAGGCTAGCAGAAGGACTATAAACTGAAGTGACACAATGTCACCATGTATGCTGATTAAGGCAGAAAAGGGGAACAAACCCTCTCAGCCCGGCGGAGAAAACACACTAGACTGAAAGCAAAAGCAGAAAAATGAACGACTAACCCACAGAGTACAACCCAGGTAGAAAAGCTAAGGGATACATGATGGAATAACAAGAACAAACTTTCAAGAAAACAAAAACTAAACTTACACTAAGCTGCGCTAACAATACAAACCTACGATCTACGCTAAGTAGAGCAACACCATACTAACCTTTGGAGCATACAGAAACCAAAACACACAATACTACCAAGTAAGCAAAATACAGTGAGTGTGGCTCAAGAGTTGGGAACTGAACTGATGGGGGAAACTGAGTCGGGGGGACGGTGAGTCTTCAGTGGGTGACAAAGACAGACGGTGGCATGGCATTTGGCATGGCAGGAGACGGCTTGAGGGAGTACAAGGGGTGGGGGTGAGTGGTCCTGACACGGGGATGGCGCCCATGTGACAGGAGTGGCAACGGACAGCTGAGACTTGAGCTTGGTGAGTCCAGAGGGTGGCACGAGCTAGCGGGAGTCCAGACTGGAAGGGAGCACAGAGCGAAAATTAGCCAAGTCACCAAAAAAAGACACAGAGAGCTAAAATGAACAAAGATACCAACTAACCGTTGCTTATTCACAGTATGGCATTGAGTGGGGAATGAGGTCTGCTATTCTGGCCATCCTCTCAAGTCTGCAGTCATCCATTTTACATGTGCACATTTTCCTACCACACTTTTTGATTCCAGTTAACTTTCGATTAATGTGCTTTGATACAGCACTCTGTGAACAGTCAGCCCTTTCCACAAGATACTTTCCTACTCTCCTTGTGGAGGATGTAAGCGATTGTCTTTGAACAACTGCCAAGTCAGCAGTCTTTCCCGTGGTTGTGGCTCTGTGTTCATGAGCTGTAAGTCGTTTTCAAAGTTAAAACAAAAATTATTGAAATTTTTAAGTTTATTTAATTTAAGTTTAGAATATATAGTTTTCATTTTGACCAGTGTCTGGTGAAGAATGTTGAACATTTCGAATCATATTCTAATTGAGATGCACCTGTATCAACCCGGTCTCACGGGGATTCGTGAAACTGTCACGTAAGTTTTAGTTTCGGTTTCGTGCGCACCAACACGATTTCGTCATGTTTTTCGTGCCGCTCACCACGAAATGTTTTTCGCTGTGGTAATCACATCTGAAAGTGGTTTATACCGGCGGATTCATGACGATCTAAGCTGTCCATCGGCGTATACTGCTTGTGTGATTGCGTTTGCGGCCGCCGGCCGCCGGACATTCTTGAAATTCCTATGCAAATTGGTAAGTGTACCACCGGCTTATGGTTAGGTTATGGTTATGGTTATGGTTATGGTTAGGGTTATGTTTAGGAACGATGTCATGCAAAATATAGCATTGGATTCGCCACGGTTTTACATTAAAAATATAATATACACATTCTTTTGAAATACGTTCTGAGTGGCACGAAAAGTCCGCCGTTTAAAATACATTGGTGCGCATTTCGTGGTGAGCGGCACGAAAAACATGACGAAATCGTGTTGGTGCGCACGAAACCGAAACTAAAACTTACGTGACAGTTTCACGAATCCTCGTGAGATCGGGCTGCCTGTATATACATGAAAGTGATGTGACTGACTGGCTAGCTGGTTAGCTCTGTCACCTTGCAGCTAAAAGGTGACAGAGCTAACCTCTTAGAGTCAAGTATGATAAAAAAAAAATGTCTTTAGTAGGCGATAGTGTTGCTTATTTAAACTGACAATTCAGAAAAGTTGTATTACCTTGCTGACATGTTTCGACAGCCTCTGCTGTCTTCTTCAGAGCGTCATCTGATGTTTGGTGACGTGTCCTTTTTATCACGTGGTCGGTTTGACAGATCTGTCAGAATCTGTCAAATCGACCACACCTCCCGCCGTCCAGTGGTCTCAGGAGGATGGTGTCCCAGGTATGCAAGAGGATGTAGGCCCCCTCGTTCCGGTTCATGGTGCACCGGACACGTAACACGTGTTTCATAGAGGCTGAAACACGTCAGCAAGGTAATACAACTTTTCTGAATTGTCGGTTTAAATAAGCAACACTATCGTATAGTAATAACGACAAAATTAACCTAATCCAACTACGTCTTTAGTAGATATTTACAATTAAAAACAACTATACACTGGGAATCCTAGGCCTCTGACGGATGTCAACCTTACTACCCTACTCTATGTCTCTTCATTTTCTTTTCCAGAGTGGAATCAGCAAATCAGAAGATGGCCTGCTGAGCCTCTCAGCTTCCCAACCCAGCTTAGAAGCAACATCGTGTCAGTCAGGGCAGCACTGAAGCCAGAATTCCTTGCTGATACTTGAAGACCTGGGATCATAATTGGATAGCAGCTAGCTTATTCAGCACTGCCCTCCAAAGCAGTCAAATGGGCTAATGAACGTGACTGGATTACCTTTGTTTTGGGATCTATCAACAATATAAACACCATAAAAATGAAAATTAAAAAAAAAAAAACGTGATTCTTCCAGCTCATCAGTGCATCAGGTAGGGCAGGGGTCAGCAACCTGTGGCTCTGGAGCTGCATGCGGTTCTTTTGTCCCTCTATTGTGACTCCCTGTAGCTTTGGAAAATAAACAATGAGTATTTAATTCAAATTAATTATATTTTTAGCTCATTAGTTTTTAAAATGTAATTCTAAATTCAAAGATTATGGTGATCTTTTAACATCAAAATAATACGTATAAATTTTTTATTGGTCAATATATGCATCACAATTGCTATTGTGCGACACGCTGGCGCGCGAGAATTCATTTGGAGTCTTGCTGATATTCGAATCCATATATGCATATGAGCAGCCCTTTTCTGACATGAACTGCATTAAACACAGACATTACTCACAATTCTGTGTGAAGATGAAGGTGACGTCTTACAGCCCTGATGTGCAGATGCTGTGCATTGAGTTTCAGAAGCAAAAACCACATTAACCACGTAAGATAAATATTAGTGATGGGATGCAAATAAAAAAAAGTATCTAATTAATTGGAACCTTTGTAATTAATTAATCATGATTATTTTGTCAAATAGCAATATTTGACATAATAAGCAAAGTTTTTCAACTCAAATAAATATTGGTTGATGATTGAATCAGTGAATAGACATATACTTAAACAACAAAAATCCATGTTTCATTTGTTTTTATCTGTGCATTTTTCATCTATTACATTCACATATTACTGCAAACTAAAAGTCATTATCGCCATTAAATTCAGCATTTTAATTTTTTGGGGGTAAATTTAAACACTTTCAATGTCTTGAAAAGTGGTCTGTTTGGGGATGGTTACACCATTTGACTGTACCAGGACTGTCATAGATAACATTAGCCCTGGTGCCAACAGCAACATGTTTTGTAGTGAAGTGATACCGTAGAGACGAGAAGTACTGCAGTGATCAGAAAACTGTTTGTTACTGTCGTGGTTTCTCAGACATGCAGATGTTGAATAAAATGTCCGGTAACACCGTTGCTTTAATATAATATAATTTTATAATAAAAAGAACAGCATTAATCAGGCCCCATGGTTTGCCTGATGGAGGATTCAAAAGCCAATACGAATTTCACCCAGAACAAAGAAGTCAGGCTGCTTTTATACCTTCTGGTAAAGGACAGGATTTCAACATCTGGGTCATGTTTGAAGACCCCTACTCAAAAACAAGCCCATCTAGTCAAATAGAGCTCCTCAGCTCTGTTTTCCAAAGAGCCACAGGCCATCTCTTGCCAAACTGAAAAACACACCAGTGAAATTGGTAAACTTAGTAACACATGTGGTCAGATTGCATTATGACACACAACTCATTTCAGGACTCCTATCAGATACTAGAACAGGCAAAACAGATTCCATTCTACTGACTTATTAACTAATACACAGATCAGATACTACATCACAATCACGCTTTTATCCAAGCTGCAATTGGGAAGTTTTTTAAAAGAAAACTTTTTGCCCAACAAGCTCAATGCGGTCTCATCTTCCTCCACTGTTCACCAAACTTTCTTGTGTGCTGACATCATTCAGTGCATCCAGTGCATCTTCTCCGCAGTTGGCAAACAAACTTAAGGTGCATTTACTGCCACCTACCGGGGTGGAGTGTGAATCAGTTTACCGGTGTGCCAGAAATTAGGGAACTGAGAAATGTGTGATTAAACACATTCAATAAATGCTGCACAGCAACTGTCTTACTCTAGTCATTCTGGTGGACAGGTCTTTCTATTATCTTCTTCTTTTCCTTTCGGCTTTTCCCTTCAGGGGTCGCCACAGCGAATCAATTGCCTCCATCTAACCCTGTCTGCTGCATCTTCTTCTCTCATACCAACTACCTTCATGTCCTCTTTAACCACATCCATAAACCTCCTCTTTGGTCTTCCTCTAGGCCTCCTGCCTGGCAGTGGGAAACTCAGCATCCTTCTACCAATATATTCACTCTCTCTCCTCCGGACATGTCCGAACCATCTCAGTCTGGCCTCTCTGACTTTATCTCCAAAGCCTCTAACATGTGCTGTCCCTCTGATGTACTCATTCCTGATCCTATCCATCCTGGTCACTCCCAAAGAGAACCTCAGCATCTTCAGTTCTGCTACCTCCAGCTCTGCCTCCTGTCTTTTCCTCAGGGACACTGTCTCCAGACCAGACAACATGGCTGGTCTCACCACAGTTTTGTAAACCTTTCCTGTCATTTTAGCTGAAACTCTTCTATCACACATCACACCTGACACTTTTCTCCAGCCGTTCCAGCCTGCCTGTACACGCTTCTTCACCTCTTTTCCACACTCTCCGTTGCTCTGGACTGTTGACCCTAAGTACTTAAAATCCTCCACCTTCTTGATCTCTTCTCCCTGTAACCTCACTCTTCCACTTGGGTCCCTCTCATTCACACACAGATACTCCGTCTTGCTGCAGCTAACCTTCATTCCTCTCCTTTCCAGGGCAAACCTCCATGCCTCTAGCTTCTCCTCCACCTGTTCCCTGCTCTCACTAGAGATCACAATGTCATCTGCAAACATCATAGTCCATGGAGACTCCTGTCTAACCTTGTCTGTCATCCTGTCCATCACCATAGCAAACAAGAAGGGGCTCAGAGCTGATCCCTGATGCAGTCCCACCTCCACCTTGAACTCCTCTGTTACACCTACAGCACACCTCACCACTGTCTTACAATCCTCATACATGTCTGCACCACTCTAACATACTTCTCTGCCACTCCAGACTTCCTCATACAAAACCACAGTTCATCTCTGGGCACCCTGTCATAAGCTTTCTCCAGATCTACAAAGACACAATACAGCTCCTTCTGACCTTCTCTGTATTTCTCTATCAACATCCTCAAAGCAAATATTGCATCTGTTGTACTCTTTCTTGGCATGAAACCATACTGCTGCTCACAGATGTCACCTCTGCCCTTAGTCTAGCTTCAACTACTCTTTCCCATAGCTTCATCGTGTGGCTCATCAGCTTTATTCCTCTGTAGTTGCCACAACTCTGCACATCTCCCTTGTTCTTAAAGATTGGCCCCAGGACACTTCTCCTCCATTCCTCGGGCATCTTCTCACTATCCAAGATCCTGTTGAACAACCCAGTCAGAAACTCTACTGCGACCTCTCCAAGACACTTCCATACCTCCACAGGTATATCATCAGGACCAAGTGCCTTTCCACTCTTCATCCTCTTCAATGCCCTCCTCACTTCATCCTTACTAATCTTTGCTACTTCCTGGTCCACAACAGTCACCTCTTCTACTCTTCGTTCTCTCTCATTTTCCTCATTCATCAACTCTTCAAAGTACTCTTTCCATCTTCCCATCACACTATTGGCACCTGTCAACACACTTCCATCCTTATGCTTTATCACCCTAACCTGCTGCACGTCCTTCCCATCTCTGTCTCTCTGCCTTGCCAACCTGTACAGATCAGTCTCTCCCTCCTTACTGTCCAACCTAGCATACAAGTCATCATAAGCCCCTTGTTTGGCCTTTGCACCTCTACTTTCACCTTACGCTGCATCTCCCTGTACTCCTGTCTACTCTCTTCAGTCCTCTCAGTGTCCCCCTTCTTCTTAGCTAACCTCTTTCTCTGGATCCACTCCTGCACCTCCTCATTCCACCACCAAGTCTCCTTATCTCCTTTCCTTCCAGATGACACACCAAGTACTCTCCGACCTGTCTCCCTGATCATATTTGCTGTAGTTGTCCAGTCATCTGGAAGCACCTCCTGACCATCCAAAGCCTGCCTCAACTCTTTCCTGAAAGTCATACAACACTCTTCCTTTTTCAGCTTCCACCATTTGGTCCTCTGCTCTGCCCTCTTCATCTTCTTCACCACCAGGGTCATCCTACACACCACCATCCTATGCTGTCTGGCTACACTCTCACCTACCACTACTTTGCAGTCACTGATCTCTTCAGATTACACCATCTACACAAGATGTAGTCTACCTGTGTGCTCCTACCTCCACTCTTATAGGTCACCCTATGTTCCTGCCTTCTGGAAGAAAGTATTCACTACAGCCATTTCTATCCTTTTTGCAAAGTCAACCACCATCTGTCCTTCTGCGTTCCTCTCCTGGACACCAAACCTGCCCAGGACCTCCTCATCATCTCTGTTTCCTGCACCAAAATGTCCATTGAAGTCTGTCAATGACAACTCTCTCACTTCTAGGGGTGCTCTGCATCACTTCATAAAGGTCCAACCAGAATTTCTCCTTCTCCTCCAGCTCACATCCTACCTGTGGAGCATACCCACTAACAACATTGAACATCACACCTTCAATTTCTACCTTAAGTCTCATCACTCGATCTGACACTCTTTTTACCTCCAGCACATTCCTAACAAACTCCTCCTTCAGGATAACTCCTACTCCATTTCTCTTCCTATCTTCACCATGATAGAACAACTTGAACCCTGCTCCTAAACTTCTAGCTTTACTACCTTTCCATCTGGTCTCCTGGACACACAGTATGTCTACCTTCCTCCTCTGCATCATGTCAACCAGCTCTCTACCTTTTTCTGTCATAGTTCCAACATTCAAAGTCCCTACTCTCAGTCCTAGACTCTTGGTGTTCCTCTTCTCTCTTCCTACGACCACACCTTCCTCCCCTCCTTCTTCGACCAACAGTAGTCCATTTTCAGAATCACCTGAGACAACTTGATGTGTTATTGTGTTAGGAAGGTCTAGGGCACTTTAACTGCAACTCCTGTTCACTTGCAATATGGAACATAACGCAAAGTACTCTGAACATCCTTAAGACAGCAACTAACAAGAATTTTCTTGAGTTGCTGCATGTAATAAAATACATATCATTTGTCAGTCTTGAAGAGAATTAGCAAGCTTAGGGCTGTACTATGAAGCAAGTTTGAGATATTCAGGATTTTTTGTGTAAATTAGCTTCACGAAAACTAAGTTTTCAGTCAGATAACAGATATCACAAAGATGGTTATCATTTTTTGTTAACTCAGGCTTTCTCCTTTAGATTTACACCGTGCATGTTAACATAAAAGGGGGCATTTAATGAGTCATCTGACTCTTCTTCCACAAAAAAATTAACTGATGGTGTCCCGTCTACTTCAGTCAACAGATAGTTATAATGGAAAGCAACTAGGAATATGAAAATGTATAACGTTAAAAAGCACAGCTACTGCAAATGATTCAAGACAGGAATGCTGGTAGAAAACTGTTAAATTTGTTAATATATTGATTTTACCAATCCACTTTAACACTTGCCAACAAAACTACAATGAAAACAGCTCCTTCCTACTTGAATTCTCTCTTTCAGGTCTACACTCCCTTTCACTCTTTACACTCGGCCAGGTGCGCACGAAACCGAAACAAAAACTGACGTGACAGTTTCACGAATCCCCGTGAGACCGTGTTGGATATTACCACCACAACATAGGGGCCTCCTTATCTCCTCTGCGTTTTCCTGGTGGTGGAACCAGTTATAAAACTCTTTTCAATCTGCAGTCCCTCTCAGTCTCTAAGAAAAGACTGAGGACCCAGCTCTTCACTGAACACCTTTGCACTTGACTGCAAAAACCAAAAAATAAATAAATAAAAAATCGAATAACCTGGTACTTATCCATGGTTTTTTCTCCTGACTAGATCCTTGCTTATGATGCATCTACTCTGATTTAAGTTGCTTTGGATAAAAGCATGTGATCAACTTAATTGTAGAACTGTAGAATCACTGCAACTGCTTATTTCTAATGTGACAACTGCACGTTTGAGCTGTTAAACTTTAACCTTCATATATTCAAACATGATATTGTTATTGAAGTGCATTTAGCTCTATCACTATCACCATCCACATAACGCTGGATATCACTTTAATTTTAGATTGTTCTCTGTGATTAATACCAATGGAATGATTTGTTTTCTTATCTGTGTTCTATCAGATGCAGTGCCAGCGGTGTAAATGGTCTTGACAGCAAATCAGGATGAAAGATAAAATCATATTTATGCACTTTCTGCATTACCAGCTGAATACATTACAGGCTCCCCACCAATGCATGCTTATAGTGTGCAAGACTGTAACTGCAGGGATTTCTTCAGTGGGATCAGTAATGTGCAGATCACCAAGTTTGCAATGTAACATATTCGCTCAGCTGAAAATTTATATCACTCATAGAGACTCCTCAGAAAATGATGTTGTGAAAAGGAGACACTACATACTGCTGATTTAAATCTAAAACTCTGATTATAACCTGTTTTGGAACAGGTATGCTCCAAAGCACAAGCTGCCATGGTGATCTAGCAGGTTAAAAAAAGCCACTTTTGTGATACTGAAAACTCTGCCTTTAAAACTCAACATACATGCTAACCTACTATGGATAATCTATATGTAAGCTTTGACTGAAGCCAACGAAAGGAGTCTAATGTGACAAATTGAGGATTGGCAGGCTTTGATTTAGTTAATAAGTGAGTGTGATGTTATGATTTTTTTCTTTGCAGTAGTTTTGAAAGAGTAAAATCTAAGTATATAGCTCCTATAAGTTCATGTAAGGTTTTTGTAGCCTTTGTGGTAGATATCATGTACCTTTGTGGTAATTCATGTAAATCCTTCCTGAAACTGAACCAGTAGAGCCAACATAATTCTATACATAGTACTAATGGATGTGAAGCAAAAAACAAAAAGAAGTACAGAAAAAAGTCAAATGACATTATATTATTGTTAATAATAGATAACAAAATAGTGTTTAGATTTAGTAACTTACATAGACTGACTACAAGGCAACAAGAAATGATAGACGCCCAAAATTTACCTTAGGGTAAATCTGACCCCAAGGATATTTGCCTCCAGAAAATTATTTACATAAAATTGTTTACCAAGTTTTTGTGTCAGGCATTTTGTTTATTTGTTGAATACATAAATAACCCCATTGATAATGAAACCAATCAGTGGGTTGACCTGTCCTCTAGCACCACCATCAGGTCAAACTTTTAAATTAGAAGTATTGTATCTTGAAAAGTTGTCATGCAAATTTTCTCAAATGTACTGACAAAATTAATGACCACAAGAGTATGAACCCTATTGGTTTTGGTGATGATATGGTCTTTCCTGTATCACTAACATCAGGCCAAAAGTTCAGTTTTAGAGTTAGTGTATCTTGGAAATCTTTCATCCAAATCTTTTCTAATTTGGGGTGCACATTCATCACTTTCATAGAATGAACCATATTAATTGATGTTGGTGACCCTCCCTTTCCTCACACATATTTATTTGTCATCAAAGAGTATGGCATGGGATAAAACTTGGAATGCCTTCAGAGACATGGTGGCTGGAAACATTGCCCTTCCAGGCTCAGTGTTCCAAAGGCGGCTGTTGCTTCACCCTTTGATTTGTAAATGCCTGCCAAAACGAGCAAGCACAATGTAGGCTTCCATGTCAACTACATCCAAGTCTTTCCAATTGTACCCATACACCTGCTTCCCCGCCAAATTTGCGATTCCAAGTAAAATATTTTCAACTCGAATGATGACTTGATGTCCTGAACATGGCTGATTGCATATCTGGTAGGGCCTTGAACCGTTTTGATAATATTAGTAGCACTAAATCTATCTTGCTGTTGAAGTGGGTAATGGGACCATATGAAGAGTTCATTTGCAAAAACAGGTAACTCCATTTTATAAATTTTCAGAAAACTAATTTTTTATTGTTTACTTTAGATAATAATAATAATAATAATAATAATAACAACACTAATAATATATTTATTCTACATTTTGTCATGTATTTTTCTACTGAGTCAAATCTTCAGTTTGATTGATATTATCTCAAGTAAACAATAAAATATAAGGTTTTCGGACAATTTATCAAAACGGAGTTATCTGTTTTTGCAAATGAACTCTTCATATTGTCTTTCCACTTTTGGAGGGGATCTTGTCTGCTGGTGGTTGAGAGACAAAAGGAGGGTCAACACTCATTTCACTCAATTCTCATCAGATGAGAATACCTCAAAATCAGGGTCCTCCTCAACACAATCCTCTATCTCAGACACATTCTCCTCTGTAACTGTCAAAGAGCTGGTCCAAAACATCAGTGACAGTAAATCTTTTCCCAGAGAACATTTTCAAGTGAGAGAGAGCATGCAGATTGCAGTATACACAGAGCACAATGAGGAATTATTTGGATAGAGGACTGCCATGCAAGCTCTTGTTTGCTCATCCCTTACTTTGCATGAGCTACCAATTTCCTTGTGGGAATACCACGCTCTTCCCAGCGCGGTAAATATCAGTTCTACTTTGGCAGGTGTGCTTACAGTAGGTCACATACGCACACTTTCATGCCCATGGTGTGGGAAAGTATTCATGAGAATATTGCTTCCCACTCTGGCTCTTCACATTAGCACCAAAAATGGAAAATTATGGTCCTTCTACTCATTTCAACAAGGTAGTCGTGCCGCTAAGAGCGTGTCCCACAGATACAGTCAGCCATGTTGAAGTCAGTCATTATTTAAGCTCTTCATATAACTATCAGTTGAAATATTGTACTTGAAATGATAGTTTGGAGGGGAGGCATGTGTAGTTGAAAAGACTTGGATGTGATCAACTCACAAGCCTACATTGGCTTCCTTATTTTGGCAGTTCACAAGTCAAGTTGTTTTCCAGATGCCCACACCACAAGAAGTATCAAAATTCTCGTGGGAGTAGTCGTTTTCCCCACCCTCCTGTTATGTATCAACTCAAAAGTATCAACTCCACACCTGCAGGTGTAGGGATGTTACGCCACAAACAGACAACTTTTAAGCAGCTAAAACAACTTGGGGTCAAATTGACCTCAGAATAACACCAATGTGTACAATATGTGTTCAGCACATTGGAAAAAATGTGATTTTATGCTTAATCAGTTGTCACCATCAAATTGAGAAAAGTCATGAAATATGAAGCAAAAAAGAAGTATTACTTTTTGAATGTTAAACATTGAATGGGGTGAAATGGACCCCAAGGATAACTGGAGGGTTAGGGAGTGTGAAAACAAAAATGCTTTTGATTGAAAATTGCAAAAAAATCTGTATGAGTATTAGATCATTTTTGCATATTTTGTCTAGGAATTTAAACTGTAAGACTGTAAGTTTCTCCCAATTACATCAAATGGGCCTGTCAAAGAGAAAAAAAAGTAAAATAATAAACACATTTTGTGTTAAGTCTTTCTGTGTCTTGTATGCATTGTGTATAATGTGTTTATAAATTACCTGGCTGCTGAGTGACCCAAAGTTGTGTAATTTGCACACAACCATACTTTTATCCAAGCTGACATCAGGAAGATTTTTAAAAGACAATTTTCCTCTCAACAAGCACAATGTGTTCTCAACTTCCTCCACTGTTCACCAAACCAGTGTTGCCAACTCCTCAGTAAGTAGTTATTGGCTGTCCTAAAAGTCACTAGAAGCCGCTAAATGACGTCATCACCTAATTTGCATAGTTTCCCGTTTGCATGTAACGCTGAATACATGTAATTGTAATCAGCATTGTAGAAGAGAGAATTAACACTGTGGGAGAGACAAAGAGCCAGTATAAAACACCCATAGAATGTTTTTGAATTAGTAGCTAAATGCAGTGATTCATTTTAGCATGACAGTGAATAAACATTTATATCCCGCTCTATAAGCCAGGACGGGATCTGCAGCGACTTTGCACATATGTCATCTGTCATCTGGTCGTGGAGCAATGTGGGTCTCTCTAATCAGACAGCGTGGGACTGCTGCGGGGTTACTCGACTGACTGCCTGTGCTTTGTAAAGGGGAGGAGCTCACAGCAGTACCTGCTGCACGTTGAGGGCAGTTACTAGAGAACGATCAGAACTTTCATGTCATGTCAACTTTCAGAGACACCAAAACGCCAGAAAAAGGTGCGAGATTTATCGTTAGTCACTTTTGACAAAAAGAAAGTCGCTAGGAGGCTTTGGAAAGTCACCAGATTTAGCAAGAAAGTCGCCAAATTGGCAGCACTGCACCAAACCTCCTTGTGTGCTGACGTCACTCCTGTTTATCTTCTTCACGGCTGCAGACCATAGACCATATGCTGCAGACAGACTTCATTCATTAGCGCCACCTACTGGGCTGGAGTGTTCAGTGTTACCGGTGTGCCAGAAATTAGGGAACTGAGAAGGTGCAATTAAATGCGTTAGCGCGTTATTTTTTTCTGTAATTAATTGAAATGAACGTGTTAAAGTCCCAGCTGTAGTAATTACATGAAAAAAAAAGTGAAGATAGGTATGGATGTGGTGATTCCTCTTCCATATGCTATCACTATGCTCAGTGCCTCTTTCACCCAGTACCCCACCTCTTCATGATATTTCCCTGATTCCAACTATGGGGTGTATGCCTAGAACATGGTCTTTCAATGAAAAAGCCTTTTTATTTTTTATTTTACATTCAGATGTCATGTTATTGTCACAGAGTCGGTCAGAGACACCAATGCAGAGCGAAAAACATAGCCAGACAGGGATTTAAAAAAAAAAAATTACTTATAGTATTTACAAAATGATACAGAAAGAACATGAAAAACAGGATATGACTTAGACAGGGCAACTACGCTGACAAAGCTCTCAAAGAAGCCAAATCTGGGTGAGAGACCTGAATAGCACTCTGAAGCTCAAAAGCTACATTGCAGCCTGAAAAAATACAGAACCCACACCTAACACACCAAACAGACTTAATTTTATGAAGTGATAATTTAACTAGGTCAGGGACAAATCAGGACTTTGTAACACCAAGCAAGGAAAGCTAATCAACAGGATACAGAATGCATCCATGATGCAACAGACACTGGCAACCAAACCCAATGAACTACACAGAGCGGGATGAAACACATGGTTGAAAGTACACAATCACTACACACTAGGAGACTACAAGAGAGGGGATAACTTAGCTGCCAGTCTGGGAGGAAAGAGGAGAGAGAGTGTCGGAGGAGGAGGTGTGTGGCATGGTTGGAGCGGTGTCTGGCCAGGTGTGATTCGAGAATGAATCCAGACAGAACCAGGGTGGCAGTGGTACATGAGAGTAGGAGCTCGGAAGCATGCAGGTGAAACAGGCAAGCAGGCAAAGCTGAAAGGAAGGGTCAGCAGCACTGTTGCCAACGCCTCAGCAAGGAAAGTCGCTGTTGGCTGTCCTAAATGTCGCTAGAAGTCGCTAAATGACGTCATCGCCTAATTTGCATATTTCCCAGTTTGCATGTAATTGTAATCAACGTTGTAGGAGAGAGGAATAACGTTGTGGAATAGACCAAAAAGGGAATATAAAACACCCAAAATATGTTTTTGTACTAGAGGCTAAATGCTGTGGTTTATTTTAGTATGACAGTGAAGAAACATTTTCGTTTATATGGCTCCGTAAGTCTGGATGGGATCTGTAGTGACTGCGCATGCGCAATTCATCTGTCGTCTGGCCGCGGAGTGATGTGGGTCTCCCCCTCCCCTCACTGGGACTGATGCGGGGTTACTGGACTGACAGCCTGTGCTCTGGGAGGGGGAGAAGCTCACAGCAGCACCTGACCTACTGTTTGTTGAAAACAGTAACTGCAGAATGAGCCGAGTTTTCCTGTCAGAGTCTCCAAAACGGCAGAAAAAGTCACTAGATTTGTCGCAGTATTTTACTATTGTGTGTTTCAAATATAATACAGTTCATATTCGCTATGTTTTTATTTCACTAAAAGTTGAATATCCATTGACAAAAAGTAAACATCTATATTGACTGACCACCCCCCTGTATCTGCATGAAATGGTTTGGTCCGCTTTAGCGTCACTCACTAACGGTGCTTAATTGCAATCAGACAGGAGATACGCCAGACAGACATCGCTGCTGTGTGGCCACAATGTTGTCAAAAAAACAAAAATCTGGTTACCAGAAGAGGAAGGAAAGGAAAGAGAGAGAGGAGAGAGAAAAGAAAGGCGTACGATCTCTGAGCCAGTTTTTCAATAAGAAAGGTGAGTAGCCTGTAGTCTGTGAATTTAGCCTGTTGGGTCCATGGTGAAATAAACCAACTAGCTATAGATTAGTGTTAGCTTACATTTTATCAACATTTAGTCAGTGCAGGGAAACGTTTAGGAAGGTATTCATATTAAATCACTGTCCCTGCCCCTTTTAGCAGCTGATGATGATGAGTCAGCAGCACCCCTGTCTCCCCATACCATCACCCCTCCCTGCCCCAGTGAAGAAGGTGAGCAACACTGTGCTAATGACATTGGCATGTCAGTTAGTATCATTGCAGGGAGTCTGTGAGGATTTCTGTCAATCTTGCTCTTTTCACCATTACAAAAAAGAAAATGAAATATTCATTAATGACATAAATTCCAACAAATTATTTTGTATCACATCATGAGCATTATGAAATGATTTATGAATAAACAAATAACCTTCTGTCTGTACTGGATGATACAAATCACCAGTAGTAAATCTTGCTAGTACTAGTATAGAACTACAAGAAGAAAGACAGTTGCAAGCCTTTAATTAGAGTCATGTAAAGCTTTGATGGGACAGTTAGGTCCTAGAGATGTGGTAACAACGGTAGCACAGCAGCATAGAGGGGGCCCAATTTAATTTTTTTTCATGGGGCCCAAAATTCCTGGCGGCGCCCCTGGGAACAAGAACTGTGGCCAAGAGAGAGGTCAGTTAACCAGAGATAACACAAGAATTCAAATGAACAGACAAAGGCCTGCAATGACTAACTGAGGTTATTTAACTGCCCGGGGTCGTGTAGTGGTCTGTGTCTGGCTTTAATGATGAGGTTTGATGAGAAGCAAGATGACCACTCCCTGCTGCAGGTGTGTTCACTCAGGTGATTCTCCAGTGGCCTGCACCTTCCTGCATTCCATGTACACACACGTCATTCACACCCATCTAAGGAAAAAGGGATGAGAAGGACGGGGGAAAGAAAAACAAGGAAAAGCTGTTACTAGGTGGAGGGCAGGACAGTTATCCCTTAACCCTTTAAGCTTCAGTCAATTCCAGACGTTTTCAGTACAAAAAATCGCTAATATTCTATTTTTAAATAAAAAAAATGACAAAAAATACAGGGACTATTGGACGCACATCGCGAGGTGCATTTCCTTGAAAACGACCGATTCGGGGATTTTATACCGACTTCAGGACATGTTTTGGACAAAATAGTTTACTGGCTTGTGTTGTCTGGATGTAAAAGGTTGGATTATGGCCGTTTTTTGTGGAATCTTTTTTTCTGTGTGTAATAATGAACCCGGAAATGTGAGTCGCGCTGTGTGCGTTGAAGCCGTGTATAGAGAACGGATGGATGAATATTTGTTTTTGTCGGACAAATGTGTTTGTCTCACCCGCTGTGGTAATCACATCTGAAAGTGGTTTATACCGGCGGATTCATGAGAATCTAAGCTTTCCATCGGCGTATAGTGTTTGTATAATCGGGTTTGCAGCCGTCGGACATTCTTGAAATTCCTATGCAAATTAGTAGGTGTACCGCCGGCGGTACACCTACTATGCACTGAAGCGTAAAGGGTTAAAATCTTGTTTGGCACTCAGTTTTGCTCACTTCCAGATTTGCTTGACTCTGCTATACTTGCACAGACTACCTATGCTCTGGCTAAATCCTTCTTTTCTTTCAGACTGTTTCTGTGTACTTTAAATCCTCTGTTCTTGCACTCCGATTTTGTGTAACAACTAGGGATAGCTCGATACCACTTTTTCACATCCGATACCGATATCGATATTGCAGCCTTGAGGATCGGGCGATACCAATCCGATACCGATATGATTCTTTTTGTCATTCTAAAAGTTGTTAATAATACATGGATGTAATTTGCTTGACACTGACATCTAAAAACACCACGTTCATTGTACAACACCTGTTCTGGTCCCCTAAAGAAAGAAGGAAAACATGTGACAACAAGTTATGTGTAATTGCTGTGGCTTTATTAAAACTTAAAGCTGACATCGCTTTTAACGCATTTGTAAACACAACAGACCCAGCTGCACCATTCAAATGTTTGAAATAAAACTGCAACTTGGTGCACATATTTAAATTAAACTAAATAATCCCAGTGTATAAACAGAAAAGTCACATTACACCTCAATGGCATTGCAAGGCTGCAATAAATAATTTATGAATTAACATAAAATAATAGCATCTCCACTAGAACAATGTAGGTAGTACTCAGTAAGTTACACATGGCTTCTCAAGACACACAATCAAAACAATAAAAATCTAGGCTATACACCTGATTTGCTGCACCAAAACAAAAACAGAAAAACAAGGGTAAACAGTGATAGTGCAATCTCGTGTCTTTCTTCTTTTGCATGCAGCCGCTGATGTTGTACTGTATGTAAAACACAGTGAACAATTATTTTATTGACACGTGTACAATACTGATGGAATATAAATAATATCTGGCGATTAAACCTTGTCATAACGTTCTCATGCGAGTGAAGCTGAGAGCAGCGTAGGATCTCCCCTGATGCCATTTAGACACTGATGGGTGGACGTGCGGATGAGAAGAGGAGAGACCTGTCACCTAATCATATTTAACACGAAAGCATGTCCACAGTTTGCTAATTAATCACATTTAACCCGAAAAACAGTAGAAAACAACAACAAAAAAGTAAACGTACAACAGAAAAGCCGTCAAGTGGCCAAAGAGTGAAACGTAAGTTGCACACGTTCAAGCGAAAATACAACAACAATCTACATTTTCCACCACATAAGGTGGTTGGTCATCCAGAAAAATGAACTCGACAATTTTCTCTGTTATATTTTGGCGTTGGAGCGAGTTTTGTACTCTTCTGTAATGCTTCCTGCAACGATGGTTGCCGCGGGTCACTTTTTGTTTTGCACTCACCTGTAAAAAAAACTCCGTACTGCTTTCCATGATGCTTCTGCAGATGCTTTATTAAATTCGTTGTGTTAAAATGTCCGGTTTTGCTGCCACCCCTTGAGACACTCATTTTGCAAACGTTGCACTCAGCTATTTTACTTTTCTCCTCCGTTCGCATATACGGCAGACATGACCAGCTCTGCAGGCTTCTGTTCACTCTCTGCTCACGTGACGAAAACACGGGCACATGGCAACCATGACAACAGCTCGTCTGTGTTACGGCATGTCGTGAAAAGTGAAGATGAGGATATATGAGACAGATTGGGCTTATGGATCGGATCGAACAAGTTCTAATATAAAACTCCGATGCTCGATCCAGTCATTTTGGCCTGGATCGAACTTGATATCGATCCAGCAGATCGGATCGAACCATCCCTAGTAACAACCCTATAAAAATTTGCCATCCAATGAAATTTGCCATTTGTTTTGTGTTTTAGAGCTGTATTGTCCTTTCACCTGCTTTCCAGTTTGAGGTGCTACTTGAACTTGAGTCTCTTCATGCAACAGTGCTCTGAATTAAAAAAAAAATTCTTTGTAAGTCATTTTAAATTAATACTGGATCAACAATTAAGCTGTAATATTTACCTGAAAAAATTTATTTAAATAAATAAATAAATAATTTCTACCTAAAATAGCTGACATAAGTCTGCCACCTATTGTACTTTTTTTTTTGCATGTTTGTGTGCATGTACCGATGAACTAACATTTTTGTTATTTGCCACTACAGGATTGTTGCCACAAAATCTTGTCTCGGACCACTACTACTGCAGATCCCTGCTGAAAAATCTAGTAGAATACCATTAGGAAAAACCATTAGGAACCATTAGGATTCTACCGGTCTAATGGGAATTGGAACACCATTAGAAAAAAACATCAGGAACCTACCGGTTCCATGAGGATGTAAAACCATTAGGAACCTAATGGTCCCATCAGGATGTAAAACCATTAGGAACCTACTGGTGCCATCAGGATGTAAAACCATTAGGAACCTACTGGTGCCATCAGGATGTAAAACCATTAGGAACCTACTGGTCCCATCAGGATGTAAAACCATCAGGAACCATTAGGATTCTACCGGTCTAATGGGAATTGGAACACCATTAGAAGAAACCATTAGGAACCTACTGGTGCCATCAGGCTGTCAAACCATTAGGAATGTACTGGTGCCATCAGGATGTCAAACCATTAGAAAACTGGTCCAACTGAAAACTAAAACTTACTGAAACGTATTGCTGCAACAAAAACATCTTAACACTGGGTACCAGAGACATCTATGCATATGTGTAATTGTGTATGTATTCAGATATTTTCCCCTCCGAATTGGGAACAGGACATATGGGGTGTGACATTGCAGTTTGTCATTTTTATTTATCTTTAAACCAAACAACAACTTTGGCAAAGTCGACAGCAGCAGTTTACTGCTTTCCCTAGAGAGACACAGAAAAGGAAAAAATTGTTAATATTTCAGTCACAGCCTCATTCAAGTCATTCAAGACACAGCAATTTCAAGAACATTTCAATACTATATGTGAAGTACAGTTTTATCCACCCTGGTCCTATTTTCCTGGATAGCTAAAGCAACACTGCAGAACTTTTGAACCTTCAAATATTCTCTTCCAAGTCTGTTCTGTGGAGCTTGGTGCTGTAACAGAGAGAATGGCCTCTCCAACGCACCTGAAAGGCCATTTGGTGGCCGCTAAAGTGGACCAAAGTAAAATGCTCTGCAGTGCTGCTTTAACAGATTAAGAGAAGTTTTTTTTTATTGTGATCTGGTACGAAAAGTGTTGCACTTAAATATAACGTCCATGTTCTTTATTGCAGTGCAACATTTCTTTAATAAAATCCAGACATTTTGTCTCAAAAGTTTCAAAACATTTCTTTAGTAGTTTTGAAAACCGAGGTTTGAACTAAACCGTGTCAAAAACCGAGGTTTGAACCAAACCACAGGTTAGGTGAACTGTTACAGCTCTACTAAATGAGTGGTGTGATTTTCAATATTTACAATTGCTCCAGTACAAAGCAAGGGACTGTAGTGTGTATTCTGAATACACTGAAAAAGCTTTGGACATGAAGTCCCTAACCACTGCTGCTGACAAAGTAGAGCAAGAGTTTGAACACAATACTCACCTCTGTCTGAGGGCTCCTCTTCCTAATATCACTAATCTTTTCAGATATGGCTCATCTAACTAGGGCTAGCTGCTGTTCAATGGCCTCCTTTGGATAGCCCATCTTCTGAAGCCGGTCCCTCAGGCAGTCTGTCACCAAAGACAAAGTATTTGACTTCGCAAACTACGACAAAGCTGCTGTGAGAAATCAATTTAAAAGAAAAAAGAGGTAGGGGTGGGAGAAAAAAATCCATTCATATAAGAGTCGGGATTATTATCCTTTACAATTCTCAATTCATTCATAATTTTTAAAAATCAATTTTTATTGATGTTCCTTTCGTTTCTCTGCGCGCCCTCACAGGCTTCCGTACACAGCGCCGCAGCAAGCTGAGACAATATGACACTATGGCCACGGGTCCCCGCATGCAGTTTTTTAATCAATAAAATGAGTTCAAATCATGTATTTTGAGCCGGTGATTGTAATTCCCTCTGCTGCGTGTCGCCGTTCCCTGTAATGCTAATTAACAGTTCATAGGATGACACTGGAGTGATAGGTCTGTAAAAAGTCCCAGTGATGTTGTACTGTATATCAGCACTCATAGAATGCATCTCATCCAGTTAAATTACTCAGTTGGAACTAACTGTTGTATGATGGGTTATAAGGTACTTACCTCTTATGACAGCCACTTTTTCTGGGGTCAGGGGAGGCTTGGGGACAGAGTCTTTGACCGCGTTTGATTTGGCCCCTGTGACGCTTCTCTCCCTCAGTCCCTCTGTGCCCCAAATACAAACTGCCAATGACTTGCAGAATTGGGAGTTTGATTTGGCCTCCTGCACCCTCTGCCATTTCTCCATGTTCAGGGAAACTCCTGGGCCAAGTTTGATCTATAAAAATAAAAACAAGTGTTCTGTTAGACCTGAGACTTAAAGGAGAACTCCGGCCAAATGTCATGTCAGCCTCCACACCTTAAGGTCACTGAGTGCTAATACTGGAAAAAATTTGAGGACAATCTGCTATCGAGACTATCCAGACTCCACACACTGCTCAGTGCTCATGCCTACGACAGAAATCTGTAGCCAGCAACATTACAGTATGTGACGGCGCACCAAACCGTGACGACACCGACAGCATTGTTAATACCATCAACATTTTTTAACAACATTATTAAACGGTATTACCGTGACCCCGTACAACCCTATTAATAATGATCAATCTTTCAAATGGTATACTACATCCCTTTGAAAGACATTATCAAACCAAAACTGTGTGTGAAATGGTTACTTTTCCTTCTTCGTCCAGCTCTGGGGTGATCACATCAGGTCCTTCCTGACCTGTTTCTCCAGACTGGGGGAGAGACTGTTTCAGGATTCCTGTAGGATAGAATAAAAAATATGAATAACATTCTACACTGTATAAAAATAAACACACCCAGTAAGTAGCACTGTATGAACTCTGAGTTTGGTTGTGGCTACAGTATAGGCACTGCATCAATTCTTCTCACACTCGGATGAACTGACATTCAGACAAACAGGCTGGATGATAAAGCTGCTGCACATGGCACTCAAACACAAAAGCACTAATTTATTGGCCATGTCCACCAAACTCTGAGCATCTACTTTACATTCCGATCCTATGTAGTTTGGTGCTCACAGCGCTCAGCACCCTAGGCAGAAATAATGCTCTCAGAGCTAACTTTATTTGTTGTAATGAGTTGTAATCTGGTCAACTTTTGGAACAGCGTGATGCTCGTCAATGTCACTTTTCTCACACTGACCAATAAAAATAAAGAAGGAGTAGGCATATGTTACTGACAGCAACACAACTGGAGAGAACACGGAAATATGAAAGGACTCATTTTGTAACCTAGCAACTGTGGCATTCTGAAGAGAGAGCGCTCAGCGCTCTGAAATCAGTTGCTAAAAAGCGTGTTTGGTGGACACAGCCCCTTAATCTAATAAGAAAAAAACTTGAGAAGAAACCTGGGGTACTGAGGAGCTGCTCTTGCAAGCGCAGGTTCAGACTCCGTATTGTCTTTCAGCCAATAACATCTCATTGTCTTTGTTTCTTCTTTTTAACAGGATGTATTTGTCCTGCAACTGTTCATGAAGCTTGGAGGGCACTGACACTTCCTCATCAGTCCCCTCCCTTTCCACCATCTTAGTTATCTTCTGTTTCTTTTCTTTCATAATCTCAAGCAGAAAACCTTTCCGTGCTTTTGCCACTTGGGTTTTTTTCTCCTTCTGCAAATATGAAACAGAAAGGCAATTGAACAATGTCATACATGCCACACTGTTCCGGGGGGTGGGCTGCAGCAGCAGGGACGCTTTATTATCAGCAGACTATCAGTACACTGCAACATCTCCCAAGCAGCATTCAGAAGTATTTTGGGTTCTAAGCATAGGCTGTATATGTCCTGGAAGGCAAAGTCAGTAAGTTTTGGTAAAGATTCATACTGTCTTCACTTATACTAATTACTTCACTGTTCTTTTAGTCAGACAGGGCAGAGAGTGTTTACCTTTTCGACTAGTTTTGACTACTTCCTGTAGTTTTTCTCAGGAACATCACAGGATGGGAAAGTGTGTGTGTGGGAGGTTCTTTAACTGAAAAGAAGAAAAATTTGACTCACCTGTTTGATGCCGCTTACACTGGTGGAATGGGAATTCTCACTTTGTTTAGATCCTCTTCATTTTCTTTCACAATTAGAGAGTATACAGTACTAATGATGGTCCAGCTCATGAAAAATGACAACTACTACTCCACTCAATATTTGAAAGACATTATAAAATAGTAGTAAGCTGTTACTTTCCAGAACAATTAATACAGTGTGAAAAGGGAAAATTTGTGAACACAGTGGGCATTTACATATTCATTCTTAAAGAGGACATTAAACAGTCAACTCGTGATGTGATGATGTGACAGTCAAGTTGTGCTGATTCACTGAATGGACATCTCTAATCAACCATTATGTATTAAACATGGTAAATGGAAAACCACATGACGTGACATGCTAGGGTCAGGAAAAATGGCGGCAGCCTTACTACGAAATCTAAAACAGAGCTTCTTTTTTCTCTCTTGAATGCTTACATTTATTATGTTTAATATATAATAGTTAATTAGAGGGGAAGTCCATTTAGTAAACTATCACAACTTAGTTGACTGTTTCATGTCCTCTTGAATTCATCAAGACTAACATGACAAAGATGCAAAATTTGTAAGGCCATAATGAATTTTTACCTGCCAATTTTAAAATTTGCCCAAAAAATAAGAGCCGCTTTCCTCTGGGGTCCTTCTCCAGAGGATTTTATACCGTTTCTTGGGATTGAAATCATCTAGATTTCGGGGATGGAAATTTTCAATGTCTTCTGTTGGCACAGTCTTGCGGACATTGTCAGCAATGTATCGGACATATGCATACATTTTCAAACCTGAAAGACATAAATAATATATCAGTACTTTTTCTGTCATATAAAAATTACTACTAGACAGAAAGAGAAAAATAACAATGAAGAGAGTTAGTTTATAACCAGTTACGTTTTAGTTTTTTGGGATCCTGAATTTTAGGTCTTCATGTAATGTTAGCCATAATTATGATTGTTAAAATAAATCTAATAAATCTAAAGACATGTATTCGTTTGAACATCGTTTGAGCATTTTTAATTTTTATTATTTTAGCAGTCCGACAGGACCAAGATTGATTAGTGATGATCTGCCCTCCTCCCCTCCTTCACCCGTTCACTTTGCTCTTAGAAGATCTGACAGTTTCTGACAGAAACACACTTTGGTGTTTAATATAAAGGCCTCCTTAGAAAGTTGTATTATCTTATAAGTGCACCTGGTTGGTGTCCATGTCATTTACATCACGTTAGGTGTTTTCTTTTTATAAAATCCGTCATCAACAACAAGTCTCCTCCACATGCAGCAGTGAATTTGGGTTTTGGGTTGACTTTATAAAACATCATGCTGATGAAGAAAATCAACACACTAAACAGTAAGAGAAACTTGCCGACCTCCTCAGCAAGTGTGTATTTTATGGGCGCTGCACTGACAGAGGAGAGGCGCTGCAGTATATAAATTACATTAAACCTTAAATGTTGGAGCTTATTAGTACTCCGGGCTTCACTGATTCAGCCGTTTAATTCATTGAGGGAGTATACTATGGAGACAAAACGTTTATTTTTCAAATTAGAATACAGATTTTCTCTGATCTGCTGAGCTGAAATGTACCCTTGCTGTAGAATGACTATAAATAAATAAATAAATAAGTAAATAAATAAAATAGAACACTTACTGCTTTTATTAATCAGCTCCTCTTAAGGCGAAGTGCGTCTGAAGTGATTTTTTAATTTTTTATTTTCTATGTTAATATTTTTGAATGTCAGTGGTGGCCGATCATGTTCTACTGTAACATCATGTTATACTGTAACATGATTGGCCAGCGCTATCATCATGGCATACTTCTGACCAACCGGGTTGAGCCCTCATAGAAGACGGGAGCTGGCGGCAGTGTTGCCAACTTGGCGACTTTCTCACTAAATATAGCGACTTTACAAAGCTCCTAGCGACTTTTTTTGTCAAAAGCGACTAGCGACAAATCTAGCGACTTTTTCTGCTGTTTTGGAGACTGACAGGAAAACTCGGATCATTCATTCAGCAGTCACTGTTTTCAACAAGCAGCAGGTACTGCTGTGAGGTTCTCCACCTCCCAGAGCACAGGCTGTCGGTCCAGTAACCCTGCAGCAGTCCCAGTGTCTGACTCGAGGATACATCACTCCGCGGCCAGACGGCAATAAATCGTGCATGCAAAGTCACTACAGATCCCATCCAGACTTACGGAGTGGAATATAAATGAAAATGTTTTTTCACTGTCGTGCTAAAATAAACCACAACATTTAGCCTCTTGTAGAAAAACATATTTTGGGTGTTTTATACTCACTTTTTGGTCTCTTCCACAACGTTATTCCTCTCTCCTACAACGTTGATTACAATTACATGCAAACGGGTAAATATGCAAATTGGGCGATGACGTCATTTAGCGACTTCTAGCGACTTTTAGGACAGCCAACAGTACTTTATTTTCTTTTCTCTCTTACTGTTCAGGTACTTAGGCTTAATTATTGCTGTTGTCTATACGGTGTTTTGAATATGTACCTTTGTCTGTATTATTGATGCTGTTCGTTCTGAATAAAGAGAGAGAGAAAAAAAAAGGACAGCCAACAGCGACTTTCCTTACTGAAGAGTTGGCAACAGTGGCTGGCAGTCTTTCATTTCCATCACGAGGAAAAGCTTGGTAAGTCAAAAATATAACGTATGATATGAATGATAGTCAACGTGAGTCAAAAGTGTTAAACTTTGCCCGCACGTCGCAATGCGCGCTCCATAATCTGTACATTTCTCTTCATCTCTTTATGTAAGCATATGTAGCGTTTTTTTTTTACCGATCTGCTGTTAAAAATGGCGGCTGAAGTCTAACTTTTTGTTGACATCGCATTTCAACCAATAAAGTGACTGTGGAAGACCTTCTTGAGCTAAACAGCCAACCGTCGTCGCTGCTGACAAAATTGGACGGGACTTGTTTCCCTAGCAACTGCTGAGCAAATCACTTCGGAGGAAACTTTTGACTGACAGGCCTTGTAGCCAATGAGCCTGCTCATTGAAAACAGCCAGACTTAGCAAGGTTGTGTGAATTTTCACACCTCCCCCCCCCCGCCTCCCCTGCTGCTCTGTGTGTGTCTGCAGCTTGGGAGACAGAGTCTGCCACTGGAGTGCTCCTCATTGAGGCTGATTATTCAGTGTTTTCTGAGTTGTATATGAGTTTTGGAGTGAAAATAACTTCAAAATGGACTGAAAACCGAAAATATACCATTGTGCCCAGGGAGTGCAGAGGGGTGTACAGAATGTACAACACCTGTGCATATCTCTACAAATACATGTGTGAAACACTCATTTCTTGTAGTATTGCTCTTAAATTTTGACCTGAACTATGTAAGACCCCAGGCTGTTGCACTATTGTGTTTTCAAGCTTTCACAGTGCTGCCACACTTATTTTCAGGTGTTTTATTAGGGAAAGGGCGAGAAAAGAATTCATCCTAATTCAGTGTGTTCCAACATAAAATACTCTGTGCCAGTAGCACTTAGAATAATTCTGACTGCACTGGGTGAAAATTCAGATTGTCAGCTTTCAAAGGAGACCAGAAACATGCATGTACTACAAACAGTTCAAGAACAGCATTCAATTTACTTTGGGTACATCTTCAGTAGAAATTTCAGGCGAAAATTGACTGAACTTTAAAGCGTTAAGGAATTTTATGAATTCTGAGCTTTCTAATGTTGATTTTATGAGATCATGAAAGATGGTTCTTTGTTTCACATAAATCAACTCCTCACTTAATTTAGATCATCATCTTTATGTAATATTCTTGTATCCAAAGAAAGTACCCCGATTCTGTTACAGTTTATCAGATTATTTTTTAAAAAACACATGCAATACAAATGGCAAAACATACACTTTTTCTGCTGTGGTTGAATGCTTTTCACAGAATGCCGAAAAAGAACTACAAAAATTACTTGGAGCCTGATCTTCCCTCCAATGTCCCAAGGACAACATTATTTGTAAGAATCTCCTTTTCTTATATTTTGAAAATATTATCTGTCAAAGTTAATTAATCAACTCAGTGGAATTAGCTACATAGCTATATATATATATATATATATATATATATATATATATATATATATATATATATATAAGTGCATTGATTTAGATGTTTGATGATGAATTTGTGTCCTTTAGAGACAGAGAAAGAGACAGAAACAAGATCAGGAAAATGTCCCAGGGGATGTCCAGGAGGAAAATGAGGACATCTTGTTGGAACATGTAAGATAGACATTGATTCATTTAAGTGTGTTGATGATTTGTCAAGTTTACTGACTGTTTTAAGAAAAATAATAATTCGTAGTCAATACCCATACAATTAGAATAATTTAAAGCTCATTGTGGATGCCGTTTACATCTTACCCCATGTATACCCTATTGTGTATCCAGACTTACACCAGTACCCCTCTTACACACAAACAGATTACAAACTTTGCATGTTGTACTGTAGCCTGCTGTATTGTACTGCACTGTCCTGTACTTTACTACAGCAGCCAGTACAGCAGCCAGCAGTACTATACCCTATGTTTAGAGCATCACATTCAGATTTTAAGAATAATCCCATTTGTGCATGTTGTTTTTCCTTTGTACAATTTAGAGTGAGAGAGAAGAGCTCGTGGGAGATTAGGATAGTGACACCCATGAAGAACGTCAAGAAAGTGCCTCAGGAGACTTGCAGCAGGACATCAGGCCATCTGGCGTTGATATGGACACATCACAAGACATCAGTGATAACTCCGACCCACTTGAAGTGTCTGGGAGTGTGTCTTCAAGAGACAGCAGTGGTCCCTGTGAGTTGTCTGCGAACAGTGCATGTGACACTGATGACAGTAGCACCACAGTTAGACAGTCTGACATCGATGAGAACAACTCAAGAGACACATGTGGGGAAGGTTCATGTACAGACAACAGTGGTCTCAGTGAGTTGTCTCTGAACAGTCCATATCTCAATCAGTATGACATAGAGGACAGAAACACCACAAGTGACAGTGAGCAGGGTGACCCATTCCACATGCTTGGGTCGAGTCCAGACCTGGCAACAGTGTTATCATCTGTAGGACAAACAACAAAGGCTGAAGCAGTATTGGTGATAATGAGTTTTGCAGCGAGGCATCACATTACAGGCACAGCCTTAGAGAATCTTCTTGAAATGATAAACACTATGTTTGGCCAAGAGGTGGTACCACAAACTAAATACAGTTTCAACAAAATTTTCAGAGATAGCTCAGAGCAGATTGAATTTATTTTCTATTGTGCATCCTGCAATGGAAACATAGGCACATTACAACAGATAGTGGATGAGGAACTCACAGTTTGCCCTTTGTGTAAAAGTAGTATCAATACAGGAGCGATGAATGGAGGTAGTTTTTTCATAAATATCCCTGTTGCTCCTCAGATACAAGCTCTACTAGAGAACCCAGACATCAATGTTCATCTAAACTATCGCTATGACAGAGAACAGTCAGGAACAAACATTTCAGATATATATGATGGGGAGTGTTACAGAAAGCTATCTGCATCTGGGGCTATTCTGTCTAATCCTGATAATTTCTCATACACATTCAATTCTGATGGAACCCCAGTGTTCAAATCATCAAAATATTCTCTTTGGCCGCTTCACTTAACACTGAATGAGCTCCCACCAAAACTAAGATATAAACATGTAGTACTGGCTGCTCTTTGGTTTGGGCCAAGTGAGCCTACAATGAATGTCTTTCTAAAACCTTTTGTTGAGCAAGCAAAAACACTGGCAGAAACAGGGGTTTCATGGAGAAAAAATGGGAATCCTACAAATAGTAAGTTAGTTGGACTGACTTGCTGTGTAGATTCTGTAGCCAGGCCCCAAATGCAGAACACCACCCAATTTAATGGGTATTTTGGCTGTGGATTTTGTTTGCACCCAGGCATTTTGGTAGAGAGACAAGTCAAATATCCAGTTGGGGCAGAAAACTATGAAGACAGGACCAATGACTCAATGCTAGAGGACATGGAGCAAGCACTTCAGCAGAATGCAAGTGTGAATGGGGTAAAGGGGCCATCCCCTCTTATCAATATTCCACACTTTGATATTGTGTGGGGATTTGTGCCAGATTATATGCATTCAGTTCTGCTTGGGGTTACAAGACAACTAACAAAGCCACAAGTAGATTCCTCTTCAAGTACAGAGCCATACTATGTAGGGAGTCCAGGAACACTAAGAATTCTGGATGAGAGGCTGAAAGCATTTCAGACACCTAACATAATCACAAGAATGCCACGGGAATTGTCTGAAAGGGCCTACTGGAAAGCATCAGAGTGGCGTCACTGGCTGCTGTTCTACAGCCTACCCTGTCTTGAGGGGTTGTTGGACAACAAATACCTGAAACATACACACGTGGACAAAATTGTTGGTACCCCTCAGTTAAAGAAGGAAAAACCCACAATTCTCACTGAAATCACTTGAAACTCACAAAAGTAACAATAAATAAAAATTTATTGAAAATTAAATAATCAAAATCAGCCATCACTTTTGAATTGTTGATTAACATAATTATTTAAAAAAACAAACTAATGAAATAGGGCTGGACAAAAATGATGGTACCTATAACTTAATATTTTGTTGCACAACCTTTTGAGGCAATCACTGCAATTAAACGATTTCTGTATTTGTCAATGAGCGTTCTGCAGCTGTCAACAGGTATTCTGGCCCACTCCTCATGAGCAAACAGCTCCAGTTGTCTCAGGTTTGATGGGTGTCTTCTCCAAATGGCATGTTTCAGCTCCTTCCACATATGTTCAATGGGATTCAGATCTGGGCTCATAGAAGGCCACTTTAGAATAGTCCAACGCTTTTCTCTCAGCCATTCTTGGGTGTTTTTGGCTGTGTGTTTTGGATCGTTGTCCTGTTGGAAGACCCATGACCTGTGACTGAGACCAAGCTTTCTGACACGAGGCAGCACATTTCTCTCCAGAATGCCTTGATAGTCTTCAGATTTCATCGTACCTTGCACACTTTCAAGACACCCTGTGCCAGATGCAGCAAAGCAGCCCCAAAACATTACTGAGCCTCCTCCATGTTTCACCGTAGGGACAGTGTTCTTTTCTTCGTATGCTTGGTTTTTGAGTCTATGAACATAGAGTTGATGTGCCTTACCAAAAAGCTCCAGTTTGGTCTCATCTGTCCAAAGGACATTCTCCCAGAAGCTTTGTGGCTTGTCAACATGCATTTTTGCAAATTCCAGTCTGGCTTTTTTATGAGTTTTTTTCAGCAGTGGTGTCCTCCTTGGTCGTCTCCCATGAAGTCCACTTTGGCTCAAACAACGACGAATGGTGCGATCTGACACTGATGTACCTTGGCCTTGGAGTTCACCTTTAATTTCTTTGGAGGTTGCTCTGGGCTCTTTGGATACAATTCGAACGATCCATCTCTTCAATTTGTCATCAATTTTCCTCTTGCGGCCACGTCCAGGGAGGTTGGCTACTGTCCCGTGGGTCTTGAACTTCTGAATAATATGAGCCACTGTTGTCACAGGAACTTCAAGCTGTTTAGAGATGGTCTTATAGCCTTTCCCTTTAAGATGTTTGTCTATAATTTTTTTTCGGATGTCCTGGGACGATTCTCTCCTTCGCTTTCTGTTGTCCATGTTCAGTGTGGTACACACCTTTTCACCAAACAGCAGGGTGACTACTTGTCTCCCTTTAAATAGGCAGACTGATTATGAGTTTGGAAACACCTGTGATGTCAATTAAATGACACACCTGAGTTAATCATGTCACTCTGGTCAAATAGTTTTCAATCTTTTATAGAGGTACCATCATTTTTGTCCAGGCCTGTTTCATTAGTTTGTTTTTTTAAATAATTATGTTAATCAACAATTCAAAAGTAATGGCTGTTTTTGATTATTTAATTTTCAATAAATTTTTATTTATTGTTACTTTTGTGAGTTTCAAGTGATTTCAGTGAGAATTGTGGGTTTTTCCTTCTTTAACTGAGGGGTACCAACAATTTTGTCCACGTGTGTATGAGCCTTCTTGTATCTGCCATATACCTACTTTTACAAGGAGAAATCTGTCACGCAGATATTGACAAAGCTGAAGCCATGCTTCTTGAGTTCACATTCAGGTTTCAGATGCTGTATGGAGAGTCTGCTATGACTTTTAATGTCCACCTCCTAAGCCATCTACCTAAGTCAGTGCGTCTATGGGGGCCACTGTGGGCAAACTCTGCCTTTGTGTTTGAGAATGCGAATGGCAATCTGCTAAAGCTGGTACAGGGCACAAAAGGAATTCCCTGTCAGGTTGTCAACAAGTTTCTTTTGCACAGGGCCATTCCACACTTTGCATCTAAGCATCCCATTAGAGACAATGTTCTCAAATTTTGTACAAATCTGACAGACCAACATGTTGCCAAGGCTAGCAAGATTGACAAAACCACAGTATTGGGCAATGACATGACACATGCCCTCACAACTGAAGAGAAACTGGCCTTTCAAGCTGCAAACATGCATGCCCCTGACACGGTCATAGTACACAAGCGGATTGTTGTTGAGGGCCTCCTATACACAAGCCAAGACTATAGACGTCCTCTTAGGAGAAATGACCGCTTTGTCAAACTAACCTGTGGTACCTTTGGGGAAATCAAAAGGATATTATCCTTCACACATGAAAGCAAAGACGCTGTCTTGTTGATGCTGAGAACATTCTCTGTAACCAAAGCATTCAAATTACCTCATATGCATGAGGTGACTGGAGATTCTGGAGAAGCAGTATTATTGCCAGTCACAGCAGTTCAAACTAAATGTATTTGCCTCCAAACTGAAAATAAAATGGTTGTTTGTACTTTCCCGAATACACATGAACGAGACTAAAGGTCGGACAACATCAGTAAATGCACATGTGTATTTGGTGTGGATAAATAATGCTTACTTAAAGGAGAACTCTGCCCAAACCTCATGTCATGTAATGGGGGCATCTTTCTCCTCTGATTTTTTCCAGTATTTACTTTGAGGGACTCGAAGCTGTTGAGACTCACATGAAGTTTGGGTGGAGTTCTCCTTTGATGTAAGGCACAAAGGGAATGTGAAACTAATGCAAGACAGTAATACAAGTGAAAAGTCATGATCAAAGTGAAGAAGAGTATTAAGTTAAAAGTGAAAATGAAGAAGTTAAAGTAAATAAATTTTTTGTGTGTGTATGTTTGTCGATAAAAGACCTGCATTTCTCTTGTAGTTAGTGCCTCTATTGTGTTCTTTTCTTTTTCCTCCTCTTAGATGGACAAAATTATAACATTGAGGCTGAATGATACTATCATATCAGACAGCCTCTCTGTTAGTAATTATTTCAATTATTATTTTATTGCTATATAAACACTGTTAAGCACGTTATATGGTTTATACCGGCGGATTCATGAGAATCTGAGCTTTCCATCGGCGTATAGTGTTTGTATATTCATGTTTGCAGTTTCAGACATTTAGCAAATTGCTTATGCAGATCTCAAAGTGAACCGCGGGCGGGACACTGAAGCGCAACTGAAGTGCAACGGGTTAATATAACGTGTTTAACAGTGTTTATATAGCCTATAATATGAAGTGTGCTGAGGGCATTGTACTTACAGTAAATTCAGTATTGTGGATACTACAATGCAGCTGCAGCTGGTGGTGGAATAAGTAGTGGCCTGCGCCTGCAACCACAGATGCAGTGTCAGCTGCACAAACATACGACTATAGAAAAGACTGACTTCCCCGCACACAAGTAGCTTCTTCTGGAGAGAGATTCGTCATTGGTGTGGACACCTGTCACTCAAACATGCCCGACCAATGGAGAAGCATCCGCCCACTGTGGGATGTTTGTGTCAAAATGATTCAATCGCAAAAAACAGGCTTCAAAACTTTTTTCACTTCGATCGGAAAAAAAGGTGTTTGAATGCCAAAACAAAGTCGAAACACTCCGACCACTTTTTTTTTTTTGCTTTGATTGAAAATAATTTTCTTGATTGAAGCTATATCTTTTGTGATTGAGTAATAAAGAAACAAACATCCTAGTCATTTTATGGCTCAAAACCAAAAATATGACTTCAATCAGAAAATATATTTTCAGTCAAATAAAAACTGAATTCAATAATGAAAACATTTCAATCAAAGAAAAAACGTGTTCGAATGCATTTGTTTTTTAGTCTCAAATATTTTTTCTATTGGGAAAACGTTTTGTTCTTTTATTGAATTTTTTTATTATTATTGAAGTGACCTTTTTTTTATTGAAAACATTTTTTGAGATTGAGGATGCTTTTGTTTTCATCGAGTAATAAAGAAACAAATGTCCTACCCATAATATGGCTCAAATCCAAAAATATGACTTCAATCAAAAAATGTATTTTCAACAACAACAAAAAAATTTCTATCAAAGAAAAAACGTGTTTATATGCAATTTTTTGGGTCTCAAATATTTTTTTGCGTTTGAACAAGAGTTTTCTTTGATTGAAAACGTTTTTTTTGATTGAAGTGAAGTTTTTTCTGATTGAAAACATGTTTTGCGATTGGAGCAACTTTTTTCGATTGAAGAATAAAGAAACAAATTTACCTTCATATTAGTCAAAATGTTTCACAAGTATTGAAGAGTCAAAACTACTTGAGCAGTCCCAATGACTTGAAATTTTCTATTACAAATGAGACAGAGGTATGCAAAATCCTTACCTCTTTGTCAAATTCAAAGTGTCAGGACATCTATGGACTTAATAATATTTTTTTAAAAACATACAAAAGTAGTTTATATATTCCTATCACAAGGTTAATAAATCAATCTATTCATGAAAGCACATTCCCAAAGGCATTGAAAACCGCAACTGTAATTCCAATTCATAAAACAGGAGACAAAAAAGATATAAGTAATTATAGACCGATTAGTATACTTCTGGTTGCATCAAAGGCACTTGAAAAGGTTGTAACTAAACAGCTCATTGAACATCTAGAAGCTGAAGACCTTTTACATCCCATGCAGTTTGGTTTTAGAAGAAATCGTTCAACAGAAACAGCTTGTTGTCTTCTTTTAGAAAATATCAAAACCAAACTTGATAATGGAGGGGTTGTAGGTGAAACCTTTTTAGATTTGCGAAAGGCCTTTGATACGGTCAGTCACTCTATTCTTCTTTCTAAATTGTCACTATATAAACTGTCCATGGATGTCCTGACATGGCTGGAGTCCTACCTGTCCGATCGCTCTCAGGCTGTTCGAGTTGACAACGCCACCTCTTCTACTGCAGCCATTAACATCGGTCTGCCGCAGGGGTCCAATATGGGCCCTTTGCTCTTCTCCCTTTATATAAATGACCTGCCGTCTGTGGTGCAGAATGGCATTTTCATCCAAATGTACGCAGATGACACAGTTGTTTATACGTGGGGGAAGAATGCTGAAGAGGTGGCCTCTAAACTCACTGAGGCCATGGGACAAGTAGCGGTATGGCTGCAACAATGTTGCCTAACATTAAATGTGACTAAAAAGGCAACAATGTACTTCTGTAATGATAATAAAAAAGTTAATTATCCAACTATCAGTGTGAACGGAGAACAAATTCAAAATGTAACAGAGTACAAATACTTAGGTGTAATTCTAGACCCAAAGCTTTCATTCAAAAAACATGTTAAACAAATGTGTCAAAATTAAAATTAAATATTGTTACTTTTAAATGTATTAGGAACTCATTGACCTTGGAGGCAGCAAAAATGTTTTTCAATGCAATGATTATGTCTCGATTTTATTATTGTGTGACATGCTGGTCTCAGGCTGACAAAACTACATTGAAACCTTTAGAGTCCATTCATAAACAGGCTCTAAAAATCTTGGACAGGAAATCAAGGCAGTTCCATCATTGTCAAATTCTGAAAAAATATAAATTATTAAATTTTGAAAATATCCAGAAGTTTGCAAGGGTCCGATTGGCTTACAGAATCTTAAATAACACTGCACCTGCTCCTCTGAAGAAATTTATCCAACTGAGATCTCAAGTCACAACTAGAGCTACTCGCTCCTCCTCCAGGGGGCAGTGCAATGTCCCATAAAGAGGCACTAAATTTGCTCGAACAACCTTTTCATACAAGGCTATGGAGAAATGGAACAGTCTCCCCACTGATCTTAAAAATCAATCGAGTTATACTATCTTTACGCTGGAACTAAGAAAGTGGTTATTGGATGGTCAGACTTGTCAGAACTGACTGTAATGCTGTTTTTTTTTTTCGCATCCAACCTGGACCTGGATCCACCTAAGAACTGAGCTCTTCTCTTGTGTGTTTTTTTTTATTATTATTATTATTATTATTAAATTTAATTATATTAAATTTAAACGTGAATAATATGGTGCACTGATTGATGTGATGCGATGTAGTTGTTTTGCTAAGTAGAGCTATGTAAATTATATTGCTAAATGGACTGATGTAAAATGTGACACAGCAAATGGAATTGGACGTGTTAACTGCCTGATTGTGAAGGTCTGACAGTAGTTAGAAGTGTGAGTTTTATTTTATTGTTTTCTTATTTTTTATTGTATTAGCACTATTATTTATTAATGTTATAGGGACTGCAGATGGAAAGTAGCTACTAAGCTATAATCTGGTGCAGCACATCTCTGACTCATGTGAGCTTAATGTTTCTGTACATTGTCCCTTAAATAAAGACTAAACTAAACTAAACTAAAAGATGGATGAGTCATGAACAAAGATTTTATTACAAGGGACCAAATATGATTTAATCACAAATTCAATTGCAAAAAGCCAAAGGTGATCATGGAATACATATTATATTTTATAAATATTAAAGCTAAGACTTGATCGCTAAAGAAGGGTATAACATCTGTGTTCCCCCATCACAATAGGAACCATTAGAGAACACACCCTGTAGTGACCACAAGACCATTGTATAGTGACCATTAGACTGGTATAAAAACACCTGTAGGAACCATTAAGACTTGTGTGGGAACCATTAGACTCCTGTAGGAACAATTAGACTCCTGTAGGAACCATTAGACACCTGTAGGGACTATTCGTAAAAATCCTGTAGATTTGTGTGGGACAAAATATAATCCCATTGGAAAAATGAACAAACCATTAGGAAAGCATGACTACCCATGAGAAACCATTACAAACCATCAGGAACCAATAGAATATGCCTAATGGTTTCTCTGATTTGTTTCAGCAGGGAATGACTGAACTATGGAGCAAAATGTGGCATGAAACAGCCATAAAAAGTCAACTAATAGACAATCAGCACTGCTTAAAGCCTGGCTCCCTCCACAGCTCCAACGCTGCATTATTGACTGATCCATCCACCCTGCGACACGCCGTTCACCGTCGCCAGCCCATCAAATCCTGGACTCTGTTTTCTCCCCTGGAACTATTCTCTACATCCCGTTTCTCAGACCCTGTCACCCTCCGGACAATCCTGCCTGTTTCAGCCATCGCCACACTCTCCCACCAGCTCTGTCAACTCTGCCCTCCTCCAATCCTCTGGACCACCCGTAAGCCATTTCCCCGTTGATTTAGTTAGTTTTATGTTTTGTTTTGCTCTCGGGCTTCGGGTCCGCCCTTTATTAGTTTAGTTCTGTTTATTCTATAGTTTTTACCTCGGCCCCTGGTCCTCCTTTAGTTGGTTAGTTTCTATTTAGTTCTCCCTTCTGCTCTTCCCTCTCTTGTGTTATTTAAGAGATGTTTCTGTTTTGTCTTCATTCTTGTATTTGATTAAATCTTCATCAATTTCACCCTCCTGTCTGTGCCTGCTGCATGGGTTCGCGCCCCGTTGTATGACAATAAACAGTTAGAAAGAGACATGAAACGGCTGCAAAGAATGCAAAATGACCGAAATATGGAGTAAAATGTGGCATGAAACAGCCATGAACCAACCCGGTCTCACGGGGATTCGTGAAACTGTCACGTAAACTTTTGTTTCGGTTTCGTGCGCACCAACACGATTTCATCATGTTTTTCGTGCAACTCACCACGAAATGTTTTTCGTGTTGCTCACAACGAAACCCGCTGTGGTAATCACATCTGAAAGTGGTTTATACCGGCGGATTCATGACGATCGAAGCTGTCCATCGGCGTATACTGCTTGTGTGATCGCGTTTGCGGCCGTCGGACATTCTTAAAATTCCTATGCAAATTGGTAAGTGTACCACCGGGTTATGGTTAGGGTTATGGTTAGGTTATGGTTAGGTTATGGTTAGGGTTATGGTTAGGGACGATGTCATGCAAAATATAGCGTTGGATTCGCCACAGTTTTCCATTAAAAATATAATATACCCATTCGTTTGAAATACGTTCTGAGTGGCACGAAAAGTCCGCCGTTTAAAATACATTGGTGCGCATTTCGTGGTGAGCGGCACGAAAAAGATGACGAAATCGTGTTGGTGCGCTCGAAACCGAAACAAAAATTTACGTGACAGTGTAACGAATCCTCGTGAGATCGGGCTGCATGAAAAGAAAGAGCCATGAAACGGCTACAAAGAATGCAGAATGACTTAAATATGGAGGAAAATGTGGCATGAAGCAGTCATAAACAGTTAGAAAGAGACATGAAAGAGCGACAAAGAATGCAAAAGGACCGAAATATGGAGCAAAATGTGGCATGAAACGACCACAAACACAAACAGACATGAAACAGCTACGAGGAATGCAAAACGACCGAAATGTGGAGCAAAATGTGGCATGAAAGAGCTGTGAACAGTTAGAAAGAGACATGAAACGCTACAAAGAATGCAAAATGACCAAAATATGGAGCAAAATGTGGCATGAAACAGCCATAAACAGTTAGAATGAGACATGAAACGGCTACAAAGAATGCAGAATGACTTAAATATGGAGGAAAATGTGGCATCAAACAGCCATAACAGTTAAAAAGAGAATGAAACAGCACAAAGAATGCAAAATGACCGAAATTGAGCAAAATGTGGCATGAAACAGCATAAAACGTTAAAAAGAGACATGAACGGCTACAAAGAATGCAAAATGACGAAATATGGAGCAAAATGTGGCATGAAACAGCCATAAAACAGTCAAAAGAGACATGAAACGGCTACAAAGAATGCAAAATGACCGAAATGTGGAGCAAAATGTGGCATGAAACAGCCATAAACAGTAGAAAGAAGACATGAAACGCTACAAAGAATGCAAAATGACCGAAATGTGGAGCAAAATGTGGCATGAAACAGCCATAAACAGTTAAAAGAGACATGAAATAGCTACAAAAAAGCAAAATGACCGAAAATGTGGAGCAAAATGTGGCATGAAACAGCCATAAACAGTTAAAAAGAACATGAAACGGCTACAAAGAATGCAAAATGACCGAAATGTGGACAAAATGTGGCATGAAACAGCCATAAAAAGTTAAAAAGAGACATGAAAACGGCGACAAGAACAGTTAAAAAGAAACATGAAAGTGCTACAAAAAATGCAAAATGACCGAAATGTGGAGCAAAATGTGGCATGAAACAGCATAAAAGACTTAAAAAGAGACATGAAACGGCTACAAAGAATGCAAAATGACCGAAATATGGAGCAAAATGTGGCATAAAACAGCCATAAAAGTTAAAAAGAAACATGAAACGGCTACAAAAAATGCAAAATGACCGAAATGTGGAGCAAAATGTGGCATGAAACAGTCATAAAAGTTAAAAAGAGACATGAAACGGCTACAAAGAATGCAAAATAACCGAAATGTGGAGCAAAATGTGGCATAAAACAGCCATAAAAAGAAAGAGACATGAAACAGCGACAAAGAATGCAAAATGACCGAAATATGGAGCAAAATGTGGCATGAAACAGCCATAAAAGTTAAAAAGAAACATGAAAGTGCTACAAAGAATGCAAAATGACCGAAATGTGGAGCAAAATGTGGCATGAAACAGCCATAAAGACTTAAAAAGAGACATGAAACGGCTACAAAGAATGCAAAATGACCGAAATATGGAGCAAAATGTGGCATGAAACAGCATTAAAGACTTAAAAAGAGACATGAAACGGCTACAAAGAATGCAAAATGACCGAAATATGGAGCAAAATGTGGCATAAAACAGTCATAAAGAGTTAAGAAGAAACATGAAACGGCTACAAAGAATGCAAAATGACCGAAATATGGAGCAAAATGTGGCATAAAAAAGCCAGGAACAGTTAAAAAGAAACATGAAACGGCTACAAAAAATGCAAATTGACCGAAATGTGGAGCAAAATGTGGCATGAAACAGCCATAAAAAGAAAGAGACATGAAACGGCTACAAAGAATGCAAAATGACCGAAATGTGGAGCAAAATGTGGCATAAAACAGTCATAAAAGTTAAAAGAGACATGAAACGGTACAAAGAATGCAAAATGACCGAAATGTGGAGCAAAATGTGGCATGAAACAGCCATAAAAAGTTAAAAAGAGACATGAAATAGCTACAAAAAATGCAAAATGACCGAAATGTGGAGCAAAATGTGGCATGAAACAGCCATAAAAGTTAAAAAGAGACATGAAACGGCTACAAAGAATGCAAAATGACCGAAATGTGGAGCAAAATGTGGCATGAAACAGCCATAAACAGTTAAAAGAGACATGAAACGGCTACAAAGAATGCAAAATGACCGAAATGTGGAGCAAAATGTGGCATGAAACAGCCATAAAAAGTTAAAAAGAGACATGAAACGGCTACAAAGAATGCAAAATGACCGAAATGTGGAGCAAAATGTGGCATGAAACAGCATAAAAAGTTAAAAGAAACATGAAACGGCTACAAAGAATGCAAAATGACCGAAATGTGGAGCAAAATGTGGCATGAAACAGCCATAAAAGTTAAAAAGAGACATGAAACGGCTACAAAGAATGCAAAATGACCGAAATGTGGAGCAAAATGTGGCATGAAACAGCCATAAACAGTTAAAAGAGACATGAAACGGCTACAAAGAATGCAAAATGACCGAAATGTGGAGCAAAATGTGGCATGAAACAGCCATAAAAAGTTAAAAGAGACATGAAACTAGCTACAAAAAATGCAAAATGACCGAAATGGGAGCAAAATGTGGCATGAAACAGCCATAAAAGTAAAAAGAGACATGAAACGGCTACAAAAATGCAAAATGACCGAAATGTGGAGCAAAATGTGGCATGAAACAGCCATAAAAGTTAAAAGAAACATGAAACGGCTACAAAGAATGCAAAATGACCGAAATGTGGAGCAAAATGTGGCATGAAACAGCCATAAAAGTTAAAAAGAGACATGAAATAGCTACAAAAAATGCAAAATGACCGAAATGTGGAGCAAAATGTGGCATGAAACAGCCATAAACAGTTAAAAAGAAACATGAAATAGCTACAAAAATGCAAAATGACCGAAATGTGGAGCAAAATGTGGCATGAAACAGCCATAAAAGTTAAAAAGAGACATGAAACGCGACAAAGAATGCAAAATGACCGAAATGTGGAGCAAAATGTGGCATGAAACAGCCATAAAAGTTAAAAGAGACATGAAACGGCTACAAAGAATGCAAAATGACCGAAATGTGGAGCAAAATGTGGCATGAAACAGCCATAAACAGTTAAAAGAGACATGAAACGGCTACAAAGAATGCAAAATGACCGAAATGTGGAGCAAAATGTGGCATGAAACAGCCATAAAAGTTAAAAAGAGACATGAAAAGGCTACAAAGAATGCAAAATGACCGAAATGTGGAGCAAAATGTGGCATGAAACAGCCATAAAAGTTAAAAAGAGACATGAAATAGCTACAAAGAATGCAAAATGACCGAAATGTGGAGCAAAATGTGGCATGAAACAGCCATAAAAGTTAAAAAGAGACATGAAACGGCTACAAAGAATGCAAAATGACCGAAATGTGGAGCAAAATGTGGCATGAAACAGCCATAAAAGTTAAAAGAAACATGAAACGGCTACAAAGAATGCAAAATGACCGAAATGTGGAGCAAAATGTGGCATGAAACAGCCATAAAAGTTAAAAAGAGACATGAAACGGCTACAAAGAATGCAAAATGACCGAAATGTGGAGCAAAATGTGGCATGAAACAGCCATAAACAGTTAAAAAGAAACATGAAACGGCTACAAAGAATGCAAAATGACCGAAATGTGGAGCAAAATGTGGCATGAAACAGCCATAAAAGTTAAAAAGAGACATGAAACGGCTACAAAAAATGCAAAATGACCGAAATGTGGAGCAAAATGTGGCATGAAACAGCCATAAACAGTTAAAAAGAGACATGAAACGGCTACAAAAAATGCAAAATGACCGAAATGTGGAGCAAAATGTGGCATGAAACAGCCATAAAAGTTAAAAGAGACATGAAACGGCTACAAAGAATGCAAAATGACCGAAATGTGGAGCAAAATGTGGCATGAAACAGCCATAAACAGTTAAAAAGAACATGAAACGGCTACAAAGAATGCAAAATGACCGAAATATGGAGCAAAATGTGGCATGAAACAGCCATAAAAGTTAAAAAGAGACATGAAACGGCTACAAAGAATGCAAAATGACCGAAATGTGGAGCAAAATGTGGCATGAAACAGCCATAAAAAGTTAAAAAGAGACATGAAACGGCTACAAAGAATGCAAAATGACCGAAATGTGGAGCAAAATGTGGCATGAAACAGCCATAAACAGTTAAAAAGAACATGAAATAGCTACAAAAAATGCAAAATGACCGAAATGTGGAGCAAAATGTGGCATGAAACAGCCATAAACAGTTAAAAAGAGACATGAAATAGCTACAAAAAATGCAAAATGACCGAAATGTGGAGCAAAATGTGGCATGAAACAGCCATAAACAGTTAAAAAGAGACATGAAATAGCTACAAAAAATGCAAAATGACGAAATGTGGAGCAAAATGTGGCATGAAACAGCCATAAAAGTTAAAAAGAGACATGAAATAGCTACAAAAAATGCAAAATGACCGAAATGTGGAGCAAAATGTGGCATGAAACAGCCATAAACAGTTAAAAAGAGACATGAAATAGCTACAAAAAATGCAAAATGACCGAAATGTGGAGCAAAATGTGGCATGAAACAGCCATAAACAGTTAAAAAGAGACATGAAACGGCTACAAAGAATGCAAAATGACCGAAATGTGGAGCAAAATGTGGCATGAAACAGCCATAAAAGTTAAAAAGAGACATGAAACGGCTACAAAGAATGCAAAATGACCGAAATGTGGAGCAAAATGTGGCATGAAACAGCCATAAAAGTTAAAAAGAGACATGAAACGGCTACAAAAAATGCAAAATGACCGAAATGTGGAGCAAAATGTGGCATGAAACAGCCATAAAAAGTTAAAAAGAGACATGAAACGCTACAAAGAATGCAAAATGACCGAAATGTGGAGCAAAATGTGGCATGAAACAGCATAAAAGTTAAAAAGAACATGAAACGGCTACAAAGAATGCAAAATGACCGAAATGTGGAGCAAAATGTGGCATGAAACAGCCATAAAAAGTTAAAAAGAGACATGAAACGGCTACAAAGAATGCAAAATGACCGAAATGTGGAGCAAAATGTGGCATGAAACAGCCATAAAAGTTAAAAGAGACATGAAACGGCTACAAAGAATGCAAAATGACCGAAATGTGGAGCAAAATGTGGCATGAAACAGCCATAAACAGTTAAAAGAGACATGAAACGGCTACAAAGAATGCAAAATGACCGAAATGTGGAGCAAAATGTGGCATGAAACAGCCATAAACAGTTAAAAAGAGACATGAAACGGCTACAAAGAATGCAAAATGACCGAAATGTGGAGCAAAATGTGGCATGAAACAGCCATAAAAGTTAAAAGAGACATGAAACGGCTACAAAGAATGCAAAATGACCGAAATGTGGAGCAAAATGTGGCATGAAACAGCCATAAAAGTTAAAAAGAGACATGAAACGGCTACAAAGAATGCAAAATGACCGAAAATGTGGAGCAAAATGTGGCATGAAACAGCCATAAACAGTTAAAAAGAGACATGAAATAGCTACAAAAATGCAAAATGACCGAAAATGGGAGCAAAATGTGGCATGAAACAGCCATAAAAGTTAAAAAGAGACATGAAACGGCTACAAAGAATGCAAAATGACCGAAATGTGGAGCAAAATGTGGCATGAAACAGCCATAAAAAGTTAAAAGAGACATGAAATAGCTACAAAAAATGCAAAATGACCGAAATGTGGAGCAAAATGTGGCATGAAACAGCCATAAAAAGTTAAAAGAGACATGAAACGGCTACAAAGAATGCAAAATGACCGAAATGTGGAGCAAAATGTGGCATGAAACAGCCATAAACAGTTAAAAAGAGACATGAAACGCTACAAAGAATGCAAAATGACCGAAATGTGGAGCAAAATGTGGCATGAAACAGCCATAAACAGTTAAAAAGAGACATGAAACGGCTACAAAGAATGCAAAATGACCGAAATGTGGAGCAAAATGTGGCATGAAACAGCCATAAACAGTTAAAAAGAGACATGAAACGGCTACAAAGAATGCAAAATGACCGAAATGTGGAGCAAAATGTGGCATGAAACAGCCATAAAAGTTAAAAGAGACATGAAATAGCTACAAAGAATGCAAAATGACCGAAATGTGGAGCAAAATGTGGCATGAAACAGCCATAAACAGTTAAAAAGAGACATGAAACGGCTACAAAAAATGCAAAATGACCGAAATGTGGAGCAAAATGTGGCATGAAACAGCCATAAACAGTTAAAAAGAGACATGAAACGGCTACAAAGAATGCAAAATGACCGAAATGTGGAGCAAAATGTGGCATGAAACAGCCATAAACAGTTAAAAGAGACATGAAACGGCTACAAAGAATGCAAAATGACCGAAATGTGGAGCAAAATGTGGCATGAAACAGCCATAAAAGTTAAAAAGAGACATGAAACGGCTACAAAGAATGCAAAATGACCGAAATGTGGAGCAAAATGTGGCATGAAACAGCCATAAACAGTTAAAAAGAGACATGAAATAGCTACAAAGAATGCAAAATGACCGAAATGTGGAGCAAAATGTGGCATGAAACAGCCATAAAAAGTTAAAAAGAGACATGAAACGGCGACAAAGAATGCAAAATGACCGAAATGTGGAGCAAAATGTGGCATGAAACAGCCATAAACAGTTAAAAAGAGACATGAAACGCTACAAAAATGCAAAATGACCGAAATGTGGAGCAAAATGTGGCATGAAACAGCCATAAAAAGTTAAAAAGAGACATGAAACGGCTACAAAGAATGCAAAATGACCGAAATGTGGAGCAAAATGTGGCATGAAACAGCCATAAAAGTTAAAAAGAGACATGAAATAGCTACAAAAAATGCAAAATGACCGAAATGTGGAGCAAAATGTGGCATGAAACAGCCATAAACAGTTAAAAAGAGACATGAAACAGCTACAAAGAATGCAAAATGACCGAAATGTGGAGCAAAATGTGGCATGAAACAGCCATAAACAGTTAAAAGAGACATGAAACGGCTACAAAGAATGCAAAATGACCGAAATGTGGAGCAAAATGTGGCATGAAACAGCCATAAACAGTTAAAAGAGACATGAAACGGCTACAAAGAATGCAAAATGACCGAAATATGGAGCAAAATGTGGCATGAAACAGCCATAAAAAGTTAAAAAGAGACATGAAATGCTACAAAGAATGCAAAATGACCGAAATGTGGAGCAAAATGTGGCATGAAACAGCCATAAAAAGTTAAAAAGAAACATGAAACGGCTACAAAGAATGCAAAATGACCGAAATGTGGAGCAAAATGTGGCATGAAACAGCCATAAACAGTTAAAAAGAGACATGAAATAGCTACAAAGAATGCAAAATGACTGAAAATGGGAGCAAAATGTGGCATGAAACAGCCATAAAAAGTTAAAAAGAGACATGAAATAGCTACAAAAATGCAAAATGACCGAAATGTGGAGCAAAATGTGGCATGAAACAGCCATAAACAGTTAAAAAGAACATGAAATAGCTACAAAAAATGCAAAATGACCGAAATGTGGAGCAAAATGTGGCATGAAACAGCCATAAAAAGTTAAAAAGAGACATGAAACGGCTACAAAGAATGCAAAATGACCGAAATGTGGAGCAAAATGTGGCATGAAACAGCCATAAAAAGTTAAAAAGAGACATGAAACGGCTACAAAGAATGCAAAATGACCGAAATGTGGAGCAAAATGTGGCATGAAACAGCAATAAAAAGTTAAAAAGAGACATGAAACGGCTACAAAGAATGCAAAATGACCGAAATGTGGAGCAAAATGTGGCATGAAACAGCCATAAAAGTTAAAAAGAGACATGAAATAGCTACAAAAAATGCAAAATGACGAAAATGGAGCAAAATGTGGCATGAAACAGCCATAAACAGTTAAAAGAGACATGAAACAGCTACAAAGAATGCAAAATGACCGAAATGTGGAGCAAAATGTGGCATGAAACAGCCATAAAAAGTTAAAAAGAGACATGAAATAGCTACAAAGAATGCAAAATGACCGAAATGTGGAGCAAAATGTGGCATGAAACAGCCATAAAAGTTAAAAAGAGACATGAAATAGCTACAAAGAATGCAAAATGACCGAAATGTGGAGCAAAATGTGGCATGAAACAGCCATAAACAGTTAAAAAGAGACATGAAATGGCTACAAAAAATGCAAATGACCGAAATGTGGAGCAAAATGTGGCATGAAACAGCCATAAAAGTAAAAGAAACATTGAAACGGCTACAAAGAATGCAAAATGACCGAAATATGGAGCAAAATGTGCATGAAACAGCCATAAAAGAAAGAGACATGAAACGGCGACAAAGAATGCAAAATGACCAAAATATGGAGCAAAATGTGGCATGAAACAGCCATAAAAAGTTAAAAGAGACATGAAATGGCTACAAAAATGCAAAATGACCAAATATGGAGCAAAATGTGGCATGAAACAGCCATAAAAAGAAAGAGACATGAAACGGCGACAAAGAATGCAAAATGACCGAAATATGGAGCAAAATGTGGCATGAAACAGCCATAAAAGAAAGAGACATGAAACAGCTACAAAAAATGCAAAATGACCCGAAATGTGGAGCAAAATGTGGCATGAAACAGCCATAAAAGTAAAGAGACATGAAACGGCTACAAAGAATGCAAAATGACCGAAATGTGAGCAAAATGTGGCATGAACAGCCATAAAAGAAAAGAGACATGAAACAGCTACAAAGAATGCAAAATGACCGAAAATGGAGCAAAATGTGGCATGAAACAGCCATAAAAAGTTAAAAAGAGACATGAAACGCCACAAAAATGCAAAATGACCGAAATGTGGAGCAAAATGTGGCATGAAACAGCCATAAAAGTTAAAAAAGAAAATGAAATAGCTACAAAAAATGCAAAATGACCGAAATGTGAGCAAAATGTGGCATGAAAACAGCCATTAACCAGTTAAAAAGAGACATGAAACAGCTACAAAAAATGCAAAATGACCTAAACATGGAGGCAAAATGTGGCATGAAACAGCCATAAAAGTAAAAAGAGACATGAAAACAGAGCTACAAAGAAATGATAAAATGACGCAAAATATGGAGCAAAAT